>NW_027529705.1:0-9793 GCF_008692635.1 Crocuta crocuta
TTATGTGGAAACTAATTTGACAATAAACTATTAAAAAACAAAAAAGAATTTCAGAAGAGAGAGAGAAAGGGACTGAAGCAGTACTTGAATAAATCGCAGCTGAGAACTTCCCCAGTCTGTGGAAGGAAACAGACTTTGAAATCCAAAAGGCACAGAGAACTCCTCTCAGGCATAACTTGAATTGATCTTCTAAAGGACATATCATAGTGAATCTGGCAAAATATTAGTATAAAGAGAATTCTGAAAGCAGCTAGGGAAAAATGGGCCTTAACATACAAAGGTAATGGATCCATATAAGGGTAGTAGCAGATCTATTTACTGAAACCTGGCAGGCCAGAAAAGAATAGTAGGATATCTTCAATGTGATGAACAGGGAAAATATGCAGCCAAGAATCCTTTATCAAGCAAGCCTGTTATTCAGAATAGAAGGAGAGATAAAGATTTTCCCAAACAAACAAAAATTGAAGGAATTCATCACCACTAAACCAGCCTAACAAGAAATCCTAAGGGGGACTCTATGAGGGAAATGTGGCAAGGAACACAAAGTACCAGGGACACCACTACAAGCATGAATACCACAGAGAACTCAATAATTCTAAACCCATACTTTTCAGTACTAACACTGAATGTTAATGAACTAAATGGTCCAATCAAAAGACATACTGTAGCAGAATGGATAAAATGAAAAATCCATCTAATTGCTGTCCAATTGAGAATGGGATCAGTTTCTTGATTTTTCATTCTGTTACTTCATTATTGGTGCATAAAAATGAAACGATTTCATTTTTTTTCTTAAATGTTTTGTTAATTTTGGAGAGAAAGAGAGAGAGACAGCGTGAGCAGAGGACTGTCAGAGAGAGAGGGAGACACAGAATCTGAAACAGGCTCCAGGCTCTGAGCTGGCAGTCAGCACAGAGCACGACCCAGGGCTCGAACCCAAGAACCATGAGATCATGACCTGAGCCGATGTTGGATGCTTAACCGACTGAGCCACCCAGGCACCCCAAAATGCAAACTATTTTTGTACGTTGATTTTGTACCTGAAACTGCTGAATTCGTGGATCAGTTCTAGTAGGCTTCTTGTAGAGTCTGTCAGATTTTCTATGTAAAGTATCATGTCACCTGCAAAAAGTGAAAGTTTGACTTCTTTACCAAACCTGATGCCTTTTATTTCCTTTTGTTGTCTGATTGCTTATGCTAGGAATTCCAGCACTATGTTAAACAACAGTGGTGAGAGTGGACATCCCTGTCGTGTTCCTGATCTCAGGGGGGAAAGCTCTCCGTTTTTCCTGATTGAGGATGATGTTAGCTGAGGGCTTCTCATACACGGCTTGTATGATGTTTAAATAAGGTACTTCTATCCCAACTTTCTCCAGGGTCTTTATTAAGAAGAGATGCTGTACTTTGACAAATGCTTTTTCTGCATCTATAGACAGGATCATATGGTTTTGATCTTTTCTTTTGTTAATGTGATGTATCAGATTGATTGATTTGTGAATATTGAACCAGCCCTGTAACCCAGGAATGAATCCCATTTGATCTTGGTGGATAATTCTTTTTATGTGCTGTTGGATTCGATATGCAAGTATCTTGCTGAGGATTTTTGCATCCGTATTCATCAATGATATTGGCCTGTAGTTCTCTTTTTTTGCTTGGTTTCTGTCTGGCTTCAGGATGAAAGTGACTCTGGCTTCTTAGAATGAAGAATAGTTTGAGAAGAATGGATATTAACTCTAAATTACATGTCTGGTAGAATTCCCCAGGGAAGCCATCTGGTCCAGCATTCTTATTTGTTTTGAGATTTTTGATAACGGATTCAATTTCTTCACTAGTTATGGGTCGTTTCATATTTTCTCTCTCCCCATGTGAATTTTGGTAGTGAGTGTGTGTTTAGGAATTTGTCCATTTCTTCTAAGTTGTCCAGTTTATTGACATATAATTTTCATAGTATTCCCTGATAATTGCTAGTATTGAGAGATTGGTTGTAATAAATCCATTTTCATTCATAATTTTGTCTATTTGGGTGCTCTCTCTTTTCTTTTTGATAAGCCTGGCTAGAGGTTTTTCAATTTTGTTTATTTTTTCAAAAAACCAACTCTTGGTTTCATTGATCTGTTCAACTGTTTTTATGGTTTCTATATTGTTTATTTCTTCCCTGATTTTCATTATTCCTCTTCTCCTAATGGATTTGGGGTGCTCTTGTTGCGCTCCTTCTAGTTCCTTTAGGTGCGCTGTTAGATTTTGTATTTGTGCTTTACTAATTTCATGAAATGGACCTGGATGCAATGTACTTTCCTCTTAAGACTGCCTATGCCGAATCCCATAGAGTTTGGATTGTTGTGTTTTCATTTTCATTTGTTTCCAATAGTTTTTAATTTGTTCCCTAATTGCCTGATTGGCCCATTCGATCTTTAGTAGGGTGTTCTTTAGCCTCCATATTTTTGGCGTTTTTCTAGACTTCTTCCTGTGATTGATTTCAAGTTTCATAGTATTGTGATCTGAAAGTGTGCATGGTATGATCTCAATTCTTTTATATTTCCTGAGGACTGCATTATGTTTCAGTATGTGATCTATCTTGGAGAATATGCCATGCGCACTTGAGAAGAAAGTTAATTCCATAGGCTCAGGATGTAGAGTTCTAAATATATTTGTCAAATGAATCTGGTCCAATTTGTCTTTCAAGGTCATTGTTTCTCTAGTGATTTTCTGTCTGGATTGATCTATACATTGCTGTAAGTGGAGTATTAACGTCCCCTGCTATTAGCATATTCTTTTCCATAATATTGCTTATGTTTGTTATTAATTGTATGTATTTGGGTGCTCCCGAAATCGGTGCATAGATATTTATATTTTTAGCTCTTCCTTATAGATAGACCCTGTAATTATTATATAATGCCCTCTTTCATCCCTTGTTACTGTCTTTACTTTAAAGTTTACTTTATATCAGTTTGTCTGATATAAGTATAGCTACTCCAGCTTTCTTTGACTTCNGGAGCATTTAGTCCATTTACATTCAGTAGTGTTATTGAAAGTTATAGGTTTAGAGTCATTGTGTTCTTTGTAGGATTCATGCTTGCAGTTGTGTCTCTGATACTTTGCGTTCCATGCAACATTTACCTCATAGAGTCCCCCTCAGGATTTCTTGTAGGTTGATTTAGTGGTGACGAACTCTTTCCATTTATATTTATTTGGGAAGACTTTTATCTCTCCTTATATTCTGAATGACAGGCTTGCTGGATAGAGGATTCTTGGCTGCATATTTTTTTCTATTCATCACATTGAAGATTTCCTGCCATTCAATTCTGGTATGCCAAGTTTCAGTATATAGGTCTGTAATCACTCTGATAGGTTTCCCTTTGTATGTTGTGGCCCTTTTATCCCTACCTGCTTTTGGAATTCTCTCTTTTTCCTTATATTTTGCCAGTTTCTCAATGATATGTCGTACAGAAGATCAATTCAAGTTACATCTGAGGGGAGCTCTCTATCCCTCTTGGATTTCAATGTCTGTTTCCTTCCCCAGATTGGGTAAGTTCTCAGCTATAACTTGTTCAAGGAATCCTTCAGTGTCCTTCCCTCTCTCTTCCTCTTCTGAAATTCTTATTATACGGATATTGTTCTGTTTGACTGTACCACTCAGCTCTTGAACTCTCCTGTTATGTTCCTAGATCGGTTTATCTCTCTTTTTCTTGGCTTCCTCTTTTTCTCTAATTATTTCTTCTAATTCACCTATTCTCCTCTCTGCCTCTTCAATCCATTCATTGGATGCCTCCATTTTATTATGCACCTCATTTATAGCCTTTTTTAATTCATCACAACTATTTTTAAGCTCCATTTTCTTTGTAGCAATAGTCTTTCTGATGTCTTCCATGCGTTTTTCAAGCCTAGCGATTAATTTTATGGCTATTGTTCTAAATTGTTGTTCAGTTATGTTGCTTATGTCTGTTTTGAGCAGTTCTTTAGCTGTCATTTCTTCCTGGAATTTCTTTAGAGGAGAGTTCTTACATTTCATCATTTTGGTTAGCTTTCTGTCTCTTGTTAGTTTTAAAACTTTGTTATGCACTCTGCACCTAAGAGTACTCCTGTATTAAAGTAGGCTCTTTGACTCTCCAGGTTCTGTCCGTTCATGAAGTGTTCTTTGAATGGTGTCTCTTGGTCTTTCTTGTTGAGATGTTGGTTATTTTATTTCCCTACTTGTAGTGGTATTTGGGACTCTCCACAATGTGTACTTTGGCTTGTTTCTTGAGGTAGCTTATTTTGGGTCCGATCTCCCTGTGCCAGTGGCATAGCCATGGTGGGTCGTGCTCTATGTCCCAAGCCACGCTTCATTTCTAGATCTTAGTCCATGAGCCCCATTGATACCGCCCGAAATATACCTGCAGTCCAAGTCTCCCCGTGCAGTTTCAAGCCTGTCGAATCCCCACTGGGGATCGAGCCGACCATCTATTTGCTTTCTACATAAGACTCCTTTTACACCTGAGGACACCTTCAGATTGAATGTAAGGAGATGGAGAAATATATACCATGCTACTGGAACTCAAAAGAAAGCTGGGGTAGCCATTCTTATATCAGACAAACTGGACCTTAAAATAAAGGCAGTAACAAGGGATGAAGAAGGGCATTATATAATAATTATAGGGTCTATCCATCAGAAAGAGCTAGCAATTATAAATATGCACTGAATTCAGAAAAACAATATATACGACAATTAACCACAAACATAGCAGATTCATTGATAAGAATGTGCTAATAGCAGGGAATTTAATACTGCACTTACAGCAATGGAAAGATCAACTAGACAGAAAATCACTAAAGAAATGATGGACCTGAATGACTCATTAGACCAGACTAACTTGAAAGATGTATTTAGAACTCTACATCCCAAAGCTATGGAATTCACTTTCTTCTCAAGTGCACATGGCACATTTTCCAAGATAGATCACATACTGGGTCATAAAGCAGCCCTCAATAAACATAAAAGAATTGAGATCATACCATGCACACTTTCAAATCACAATGTTATGAAACTTGAAATCAACTACAAGAAAAAGTCTGGAAAACCTCTCAAAACATGGAGTTTAAGGAACACCTTACTAAAGACGAATGGGTCAATGAGGCAATTAGAGAAGACATAAAAAAATATATGGAAACAAATGAAAATGAAAAGTTAACAATCCACACTCTTTGGGATGCAGCAAAGGCAGTCCTAAGAGGAAAATACAGTGAAATGTAGGCCTATCTCAGGAAACTAGAAAAAACACACATATAAAGTCTAAGTGCACCTAAAGGAACTAGAAGAAGAGAAGCAAGAATACCCCAAACTCAGCAAAAGAGGAAAAATAATAAATCAATTCTATATTTTTCCATAAACAATACAGAATCCAAAAAAAAAAAAAAACAGTTCCACAGGTCACTGAAAACAAGAGTTGGTTTTGTGAAAAAATTAATAAAATTGATAAACCTCTAGCCAGGCTTCTCAAAAAGAAAAGAGAGCACACCCAAATAGACAAAATCATGAATGAAAATGGACTTATTACAACCAATCCCTCAGAAATTAAAGCAATTATCAGGGAATACTATGAAAAATTGTATGCCAACACACGGGACAACCTAGAAGAAATGGACAAATTCCAAAACACACCCACACACTACCAAAATTCAAATGTGAAGAGATAGGAAATCTGAACAGACCCATAACTAGTGAAGAAATTGAATATGTTATCAAAAATCTTCCAACAAATAAGAGCCCTTGGTCAGATGGCTTCCCTGGAGAGGTCTACCAGACATTTAAAACAGAAATAATACTCATTTTTTTCAAGATGTTCCAAAAAATAGAAATGGAAGGAAAACTTACAGTTTCATTATACAAAGCCAGCATCTCTTTGATTCCCAAACCAGACTGAGGCCCAGGAAAAAAAAAAAAAAAGAGAGAGAGAGAGAACTACAGGCCAATATCCCTGATGAATATGGATGCAAATATCCTCAACAAGATACTATCAAATATAATTCAACAGCATATAAAAAGAATTATCCACCATGATTAAGTGTAATTCATTCCTAGGTTACAGAGCTGGATGAATATTCACAAATCAATCAATGTGATATAGACCCTTCAAGATAAAAAGCTTCAGCAGGGCAAAGGAAACAATAAAAGTAATAGACAACTGATGGAATGGGAAAAGATAGTTGCAAATGGCATATCGGATAAAGGGTTAGTATCCAAAATCTATAAGGAACTCACCAAACTCCACACCTGAAAAACAAATAATCCAGTGAAGAAATTGGCAGAAGATATGAACAGACACGTCTCCAAAGAGGAAATCCAGATGGTCAACAGACACATGAAGTGATGCTCAGCGTCCCTCCTCATCAGAGAAATACAAATCAAAACCACACTGAGATACCACCTCATGGTGGTCAGAGTGGCTAAAATGAACAAATCAGGAGACTCTAAATGCTGGCGAGGATGTGGAGAAACGAGTACCCTCCTACCCTGTTGGTGGGAATGGAAACTGGTGCAGCCCCTTTGGAAAACAGTGTGGAGGTTCCTCAAAAAATTAACACTAGAACTCCCTTATGATGCAGCAATAGCACTGCTAGGAATTTTCCCAAGGGATACAGGAGTGCTGATGCATAAGGGCACATGGACCCCTATGTTCAAAGCAGCACTGTCAACAATAGCCAAATCATGTAATGAGCCTAAATGTACATCAACTGATGAATGGATCAAGAAGATGTGCTTTATCTATACAATGGAATACTACGTGGCAATGAGGAGGAATGAAATCTGGCCATTTGTAGAAATGTGAGTGGATCTCGAGGGTGTTATGCTAAGTGAAATAAGTCAGGCAGAGAAAGACAGATACCATATGTTTTCACTGATATGTGGAACAGGAGAACCTTAACAGAGGACCTTAGGAGAGGGTATGGGGACAATATAGTTAAGTAGAGGCATGGAGGCAAAACATAAGAGACTCCTAAATACTGAGAACACACTGAGGGTTGATGGGGGTGGGGTAGAGGGGAGGGGTGATGGAGGAGGGCACTTGTTGGGATGAGCATTGGGTATATATATATATCGATATAGATATATAGATAGATAGATGTAGATATATATGCACAATAGAATACTACTAAGCGATAAAAGAATGAAATCTTATCATTTGCAACAACATGGATGGAACTAGAGTGTATCATGCTTTTCTTCTTAAAATTCATCTTCTTTGAGATTAAAATGTGAGATGCAAAACCATAAAAATCCTAGAGGAGAGCACTGGCTGTTAATTTCTCTGTTATTGTCTGTGCAACATTTTTCTAGATCTGTCTCCTGAGTCAAGGGAAACAAAAGCAAAAGTAAACTGTCTGGCCCAGTTCTCTCCTCCAAGGATAAACCTAGGCAAAGGCAGGATCCAAGGTGAAAGTCCCCACTCCTTCCCTGCCTTACTCTTTCACTTTCCCTCAGCATTCCTTTTATTTCCCCCTCCCCTGGGGCCAAGTTCCAGGCTGCCAAACCCCACCGGCTCCCTCATGCTCCGGACCCCAACACTCACTCCTTTTCCCTCCTCTGGCCACTATGGGGCCCTGGAAGGGGTGCGAACTGGCCCCGTCCTTTCCAAACCGCCTTATCGCCCACCACTGGAGTTCTGCACCTCCGGTCAGCAAGGCAACACGCTCCACTGCGTGCTGCAGGCACCAAGCAGCCCGGCGGAGGCGATGCCGGCCGGCTGCGGCTGGGTCTCAGCGAGGCGGCAGGACTGCAGGGGAAGGAGGGCAAGATGGCAGAGAAGTAGGGAAATCAGGACATTGCACTCACCCCCATATCTCACAGGGAGAAGGCCTGAAGCCATAGGAACACTTACAGAATCCAGGAGTTTGGGAGGAAAAGGAGACAGGTAACCTTA
The DNA here is from genome assembly GCF_008692635.1 of Crocuta crocuta. NCBI lineage: Eukaryota > Metazoa > Chordata > Mammalia > Carnivora > Hyaenidae > Crocuta > Crocuta crocuta. The sequence continues at coordinate 7,899 of NW_027529705.1, forward strand.
CAGTGGTTACCTCAAGAAACAAGCCAAAGTACACATGGTGGAGAGTCCCAAATATCACTACGAGTAGGAAAATAGAATAACCAAGGTGTCAACAAGAGAGACCAAGAGATACCATTCAAAGAACACTTTCTGAACAGACAGGTCCTGGACAGTCAAAGAGCCTTCTTTGGCACAGCAGCACTAATAAGTGCAGAGTTCATAACAAGCTTTTAAAACTAACAAGAGATAGAAAGCTAACCAAAATGATGAAATGAAAGAGCTCTCCTCCAAAGAAATTCCAGGAAGATTTGACAGCTAAAGAACTGCTCAAAACAGATATAAGCATACTAACTGAACAATTATATACTAACTGAACTAAATTCTGAACAAGAATTTAGAACAATAATCATAAAATTAATTTCCGGGCTTGAAAAAGTATGGAAGACATCAGAGCAAATATGGCCACAAACACTATGGAGCTTAAAAATAGTTATGATGAATTTAAAAATGCGATAAATGAGATACATTATAAACTGGAGGCATCCAATCCATGGATAGAAGAGGCAGAAAGGATAATAAGTCATTTAGAAGACACAATTATAGAAAAAGAAGAAACTGAGAAAAAAAAAGAGACAAACTGATCCAGGAACAGGAAAGAAGAGTTCGAGAGCTCAGCGATACAATCAAATGCAACCATATCTGTATCATAGGAATCCCAGAAAAGGAAGAGAGAGGGAAATATGCTGAAGGAGTCCTGGAACAAATTATAGCAGAGAACTTCCCCAACCTGGGGAAGGAAGTAGATGTTGAAATTCAAGAGGCACAGAGAACTCCTCTCAGACATAATTTGAATCGATCTTCTGCATGACATAGAGTGAAAATGGCAAAATATTAGGACAGAGAGAATTTGGAAAGCAGCTAGGGAGAAAAGGGCCCTAACATACAAAGGGAAACCTATCAGAGTGGTGACAGACCTATCTACTGAAACCTGGCAGGCCAGAAAGGAATTGCAGGAGATCTTCAATGTGATAAACAGAAAAAATATGCAGCCAAGAATCCTCTATCCAGCAAGCCTGTCATTCAGAATAGAAGGAAAGATAAAACTCTTTCCAAATAAAGAAAAATAGAAAGAATTTGTCACCCCTTAACCAGCCCTACAAGAAATCCTGAGGGAGACCCTGTGAGGGAAATATTGCAAGGAACGCAAGATGCTAGAGACACCACTACAAGCATGAATCCCACAAAAGACACAATGACTCTAAACCCATATATTTCATTAATAACACTGAATGTAAATGGACTAAATGCCCCAATCAAAAGACATAGGTAGCAGAATGGATAAAAAAATAAAATCCACCTATTTGCTGTCTACGAGAAACTCATTTTACACAGGAGGACACCCTCAGACTGAACGTAAGGGGATGGAGAAATATCTATTACGCTACAGGAAGTAAAAATAAAACTGGAGTAGCTATACTTATATCAGACAAATTGGACTTTAAAGTAAAGACAGTAACAAGGGATGAAGAAGGGCATTATATAATAATTAAAGGGTCTATCCATCAGAAAGAGCTAACAATTATAAATGTCTACACACCAAATATGGGAGCACCTAAATACATAAAACAATTAATCACAAACAGAAACAGTCTTATCTATAAGAACCTGCTAATAGCAGGGTACTTTAATACTCCACTTACATCAATGGACGGATAAAGTAACAGAAAATCAATAAAGACACAATGAACTTGAATGACACATTGGACCAGATGGCTTTGACAGATATATTTAGAACTCTACAAACTGACCCTATGGAATTCACTTTCTTCTCAAGTGTGCATGGCACATTCTACAAGATAGATCACATACTGGGACATAAACCAGCCCTCAATAAATATAAAAGAATTGAGATCATA
>NW_027529705.1:10296-13199 GCF_008692635.1 Crocuta crocuta
AAAAAAAAAAAGAGAGAGAGAGAGAACTACAGGCCAATATCCCTGATGAATATGGATGCAAATATCCTCAACAAGATACTATCAAATATAATTCAACAGCATATAAAAAGAATTATCCACCATGATTAAGTGTAATTCATTCCTAGGTTACAGAGCTGGATGAATATTCACAAATCAATCAATGTGATATAGACCCTTCAAGATAAAAAGCTTCAGCAGGGCAAAGGAAACAATAAAAGTAATAGACAACTGATGGAATGGGAAAAGATAGTTGCAAATGGCATATCGGATAAAGGGTTAGTATCCAAAATCTATAAGGAACTCACCAAACTCCACACCTGAAAAACAAATAATACAGTGAAGAAATTGGCAGAAGATATGAACAGACACGTCTCCAAAGAGGAAATCCAGATGGTCAACAGACACATGAAGTGATGCTCAGCGTCCCTCCTCATCAGAGAAATACAAATCAAAACCACACTGAGATACCACCTCATGGTGGTCAGAGTGGCTAAAATGAACAAATCAGGAGACTCTAAATGCTGGCGAGGATGTGGAGAAACGAGTACCCTCCTACCCTGTTGGTGGGAATGGAAACTGGTGCAGCCCCTTTGGAAAACAGTGTGGAGGTTCCTCAAAAAATTAACACTAGAACTCCCTTATGATGCAGCAATAGCACTGCTAGGAATTTTCCCAAGGGATACAGGAGTGCTGATGCATAAGGGCACATGGACCCCTATGTTCAAAGCAGCACTGTCAACAATAGCCAAATCATGTAATGAGCCTAAATGTACATCAACTGATGAATGGATCAAGAAGATGTGCTTTATCTATACAATGGAATACTACGTGGCAATGAGGAGGAATGAAATCTGGCCATTTGTAGAAATGTGAGTGGATCTCGAGGGTGTTATGCTAAGTGAAATAAGTCAGGCAGAGAAAGACAGATACCATATGTTTTCACTGATATGTGGAACAGGAGAACCTTAACAGAGGACCTTAGGAGAGGGTATGGGGACAATATAGTTAAGTAGAGGCATGGAGGCAAAACATAAGAGACTCCTAAATACTGAGAACACACTGAGGGTTGATGGGGGTGGGGTAGAGGGGAGGGGTGATGGAGGAGGGCACTTGTTGGGATGAGCATTGGGTATATATATATATCGATATAGATATATAGATAGATAGATGTAGATATATATGCACAATAGAATACTACTAAGCGATAAAAGAATGAAATCTTATCATTTGCAACAACATGGATGGAACTAGAGTGTATCATGCTTTTCTTCTTAAAATTCATCTTCTTTGAGATTAAAATGTGAGATGCAAAACCATAAAAATCCTAGAGGAGAGCACTGGCTGTTAATTTCTCTGTTATTGTCTGTGCAACATTTTTCTAGATCTGTCTCCTGAGTCAAGGGAAACAAAAGCAAAAGTAAACTGTCTGGCCCAGTTCTCTCCTCCAAGGATAAACCTAGGCAAAGGCAGGATCCAAGGTGAAAGTCCCCACTCCTTCCCTGCCTTACTCTTTCACTTTCCCTCAGCATTCCTTTTATTTCCCCCTCCCCTGGGGCCAAGTTCCAGGCTGCCAAACCCCACCGGCTCCCTCATGCTCCGGACCCCAACACTCACTCCTTTTCCCTCCTCTGGCCACTATGGGGCCCTGGAAGGGGTGCGAACTGGCCCCGTCCTTTCCAAACCGCCTTATCGCCCACCACTGGAGTTCTGCACCTCCGGTCAGCAAGGCAACACGCTCCACTGCGTGCTGCAGGCACCAAGCAGCCCGGCGGAGGCGATGCCGGCCGGCTGCGGCTGGGTCTCAGCGAGGCGGCAGGACTGCAGGGGAAGGAGGGCAAGATGGCAGAGAAGTAGGGAAATCAGGACATTGCACTCACCCCCATATCTCACAGGGAGAAGGCCTGAAGCCATAGGAACACTTACAGAATCCAGGAGTTTGGGAGGAAAAGGAGACAGGTAACCTTACAGTGGTTACCTCAAGAAACAAGCCAAAGTACACATGGTGGAGAGTCCCAAATATCACTACGAGTAGGAAAATAGAATAACCAAGGTGTCAACAAGAGAGACCAAGAGATACCATTCAAAGAACACTTTCTGAACAGACAGGTCCTGGACAGTCAAAGAGCCTTCTTTGGCACAGCAGCACTAATAAGTGCAGAGTTCATAACAAGCTTTTAAAACTAACAAGAGATAGAAAGCTAACCAAAATGATGAAATGAAAGAGCTCTCCTCCAAAGAAATTCCAGGAAGATTTGACAGCTAAAGAACTGCTCAAAACAGATATAAGCATACTAACTGAACAATTATATACTAACTGAACTAAATTCTGAACAAGAATTTAGAACAATAATCATAAAATTAATTTCCGGGCTTGAAAAAGTATGGAAGACATCAGAGCAAATATGGCCACAAACACTATGGAGCTTAAAAATAGTTATGATGAATTTAAAAATGCGATAAATGAGATACATTATAAACTGGAGGCATCCAATCCATGGATAGAAGAGGCAGAAAGGATAATAAGTCATTTAGAAGACACAATTATAGAAAAAGAAGAAACTGAGAAAAAAAAAGAGACAAACTGATCCAGGAACAGGAAAGAAGAGTTCGAGAGCTCAGCGATACAATCAAATGCAACCATATCTGTATCATAGGAATCCCAGAAAAGGAAGAGAGAGGGAAATATGCTGAAGGAGTCCTGGAACAAATTATAGCAGAGAACTTCCCCAACCTGGGGAAGGAAGTAGATGTTGAAATTCAAGAGGCACAGAGAACTCCTCTCAGACATAATTTGAATCGATCTTCTGCATGACATAGAGTGAAAATGGCAAAATATTAGGACAGAGAGAATTTGGAAAGCAGCTAGGGAGAAAAGGGCCCTA
>NW_027529706.1:0-921 GCF_008692635.1 Crocuta crocuta
TTGCATTGAATGTGTAGATTGCTTTGGGTAGTAATGACATTTTATGTATATTTATTCTTCCAATCCATGAGTTTTTTTCATTTCTTTGTGTCTTCTTTAATTTCCTTCTTAAATTTTCTATAGTTTTCATCATACAGATCTCTTATATCCTTGGTTAGGTTTATTCCTAGGTACTTTATGGTTTTTTGTGTAATTGTGAATGGGGTCAGTTTCTTGATTTCTCTTTCTGTTGCTTCATTGTTGGTGTATAAGCATGCAAGCGATTTCTGTACGTTGATTTTGTGCCCTACAACTTTGCTGAATTCATGGATCATTTATAGTAGGCTTCTAGTGGAGTCTGTCAGGCTTTCTATGTAGAGTATCATGTCCTCTGCGAAAAGTGAAAGTTTGACTTCTTCTTTCCCGATTTTGATGCTTTGATTTCCTTTTGTTGTGTGATGGCTGATGCTAGGACTTCCAGCACTATGTTAAACAACAGTGGTGAGAGTGGACATCCCTGTCGTGTTCCTGATCTCAGGGGGAAAGCTCTCNCTCACTTTTTTCCCATTGAGGATGATGTTAGCTGAGGGCTTCTCATAGATGGCTTTTATGATGTTTAAGTAAGTTCCTTCTATCCCGACTTTCTCGATGACCTTTATTAAGAAGGGATGTTGTATTTTGTCAAATGCTTTTTCTGCATCTATCGACAGGATCATATGGTTTTTATCTTTTCTTTTGTTGATATGATGTATCCCATTGAATGATTTGTGAATATTGAACCAGCCCTGTAACCCAGGAATGAATCCCACTTGATCTTGGTGGATAATTCTTTATATGTGCTGTTGGATTCGATTTGCAAGATTCTTGTTGAGGATTTCTGCATCCGTATTCATCAAAGATGTTGGCCTGTAGTTCTCTTTTTTTTGCTGGGTCTCTGTCTGG
>NW_027529707.1:0-1341 GCF_008692635.1 Crocuta crocuta
TCCAGCCCTAGATCCACAGCGTTCTGGATCCCTGCAGAAACGTACCGAAAGTTTCAGAGTCCCTTTTTAAATTGGGACTTGAGCTCCAAGAACAAGATTCTAATGCGTCTCGTCAGGAACGTGTTTGGCGTTTTGTGCGTGTGGTGGGGGAAGGAGGCTGCCTTAGCTCTGTGAATTCTCTGGTCTCAAGAACAGAAATCGAACTTGAAATTTACCAGCTGGGTTTGTATTGATCTGTGAAAACGATAAACCCGCCATCCTGTTTTCTTCTGGATATCTTTTTTTTTTTAATGTTTTATTTATTTCTGAGAGACAGAAAGAGAGCGAGAGAGAGCGAGCAGGGGAAGGTCTGAGAGAGAGGGAGTCACAGTCTGAAACAGGCTCCAGGCTCTGAGCTGGCTGTCAGCACAGAGCCTGACGCGGGGCTCGAACCCACGAACCGTGAGATCATGACCTGAGCCAAAGTCGGATGCTTAACAGACTGAGTGAGCTGCCCAGGCGCCCCCATCCTGTTTGCTTCTGGATAAAAGTGTCAGTGTCTCCGGGAAGGGTTGGGCCAGGCCATTCCTAGGGACAAAGTTCCCTTTAAAATGTAAAAATTCTTGGCTACTACCAGAGTTTGAAGGTAACTTGCTGGTTTTTTGTTTTTTGCTTTTGGTTTTTCTCCTGCTTTCCAGCTTCCCTGCCACAGGAAGGTATGAAGTCACCACAGCACCCGGAATGAATTTGAGAAGTGGTGTGGCTTTGTTGTTCATATAGCAAATGAGACCCTGAACTTTTCTGGTCTCTATTTTCTTTTGTTTTTATATTTACAGAACCATAGAGTCTGAGGGGAGGTTTGTTTAGATGTGCGCTGAATTTGTGTTCAGCTGGGCAAAGAGGCTGTCATTGCTATAAATTTCACTAATGTGTAAGCCATTAACGAATTCGGTTCTTTGAAAAGGTGGTACACACTTTGCCCAGCAAGAGCACTTTCTTGCATAAATGCATGTCAAAGACTGTTACAGTTGTGCCTTTTTAATAAAGGTCTTACAGGGCATTTCTGATGGTAAAAGTTAAAAATGGCGAATTACTAACACCTTTAGCATCTCATGTGTTTCTTCAAAAAAAAAGATATACACAATTCAACATATCTCTCTTAGACGGGTCATTATATGGAGGTGGAATAAATTGTAAAACATTAGTTAAGGTGAAGTCTTGCCTTTGGGCATACACAGTGTAAGAAAGTTGGAAGTCACTTGAAACTCTGAAATTCCGGGCATCTGGTTGGGTGGCTCGGTCGATTCAGCGTCAGACTCTTTTTCGTCTCGTGTCATGATCCCACAGTTCTTGGGTTCGAGC
>NW_027529707.1:1522-7293 GCF_008692635.1 Crocuta crocuta
AGGCGACTCAAGAGCATGTTCTCGTTCCTAAAATCCCTGGTATGTTCTCCCTGGCCTCCTGCTTCCTCTGTCCAGCGCGCCCCATTCTAGACTGAAGGAGGGGGGCAGTAAAACTCAGCAGATACACAGCAGGGCCCTTTTGGGGCATGAGGCCGTGTGTTTGTGATTTTGGCCTGGTGGTTAGCTTTCCACATTGTGTGCTAAGGTGTTGTTTCTTATTTTGAAAGTTTTTGTGAGTAGGCCACTAGGACTGTGTGCCCATCCTTTCCAGACTGTGTTTCTGGATTTTGCAGGAATAACAATGTTTGTGAGTCTTATCCGAGATGCTCCTCCGTCTCTCCCTTAAACTGCTGCTTAGTTTTTATAGCTGTTCCAGTGTGACTGGAAACTGGGAGTCTATGTATTTAAGATAGAGAGGATTCAGGAGGGTTTGGGACTTCTGTGCTAGCATCCCATGTACACGGGGCTAGACTTTGCAGAGATACGTGCTCCCACGTGCGTTTATCGTATGTTTTTAACTGCACGTTGCATTGCATGGTATTGGCAGTGTTTCACATGCCTGTTCTCTTGGATTTAGTCATCAATTAGGCCTGCTTAGATTGCAACAGCTGGTAATTAACTGTCGCGTTATTAGAAAAGGATGAAGGGAAGCGTGACCATTTAGAACCACTTGAAGAGTGGGACTCCGCTGTTGGCGATAGAGACCGCAGAGAAGGGTTCCGCTGGTAGAATTTGGATGAATCCAAGTTCGGAGTCTTCCTGTCTGTAGCTACTGAAAATCTCTGGGGCTCCTTACACCAGCTGCTGTTATTTGGGGCCCAAATAATAATTGTTCTAAGAGGGGTGGGGTTGTTTTTTTCTTTGCATTTAAAAAGTCATAATCCAATATTTTACATAAATGATCCCAGGGATATCCTACAGCTCACTTTCTACGTAACAGAGTCGGACGTGGGGGTGGCTCGATCAAGTGTCAGATGACAGACTCTTTTTATGATAACGGGAGTGTGATTTGCAAGCCTCGTAGGAGTGTGCATCTTAGACCTGAAGAAATGCCAAGAACAAGGTTGCTTCGGTCTGTGATCTTCAGATCAGCAAGTTTTATCAGCCTCTTTTATTTTACTTTGTTAATGTTTGAAATGTATTTTGAGAGAGAGAGAGAGAGCAAGAATGAGCAGGGGGGGGGGCAGAGAGAGAATCCGGAGCAGACCCCTCACTGTCCGCATGCAGAACGCGTCATGCCTCTTTCGCTTGAATCCTGAGATCCTGACCTGAGGTGAGATCGAGTCCTGCCTAACTGACTGAGCCACCCAGGAACTCCTTTCAGCCCATTTTATAGATGCAACAGCTGAGGCAAAGGGAAGTTAAATGGTGTGCCCCGAGGTAACAAAACTGGTGAGTCCGGAGAAGGCCCCTAAGGACCAGCTCTCCATCCCCAGAGCCCCCGGTTCCCCTCAGTTCCACCTGGGAACACGCGCAGTGCCATTGTCAAGTGACTGTGTGCCATGCATTACATGAGGGTCTTTCAGCCTTGGCACCACCGATACTCATACTCGGGTCTGTGTCCTCTGTGGGGGGGCTGTCCCGTGCTTGGCAGGATGTTCAGAAGCCCCCCAGGTCTCCACTCACGTGATGCCACTGGACATCCCCACCCCTCCAGACACTGTCAAATGTCCGTCCCGTGGGGGCAAAATTGCCCTGGATGGATTCACAGTGTGGTCACTTTCGTTGTAAAAAAGATGTTAACTTTTAGAGCTCATGCCTCGTTTTTCATTGTGAGGACCCCGGCCTTTTGGGCGGTTTTTGTGGGGGGCTGTTTTCTCCCCAAGTGCTGGCCTTGATGCCAGGCTTTATTTACATAGCAAAAGTCAAATACTTGCTTCATCTGCATTTTTGTCGCTGGGGAAAGGAAAGGAAGCTGGAGCTGAGCGCTGTTCCTGGGCGTTCACTGGGGCTTCTGGGGAGAGACAGTCTTTTCTTTGAGCCTAGTTTGAGTCAAAGGGACCCTGAACTCCCCGGGAGTGGCATTCTTGGAATTCGAAATGCACGCGTGAGGTCCCGCCAGGCCTCCCCCGGAAGGTGGTAGCCATGTTTGTATCCACACAGGACTTTCCCCCTGTTTGCAGCTTGACCTTATACTAAGGCTAGAAAATGCACAGGGTGCAGTTTTTCCAGGCTCCTGGCCGGGGGCGGGGGGGCGGGGGGTGGACAGAGGCCTTTGTCCTAAGAAACCACAGAGGTTTTGACTCCTTAGTGTTTCCGAGGCCGCATTTGGATCCGGGTTATCCAGGGACGTGGGTAACGTGGTCCCGTTTTTATGGGGTCCTTGCTCCATGGATTCAGCAGATGTAAAACATGGGTGGGGGAGGGGAGGAGCCTGATTCCTAAACTGTCTCTTGAGGGCCTAGAATTTCAAATGGGCGGGCGGGGATCCCTTAGGGAGCTCGGGCCACCAGCAGGCTGTCCGTCCGCAGGCCTCCTGCAGCCTCAGGAATGTTTGCTAAGGGGGGAAGGACTGAAGCGCCGGCCCCTCCTCTTCCCCATGTGCGGGAGCCCCTCCCTGAAGCAGGCCAGTGCCTTAGCCAGACAGGCCAGAGACGTGAACCTGGGCCAGCTGTGGCCGCAAGGCTGGCTCCCTTGAGGGTGCCTTTGGGGCCCACAGCCATCGTACAGCAGGGCAGGCGAGCTGTGGCCTGGGATCCCCGCAGCCTGCCTCACCCTCTTAGGCGGCTTCGGGCCTTTGAGATGTTTCTCTGGGCATGAGTGAGAGGCCTTCAATGTGCTTCCTAGTGTGGACAGTACGGGTGGGATGGAAGGGAATCGGGGCACACAGGCAGGTGGCACAGGTCCTGTGTAAACCGTCGGTCAGGGCTCCTGAACGCAGGAGGCTCCGGGCAAAGCCTGGCCGGCGGCGGTGGGTGGGGGTGGGAGTCCCTGAGCACCTGCTCTTCCCTCCTTAGTGGTCTGCAAAGGCGCCCCGTGTTGTGGGACCCGGCCGAGCCACCGTCATCGGTGGCGGGGAGGTTGGAGCGAGCGGCAGCCTTGGTCAGGACACGTTGTGGCCCTCACGTCTCTCTGTTTGCCCCCGGGAGCCACGTGCTTCGTCAGATATCAGGAAAGGTTTCAGGGAAGAGGGACCGGATGATGAGTGAGGCTCTGGAACGGACAGGTGTCCACTTCCCTGGGATTTGCACAAGTTGTGTGTGAAGGCACGTCGGCATCGGTGTCTCTGCTGCCTTGTGGCACCGGACAGCAGATGGCCCATGGCTGGAGCTCCGCCGCCTCCTCGGTGGCCTCACCAGGGTGCTGTGCTGGTGCTGTGCTCCTCCACGGTGCCACCGCAGCCACTTTGGGGGGCCAGCCGTGTACTCGGTCGGCGTCTGGTCCTTGTCCTCCTGAGGGTGTGTGCGGGAGGCCGGGGAGTCTGATGTCCTGTCCCAGGGTCTGCCCGCTGTGAGGTTCGACGGGGGCAGGAGTCTTCCTTGGACATTAATTATGCCTCACTCGGGTCTAGAAATCCAGAGGCTTCTGGGGTGTGAAAAGCCATGAACTTGAGCTGTGCACACTTCCACACCATGTTGGATTTGGGCTTCCTGGTTCAGTTGTGAGTAGTTCTTAACATGTCCGGACACTGGTCTTTTGGAAAAGAAAAGAAAAAGAAAAAAGAAAACTAATTTGCCTGAGCATGGTAAGGAAACGCTCCTAAAAGTAGTCATTTTCACCTTGTTCCCGTGAGCCGGGATTGCTTAACTGAACCTTCCTGTGCTGGGCGCCCTGCTTGGAAAGGGCTGGCGTTCCTGTTTGGAAAGCCTTTTTGGACTTGCGGTCTTGCCAAAGTTGTTTGATGTCAGCCTGCACATAAACCTGGATGTGTGCATTGCTAAGGGCCTCTGTGCGGCTTTTCTTCTTGTGCGCTGAACGCCGTAAACATTCGCCAAGATCACTGCAGGATTGAAAAGCCCAATAGACTTTTTATTCAGGTCTCACTTCTTTCAAACACTGTGGTCAGGAGTGGGGGGGACCCCTGGAGGAGAAATTTTGCCAGCTTCCCCTCCTCCAGGCTAAAAACTTTCACCCACATGAAGGATTTTGGAAGGAGCTGAGGGTCCTGCATTGCTCCCTTTGGTCTTTTTAAAACGTTGCCAGTGTCTAACGCTGGTATGTTCTGGAAGAATTGTTTTCCTGTTACCTTGTTGGATCAAATAGTTGCATTGGCTTGTAGTGTTTCAAGGGTGTTCTGTTTACCCCCGTGTGAGTGGTAAGGCTTCTCTTTGGGTAACATCTTAGTAGAAGGGCTTAGGATATCATCAAAAAAATAATAATCATTGGACTAGCCTTATTTTAGGTTCAGACAGATAAGGTGGTTCAGAAAAGGCAGAATGTTCTCTATTGTAACGCAAAAGTGACTTTTTTTTTTAATCTTTCCGGTTTCCCATTATTAGTGTTGTTGTTACTGACTCTTGAATCCCAGACCCTCCAGATTCTGTGCTTTAAAGGCAACAGTTTTACTTCATGGAAGGAAAGGGACGAAATGTTAGTGTACCTCTTTGAGTTTTGTTTTCATTTTCATCAGAGTGGCTCCGGCACAGTTTAAATAAGCAACCAGTTCTTGGGCTGGTCATCAGGCCACAGCTCTCCCTGTTGCCGTTTCTCCTTCCCTGAGCACAGCAACGGCAACTTTCTAGCTAACGCTTCTGGGCATTTGCTTATGCTCTGTCTTGCTGCTGCTTTTGTTTGTTCCTGTTGACCTCCCGCTGTATGGGAAATCGGGACTCGGCCTTTTTCCGCACACCTCCTTCTAACCGTCCAGCCACACACATTTCTTCCCACTGTGAACCCCACACTCCCAATCTGATGACGTCATCATTTTGGTTAGAAGAGGGTTTTTCGACTTTAGCACTATAGACGTTTAGGCTCCCATACAGTTTACCCTGGCTTGAACTATGTGGATCCAAATCCATACACACACACACACACACACACACACTCCAGTAATGTAAACATCTTTTCCTCTGATTTTCTTTATTTATAAAAAAGATTTTATGTTTATGTAATCTCTACATGCAACATGGGGCTCGAACTCACAACCCTGAGGTCAAGAGTGGCATGTTCCACCAACTGAGCCGGCCCACCACCCTTCCTTAGGATTTTCTCAATCACGTTTACTTTTTCTAGCTCTCTTGTTCGTAAGGATGCAGTATATAATACATACAACATACAAAGTACGTGTAACAAACAAAGTTTAAGTCAGGCCTCCAGCCAGCAGTAGGCTATTAGTACTTAAGATTGGGGGGAGTCAGAAGTTATTCACTTATTTTCGACTGCAGATTGGGCTGCAGGGTCAGCGCCCCTCGCAACAAGCCCCCCTTGTTGTTCGAGGGTCAGGGGTAGTTGTTTGTTGTGGGGGAGGGAGCTGTCCTGTACATCGTCAGATGAGGAGCTTCCCTGGCGGCTGCCCGCTAGATGCCACTACTGCTGTCACCCCAACTGTGCCGACCACACGTGTCTCCAGACATTGCCAGATGTCTTTCGGATGGGGGGACAATCACCGCCTTTGCCCTTTGCCCTGAGTTAACGCTGTTCAGTGCTTGCATATTTTGATGGCCAGCGCGATCACTGCCGAGCCTGATGGTACAAACCGTGATTATTTTTCCTCTGCAAGTTTTCANGCTTTCTTTCATTTCTTGGTACTTTTGTTCTTCTTGGGAAGAAGAGCGGAATCTTCCACTCTTTACATTGAGTTTTAAATTTGTGCTATTTGTTTTTTCTAATTC
>NW_027529708.1:0-467 GCF_008692635.1 Crocuta crocuta
ATCTGGGGGCTGTGGTTGTAGAGAAGCAGGCGTCAGCAAAAGACAAATAGAATAGGAAAAAGTACATGGGACTCCCAAGGGTCTTGCTTATTTTAACAGTCACTACAATGAGTAAGTTGCCCAACAGTGTCGCAAGGTAAAGAATCAAGAAGACCCCAAATATTATCTTCTGCTTTCCTGGATCCTGTGTCAACCCAAAGAGGATGAATTTGGACACACTGCTATTCATCACAATATTGGTGGCAGTAGCTAAGGTGCAGTTGAAGACAAGAGCCAAATCTGCAAAGAGAAGAANAAGTGACATCTTGGGAAGACTGGTGGGCTGAACTCTGAATTCCTTGCTTTTGCTCCATAGTATGTTTGTTCTAATTTCCTTTGATCCTCTATAAATCTTTGTAAATCTGCAGATGCCGAAGACTTTCTGAGATCTATCTGTTGATTCAGAAACTAACTGCATTGGACAAAGC
>NW_027529709.1:0-681 GCF_008692635.1 Crocuta crocuta
TATGTATCTCATTTATTGCATTTTTAAATTCTTCATGCCTATTTTATATTTTCCATTCTGTGTGTAGCCATAGTTTCTTTGATGTCACCTATGTTTTGTTTTCAAGCCCAGCTATTAATTTTACCATTATTATTCTAAAATTTTGTTCAGTTGTGCTGCTGATGTCTGTTTTGAGCAGTTCATTAGCTGTCATTTCTTCTTGGAGTTTCTTTGGAGGAGAGCTCTTTCGTTTCGTCATTTTAGTTAGCTTTCCGGCTCTTGTTGGTTTTAAAGACTTGTTATGCTCTCCGTTTCTATGAGCGCTGCTATATCCAAGAAGACTCTTTGACTTTCCAGGGCCTATCCTTTCAGAGAGTGTTTTTTGAATGGTATCCCTTGGTCTCTCTTGTTGGGACCTTGGTTATTTTATTTTCCTATTCGTANTCCTATTCGTAGTGATATTTGGGACTCTCTACCTTGTGTACTCTAGCTTCTTTCCTGAGGTAGCCCTCTCAGGCAGGGATGGGGGTGGCGTGATCCAATGCCTCAGGCAGGAGCTCTGCCTTGGGGTTGTGGGGAGGAGAGTGATGGTGCTCCAGTCCCTTCTTGAACCAAATGCTGCACCTCGCTTTTTTGGGCGTGTAAACTCCCCATACTGGAGGCGCAGCCGAAGTTGGTTGCACTCTTCAACCCAGGCCAGTT
>NW_027529710.1:0-448 GCF_008692635.1 Crocuta crocuta
GCCTTTACAAAAGAGATTTTAGATGAAAGCTCTGTGGTTGATTGTACAAAGCCTCTTCTTATGGACCTTGCATATCAAAGACAATTGAGTCTGGCCCTGAGACAAAGAGCCTAATTTAGAGTTAAGGGCAAATATCCACACACACCCCCATTTGTTTCTGCTTGGAGCATTTTCTGGCCTTGTATATGCTGATTGCTCCCTGTGAAGGAACCTATTGAGGAACTTCTTCTTTTATGATTATGAGAGCAAAGGTGAAAGACCTATTTTTCTTGATACTTCCACCTTTGAGAAACAAGCTATTGACCCCTGCCCACAAANCACAAAGAAGTAACTTCATCCTTTTTATGCTAAAAACTTTGTCTGGTATGTTAAAGATACCTTCCTTCCTCTTAGGATAAGTGTATAAATCCCCTACCTCAATCACTTTTGTAAAAGTTATGCATGAGTC
>NW_027529711.1:0-1122 GCF_008692635.1 Crocuta crocuta
GGCTCAGGTCATGATCTCACAGCTGGTGAATTTGAGCCCCCATGGGCCTCACTGCTCTCAGCACAGAGTCTGCTTTGGATACTCTGTTTCCCTCTCTCTCTATCTCTCAAAAAAAAAAAAAAAACATTTAAAATAAAGAGTATGTGTATTTCCCCATCCTGGCATCACTATAAAAATTGAATTTATGAAAAATAAAATAGTACAAAGACCTGTATAGATTCATTATTTATGAAAACAAAAGCAAAATCATTCAAATATTTATCTATAAGATGCAGATGAAGAATGAGCAACTGGATATCATGTATCATTTAATTAATGTGTTTGCAAAAAGTGTGTAAGGATGTTAAAATGATCAAGATAAAATATAAAGAACAAAGAAAAATAACATTTTCCCATAGGCTGATGCCAATCTTAAATAGAAATACACATGCATAGAAAAAGTTCTAGAGGCCTCAGGGCTCAGAGATCTTCCAGTCCATCAGGCAACACAACAAGGGAAATTAGCAAACTCTGATAAAGTTAGGTCTTCCTTTCTGTCTCTCTTCCTCACTCTAAATGAGTATTCTGAGACCAAATCACAGTTTGTATGGTCGTGCTCCACACCAACAAGCAATCCTCTGGACACCAGCTGGGTATCCTACGATTGAGTTCAGGAGATAGCATCAGATTTCACAACTTCAAGGTTCAGTCTTACAAGAGTGCACCTCCCACCCTACCTATCACTCTAATCATAAGAACAGGTACTGACTATAAATCTGAGTTTCCCAATGACCTGTTTCTTGCATTCAATTAATTTGCTAGAGCAACTCACAGAACTCAGAGAAAAATATTACTTACTAGATAACCAGTTTATTAAAAGGAGATAATTCAGGAACAGCCAGATGGAGGAGATGCATAGGACAAAGGATGGGGAAAGGGCATTGAACCTCTATGCCTTTGTCAGAGGAGCTATTGTGAGAAGTAAGGGAGATGACTCATTTTCAGAAACACCAAATAAAACTGTGCTGTACAGTTAACAGTAGGTTTACAACCTATTGGACATATGTACGAACTCCTTCCACAGTGGAGTCCCAAACGCTTAGACACTTCACTTCCTGGTTCTTCTTCCTCTCTCCTTTTCAA
>NW_027529712.1:0-524 GCF_008692635.1 Crocuta crocuta
AACGTGCTAATAGCAGGGGACTTTAATGCTCCACTTACAGCAATGTACAGATCAACTAGACAGAAAAGCAATAAAGACACAATGGACTGAAATGACACATTGGACCAGATGGATTTGACAGATACACTTAGAACTCTACATCCTGAGGCTATGGAATTCACATTCTTCTCAAGTGTGCATGGCACATTCTCCAAGACAGATCACATACTGGGACATAAAGCACCCTCAATAAATATAAAAGAATTGAGATCATACCATGCACACTTTCAGATCACAATGCTATGAAACTGAAAATCAACCACAGGAAGAAGTCTGGAAAACCTCCAAAAACATGGAGGCTAAANGGCTAAAGAACACCCTACTAAAGAATGAATGGGCCAATCAGGCAATTAGAGAAGACATTAAAAAATATATGAAAACAAATGAAAATGAGAATACAACAATCCAAACTCTATGGGATGCAGTGAAAGCTGTCCTAGGAGGAAAGTACATCACACTCCAGGCCTATTTCAAGAAATTAGAAA
>NW_027529713.1:0-871 GCF_008692635.1 Crocuta crocuta
GGAGCATCCCCTCTGGAAAACAGTGTGGAGGTTCCTCAAAAAATTTACATTAGAACTCCCCTATGACCCGGCAATAGCGCTGCTAGGAAATTACCCAAGGGGTATAAGAGTGCTGATGCATAGGAGCACATGGACCCCAAAGTTCATAGCAGCACTCTCAACAATAGCTAAAACATGGAAAGAGACTAAGTGTCCATCAACGGACGAATGGATCAAGAAGATGTGGTTTATCTATACCATGGAATACTACATGGCAATGAGAAAGAATGAAATCNATGAGAAACAATGAAATCTGGCCATGTGTAGCAACATGGATGGACCTTGAGGGTTGTTATGCTGAGCGAAATAAGTCAGCCAGAGGACAAATATCATATGTTTGCACGTATAGGAGGATTGGGAGGAACTTAACGGAGTACCATGGGGGAGAAGAAGGGGAGAAATGGTGGGGGAAAGGTGGAGAGGCAAACCATGAGAGACTCTTGAATGCTGAGAAACAAACTGAGGACTGATGGGTGTGTGGGGGGGAGTGGGGACATGGGCATGGAGGAGGGCACCTGTGGGAATGAGCACTTGGAATTATATGGAAACCAACTTGATAATAAACTAATTAAAAAAAAAGAAAGCTATGAAAAAAACTAAAAAGAAATTATAGATATGTATTCCATGATAACGTCTGGCATTATATCCATTTTCCTATTTTCATCTCACCAATGGAAGTAGCTGGGATTTTGCTATCTCATGGCACTTGTTCAAGTGTTACATTTATCTTGCCATCACAATTACAGATTTTGTTCTCATTTTCTTGATGAGAAAATAGAGGCTAAGTGGAGTCAGGTGTTTGGCATATGTTGTTCAACTAGTCACAGGAATA
>NW_027529713.1:902-1119 GCF_008692635.1 Crocuta crocuta
CCATATTAAAAATGACTCTCCCTTTTCTTTCCTATCATCCAAATATACGTAACATCAATATGCATAGAAGGAATGTGACCTAACACGTATAGATCAAAAGATCTGCTGAAAAACATTTTCTCAGTTCTGTCTTGCTTGTAGCTGAGATAGCTTGATGGTTGACTTTGTTAATTACTCCCATAAAATCATGAAATATACTTCTCTGACAGACTGTAAT
>NW_027529713.1:2218-2640 GCF_008692635.1 Crocuta crocuta
TGGGATATTCTTTCCTGCTTTGCCAAAGATTAGTTGGCTGTATACTTGTGGGTCCACTTCTGAGTTCTCAATTCTATTCCATTGGTCTATGTGTCTGTCTTTGTGCCAATACCATACTGTCTTGATGATGACAGCTTTGTAGTAGAGGCTAAAGTCTGGGATGATGATACCACCCATTTTGGTATTATTTTTCAGTATTACTTTGGGTATTCGGAGTCTTTTGAGGTTCCATACAAATTTTAGGTTTGTTCTAGTTTTGAGAAGTATGCTGGTGCAATTTTGATTGGAATTGCATTGAATGTGTAGATTGCTTTGGGTAGTAATGACATTTCAACTATATTTGTTCTTATCCACGAGCATGGAGTATTTTTTTTCTTCTTTTTGTCTTCTTCTTTTTTCTTCATAAGTTTTCTATAGTTTTC
>NW_027529713.1:2708-3007 GCF_008692635.1 Crocuta crocuta
TTTTTTGTGCAATTGTGAATGGGATCAGTTTCTTGATTTCTCTTTCTATTGCTTCATCATTGGTGTATAAAAATGCAACCGATTTCTGTACGTTGATTTTGTACCCTGACACTTGGCTGAATTCTTGGATCAGTTGTAGTAGGCTTCAGGTGGAGTCAGTCGGGTTCTCTATGTACAGTGCCATGTCGTCTGCGAAGAGTGAAAGTTTGATTTCTTCTTTGTCAATTCTGATACCTTTTATTTCCTTTTGTTGGCTGATGGCTGATGCTAGGACTTCAAGCACTATGTTAAACAACAGT
>NW_027529714.1:0-188 GCF_008692635.1 Crocuta crocuta
GTTTCTTGAGGTAGCCCTGGAAAAGAAAACAGACAAACACACAGGTAGCAGGAGCACAGAAACACACAGGCTAATTCAACTAGCATGCAAAGCGAGAGGGAAAACGAAAAAGTTAAGAGAAAAGACGGAGGAGGGAAGGCAAATAATAGGGAGTATAAAATACATAAAAGGGTCAAAAAGGAGAAAAG
>NW_027529714.1:624-850 GCF_008692635.1 Crocuta crocuta
CAAACAAAAAAAACCCCCAAAAAAACAAAAAACCAGAAACAACACACCCAAAAACAAAGGGGGGGGGGAAGGGAGGAGGGCAGCTATCAAGCAGGGATGGGTGTGGTGTGATCCACTGAGTCAGGAGGCAGTTCTGCCTGGAGGTTGTAGGGAGGAGAGTGGCGCGCTCCACCTCCCTTTTATAGGCGTGTAAACTTCCTGAGCCAGGGCTCAGGCAAAGTTTGTT
>NW_027529715.1:0-155 GCF_008692635.1 Crocuta crocuta
GCCGTGTGTATGCAGTGCTGGTTGAAGAGCATAGAGAAAGAGAGTAGGCAGGGCGGGAAGACGCAAAATTGGAAATAGAATGAACAGGCAGAAGGGATAAGAAGCTTTTTTCAAAGAGGTAAAGGGTAGAATATGGTTGGATAGGTGAGAGAAGT
>NW_027529715.1:428-752 GCF_008692635.1 Crocuta crocuta
GAGAGTGACGGTGCTCCAGTCCCTTCTTGAACCAAGCGCTGCACCTCGCTTTTTTGGGCGTGTAAACTCCCCGTACCGGGGGCGCAGCCGAAGTTGGTTGCACTCTTCAACCCAGGCCAGTTCCAATCTCCAAATCCCAGTCCGCGCGCCCCGCTGAAATTGCCTTAGACACAGCTTCCCAGGCAACCCCCTCAGGGCAATTCCAGGCCCCCTGTGGAGCTCTGGGGGTGGCGTCAGAATCCCTGCTTCCTTCTCTCCGTCGGGCTGGCGCCCATGCGCGGGGCTTGCCTGCTGGGTGCGCGGAGCCCGAGCCCGCTGGAGTGA
>NW_027529716.1:0-489 GCF_008692635.1 Crocuta crocuta
TAATGCCTCCTTGTGGCCAGTAGAAAGTATCTACAAGCATCTATCCTTCACTTCTTGTTTTTCCAACTTGAGCTCTGAAGGCAGGGAGCTCACCAAGCTCTGCCTGGGTCTCCTTTCCTGGGCCCCATCATGGCATCCCTCCACGTAGTGAGGTCAATGGCCATCATGCTCATATTGGTTGTTTCTCAGCTCTTGGGGATCACCATCTTTTGTTGCCCAATATTTATAATGCTTTGAAAACTGTTGCTTCATGTATTATGTTTGTTTGTTTNTTTTAGCTGATTCAAGCAGGTTAAATCAGATTCCTGTTACTCCGTTTGAATTGGAAGCAAAATCCCACTCCAGGGCCATACTGAATTTCTTACTCTTGGCTCCCCAAGAGTTTTAATGATTATAAACCTTTTGTTTTTTCCAGTTTCTGAGTGTGTGGTTTCCATTCCACAGAACAAAGGTAACGTTTTATTCCAGAACATGTAAGACACAGTCTGG
>NW_027529717.1:0-514 GCF_008692635.1 Crocuta crocuta
TCCGGAGCTCTTGTCTATTTTCTGTGGTCAGGTATTACTAGAAGAATACAAACGATGGGTTCACGTTATATTAATTTGTAACTTATAGGCTTCAGTGACGCCAAAACAGTTGTGGGTACTGTGCCTTAGATTTCCCTTCTTCCCTCGATAAATGATGTTTTTCCTGAAATGAATGCACACACNTTCCTCTGTCCTGCCTACGAGTGAAAAAATGATTAGGATGAATTTCTACTAAGCGTACAGAAACAGACACCCAGTCTCCCAAATAAGAGAGGAGGGCAAGATGATAACTGGACCCAATGGGTACCTTTCCCCCATTGGCAGAGCAGACATGCTGAGCTGGACCTCTACAAATCTGTTCAAACTCTCAGTGCCCTGAATGCTGAGACTTGAAGTGTATTTCCTTTCTCTTTCCAGCACAAGAGCGACGGTAGAAGAACAAGTTGCCGGATAAATACTCCACTTCAGGGGGTGCGTGTTTTGACTCAGAGAGCACAGGGGTGTCTTCCAAAAA
>NW_027529718.1:0-539 GCF_008692635.1 Crocuta crocuta
CTCTCTCTCTCTCTCTCTCTCTCCCCCCCGCCCCCCGGAATATTACTTGGCGATCAAAAAGAATGGGGGCGCCTGGGTGGCTCAGTCAGTTAAGCGTCCGACTTCGGCTCAGGTCATGATCTCGTGGTTCGTGGGTTCGAGCCCCGCGTTGGGCTCTGTGCTGACAGCCTGGAGCCTGCTTCGGATTCTGTGTCTCCCTCTCTCTCTGACCCTCCCCTGCTCACACTGTCTGTTTCTCAAAGATCAATCAATCAATACATTAAAAAAAATGAAATCTTGCCATTTGCAACTACATGAATGGAGCTGGAGGGTATCATGCTAAGCCAGAGAAAGACAAATGTCATATGACTTCACTCATATGNATATGAGGAATGTAAGATACAAAAAACAGATGAACATAAAGGAAGGGAAGCAAAAATAATATAAAAACAGGGAGGGGGACAAAACATAAAAGACTTAAATATGGAAGACAAACAGGGTTACTGGAGGAGGAGGGGGGGGGATGGGCTGAATGGGTGAGGGGCATTAAGGAAACTACT
>NW_027529719.1:0-496 GCF_008692635.1 Crocuta crocuta
GAGGAGCAGATAGAGAGACACGCACAGAATTGAAAAGGGCTCCAGGCTCTGAGCTGTCAGCACAGATCCCAGTGTGAGGCTTGAACTCATGAACTGCAAGATCATGACCTGAGCCGAAGTCAAACGCTCAACTGACTGAGCCACCCAGGCGCCTTAGCCCCTTAGAGGTAGAAGTTATCACAAAGACCCTAGCTATTTTTGGTCCCAGAAACATCTTGCATCATATTCTGATCTCCAAGACATACAATCTTAATATCCTCTGGCTGCCCCAATTCAGCAGATTTTTTCCTTCAATTGTACATATCTTGGGTGGTGAAAGTNGAATATCTACAGCATTATTTTCATGAATGATAACATTATTAGATTTCTTCCAAGATAAACTTATTTTGCACTGACCAGTCTTTGTCACAATAACATACAACTAACATTTCACTTTTTCCTCTTCCTTACCTCTTCCAAGTGAGTTTTTCAAATTTACTGAGGAATGGGTGAAGGA
>NW_027529720.1:0-1515 GCF_008692635.1 Crocuta crocuta
GTTTTAAATAATAAAATATAATGCAATCCCAATCAAAACTACACTCGCATTCTTCCCAAAGCTAGAACAAACAATCCTAAAATTTGTAGGGAACCACAAAAGACCCCGAATAGCCAGAGTAATACTGAAGAAGAAAACCAAAACGGGAGGCATCACAATCCCACACTTTAGCCTCTACTACACAGCTGTAATCATCAAGACAGTATGGTACTGGCATAAAAAGATATATAGATCAATGGAACAGAATAGAGAACCCAGAACTGGACCCACAAATGTATGGCCAACTCATCTTAGACAAAGCGGGAAAGAGCATCCAATGGAAAAAAGACAGTCTCTTTAGCAGATGGTGCTGGGAGAGCTGGACAGCAACGTACAAAAGAATGAAACTAGACCACTTTATTATACTATCCACAAAAATAAACTCAAAATGGATGAAAGACCTGAACGTGAGACAGGAAACCATCAAAACCCTAGAGGAGAAAGCAGGCAACAACCTCTTTGACCTCAGCCGCAGCAATTTCTTGCTCAACGCATCTGCAAAGGCAAGGGAAAGAGAAGCAAAAATGAACTACTGGGACCTCATCAAGATTAAAAGCTTCTGCACAGCAAAGGAAACAATCAACAAAACTAACAGGAACCGACGGAATGGGAGAAGATATTTGCAAATGACATGTCAGATAAAGGGTTAGTGTCTAAAATCTATAAAGAACTTACCAAACTCAACACCTGAAAAACAAATAATCCAGTGAAGAAATGGGCAGAAGATATGAACAGACACTTCTCCAAAGAGGACATCCAGATGGCCAACAGACACATGAAACGATGCTCAGCGTCCCTCCTCATCAGGGAAATACAGATCAAACCCACACCGAGATATCACCTCATGTTGGTCGGATGACAGAACTTCAGAAGCATGGGTTTTTGCCAACACCCCCACTAAGCATACACCCATCCACAAAACACATACGATTTCTGCCCCAGGAAGAGCTCCTGGGAGGGATTGGGGAGGAACAAAGTGTGTGACGTCCTGGTCTTCCCTGAAATCCTGCCGCGATGCTGCGCTAGCTGCTTCCAAGAACATCGGCGCTAACTGACGTCAGGGCCGCGCAGAACCACCTGCTGGGGACAGCTCCAAGGAGCCAGGAGCAGAGGGGTGCCCAGCGACACCCAGGCGTGGTGCTGGGCTCACCGCTATTCATGGCATCCAGAAAACAAGGCATGCTGCAAGCGATGTGCTCCTAGCAAGCACATTTGTGGTCACTAGTTCAGAAAACCCTTTCTAGAAATGTCTAACTCAGCCCGTAGTCTGGCCAACCCTTTCAGCCTCCTGTAAAGAATGTCTACCGGTGGGTGTTAATCTGCTCCTGGATGCAAGCTTAGTGGATATGATTNCCACAAAAGGGTTTGGAGGCAGGAAATCACAGGAACCAATCCTATCGATAATCTGGACCTGGCAGAACTACCTGCTACGCCAGACGGTGGTTCAAGGGGACCCTTAATGCGGAGGGGCAGGCG
>NW_027529721.1:0-8349 GCF_008692635.1 Crocuta crocuta
CAAAAAAAAAAAAAAAAAAAAAAAAAAAAAATCATTGCCCAGATTTTTTGCCTGGTTTCAGGCACAGATTGAAAAAAGGCTGTCTTTTTAAGAGAATATTAAGAGAAGCTTAATATTGCTTTTCTGGGGCTCTGGGGAAGAGTGGTCCTAATTCAGACAAGAACGTGACCCTGAGAGGGAAGAGAATGAGTTCAGAATCAAGTCTCTTCTACGTCAAACATCAGCCCAGGAAGAGCAGAGCAGAGTCAGGGACCGCCATCTGCCACCAGGGCAGGCTTCAGAGAGAAGATGGCAGTTGCTGGACTGTGCGGGAGGCCTTTGTTTTGTTTGCGTGATGGTCTTGATGGCTTTGGCTCCGACTGCTCCCGGGCGGTCACTTCTGCTGGCATGGTGGCGGCTGCACAGCACAGNCTGCACAGGGGGACACTGCTGCTGGCAGACTTGAGGTGGGCATGGCACTGGGCACTTTGGTGGCGGACATGGCTCCTGGCACTTGGGAGGTGGGCATGGCTCCGGGCACTTGGGAGGTGGGCATGGCTCCGGGCACTTGGGAGGTGGGCATGGCTCCTGGCACTTGGGAGGTGGGAACACAGGAGGTGGTTGGCAGGGCTGCTTGCACTGTTGCTCCTGCTGATAGGACATCTTTCTGGTATCAGAGAACCTAAAGAAATGCAAGTGTCATTGTTCCAGGAGGATCATTCTTGCAGACAAAGCAAGCGCAAACCCATCAAACAAGCACACAGCTATTTCCTAGGATAAACTTTGGTCTCTGACTCTCTCTTTAAGACTCTGTGTGGCTCCTCTTTTCGTTCTTGTTAGGATCATACCTTCTGAGTATCCTGTGCATTGGGGCCACTTAATCTCTACTTCTCTTGACCTCTTTCAATGACAAAATTGTCTTCTCTGTCTTGAGATAGCAACAGATAGTAGATGTATGCAAATACAATCTCAAGAAAAAAGATGCTGAATTTCTGGCTAATACCAAGGCAAGTCTCTACCCACATCAGCTCCCATGTGGCCCTGATTAAGAGTTAACTAAGCAGCTTTGGGTGCTAAGACAAAGTCTGTTCGGAGAGAATTGCCAAAGTGTAGGCCTGCCCTCAAAGGGCTCATGGGAGAGGCTGGCAATACACGAAGAGGCTCTCTCTTATATTAGTATGTCAGGGCCAAAGAGAAACTCTTGCCCTCCTTTGCTCTCAGCTCAATATTATTCCCTGAATGAGATTTTGCTTAAGAATTTCAAGCTTGCAATAGAAGAAGCATACTTCATTAATAAAGAATAGCTCACTTACATCCTCAGTCTGGCAACTTTGATTCCCCAGGTAAGAGTATGCATGCCGTTCAGGAAAAATAGCGATTGCTGCTTACAGATTAATTCTAAATATCATCTCATAGCCCCCAAGCATAGAGAACTCCCCACCCCACCCCCCATCAGACTCACTTGATTCTTCAGATCTGTTGAGGAGCTGAGCATGAAAAGGGTAGCCACAATGTGGCTGGTGTCTCCTATATATGGCTAGGTGGCCCCCACCTTCAGGAAGTGAAGAAGCTTAAGGCTGGGCTGGACCAGTTGCTTGGTCATCAAATTTCAATCCACCTGAAATTCCCAAAATGTCTTGTCACTGTGGTTACCAGAAACTTCCTGCTCTGGGATTGTCCCCATTGGGGCAAGAACTNTCTCATAGCCCCAAGCATAGAGAACTCCCCACCCCACTCCCCATCAGACTCACTTGATTCTTCAGATCTGTTGAGGAGCTGAGCATGAAAAGGGTAGCCACAATGTGGCTGGTGTCTCCTATATATGGCTAGGTGGCCCCCACCTTCAGGAAGTGAAGAAGCTTAAGGCTGGGCTGGACCAGTTGCTTGGTCATCAAATTTCAATCCACCTGAAATTCCCAAAATGTCTTGTCACTGTGGTTACCAGAAACTTCCTGCTCTGGGATTGTCCCCATTGGGGCAAGAACTCAGTGATTTGCTCGAGGCTCTGTCTTGACCAGCAGTTCCAGTTTCATGTGACAGATGAAGAACTGAGGCAGTTCTGTACTTGGGGGCCCAAGAGGTCAATCCTTGATTGGGCTTAATTTCAACTACCTCCCTGCCCATCCCTGGCTCAGAAGCCCGTGTGTTCCTTTACCGTTCAGCTGCCTGTTATTTAGCTTCGTGTCCTAGAATGACAGAAGCTTGGGTTCTCAGAGGCCTGCAACATGGCCTATACTCTGTCTCCCTCGCAGGCATTTATCTCTTTTTTTAATGTTTAATTTATTTCTGAGAGAGAGGAGAGAGAGAGAGAGAGCATGAGCAGGGAGGGTCAGAGAGACAGAGAGGCACAAAATCTGAAACAGGGTCCAGGCTCTGAGCTAGCTGTCAGCACAGAGCCCGACGTGGGGCTCGGGCCCGAGAACCATGAGACCCTGACCTGAGCCGAAGTCGCGTGCCTAACCGACTGAGCCACCCAGATGCCCCAGCCTCACAGGCACTTATAACGCACTTCCACTTACTCTAAGGCTGGCTGCCCCCATTAAGTGGTGCCCTTGAATATGGAGGAAGAGAATGCATGGTCTCCACAGGGAGCAACAGGGTCCCTGAACAGGAACTAAAGCCAGGATCCGACACAACACGGGCTGTGCTCCTGTCTAGAGAACAAGACCCTGTGGCCTCATGTCAAGGGGGACATGGGGCTGCTTCATTTCCCACTTAATGTCCACTGGAATGCCAAGTTTACTTTCTGCCATGCTCATCCCAGGATGTCCATTCCTTTATTTGAAACCAGGGAGGAATCTTCAAGTCATCGCTCACTAAGCGAAACTGAAATGTTTGTTTTTATTGAATGTCACTCAACAGACCTGTGATCACTTCTGAAACATGAGTTAGGGTATTCGCCGAGGCTTCAAAACTCTCTGCCTTTCTTTTGTTCCTTAACATCTCTTGGGAGTATTCAACCCAGTGATCACTCACCTTCCAACTGAACTCATCCATGTCTTTGCAAAAATAAAGGCAGTGTGGTTGGCACTAATGTCTACCCGTAAATCCTAAATACAGCTTACATAGTCACTTTAACTCTGTAATCCCTATGATGACTGCCCCTTATTTATTTATTGTATCCATCCATAGATTATTCAATGGTACCAATGTCATCAATACCTACACAGCACAAGGCAACCGGCTATCACCTGCCTTGCAGCTCTTCCTGTATTCAGTGAAGCAGCAGAGCACAATGGAAATGTGAGAGCACAATGCCCTAGAGGAGAAATTCCAAGACAGGAGTTAAAACCTGGGGGTGTCCCTGGCTAGCTTTGTGACGAGAGCACATCATTTCTCAGCGTCCTCTGCTTCTTACATCTGTTTTTCGTTACAGCTAACCTTGACAAGAATTATTCCCAATACTTTGAAGATCTAGAACCTTGCACTGGGCTTTCCAATGCTAAAGCCAATAATTACAACTGAGCCATCAAATCTCCCTTGACCTTCTGTATTTCCTCCTGCAGAACCCCAGGGACTCTGCCTATTTCCCTTGTGTCTTCAAAGCCGTTGTTTACTTTCATCAAGAACAAGTAAATAGGTGTTCCTTTTCATGTTTAAGGATGTTACTAAGTAACCATCGCTATAAGGAAACTGACAAAAATGATCAAAAATTAGAAGCATTCATTTACGCAGGCAGTTCGTTCACCATTATTGGGTTTGGGGCTTCTATAACATCACGAGTAACGCCTGCCCTAAGAAACATAGAGATACTATGAAAAACAAGCAAACACTGAAAGAGTTGATCAAAACATATTATTCCAAATGCTTCCATGAGGATGGTCTCCAATTAAATCATTTATGGATAAAATAATAGGCAACAATGAAAAGTGATCTTCTAAAAGACTGTATATTATGTGAAAGAGCAGGTAACAAACCATGTGTACAATACAACTACATTTATATTTAATGTACACGAAGTTACATGTGTGTGTATAAATATATATGTAAATGAGATCTCTTCCACCATGCAGAAGAAATAAACTGTACTACTGTTTGATATCTTAGGCACAGCTAACATGTACTGACGGTTTGGTACGAGCCAAGTGTTGTGTGAAGACTGCTGTAAGCAGGCAGGTAACTGGGTCAGTTGAGATCTGTTAATAGATTGCTCTGACTGCAATGCAGAAGATGGGTTTCAATGAAACAAGAACGGGGAAGACAGCTGCATGGGGAAGTAATGATAATGATCGAGCGAGGATGAGGAGGCCCTGTGTTAGGGCCGTGGTAGTCAGCACAGTAGGGGTGAAGTGGATTCCAGCAATATCTATTCTGTGAAGCTGGCATGACTGGGTGTGTGTGATGGGAAAACAACACAAAAGAGGGGGGCGGTCATGGAGGGAATCAAGATAACTCGAGTTGCTGAGAGCCTGAAAGTACATAGGGAGGGCGATCGCTGGGGTTCATAGGCTTTATGAGAAGAGCATTAAGCACTCTCATCCCAATGTCAATAATGAAATTGCTTACATAAAGAACTGGGCTATAAAGGTCAACTCAAGTGAAATCCAAATGTCCCTTGGGAAATACAGTCCGCTCTCTTTCCCCTTTCCTCTTCCTTCCTCTCCCTCCCCCTCCCTCTCCCCACCTTCCTGTTTTCTTTCCTTATCTAATAATACCAACTACATAGCTCTGTCCTTCCCTTCAATTTTAACTTTTGCAGACCAGAAACTTTGGACCAGGTCTCTCAGCCTTGCAATTTTCACCTTTTAAGAGTTGTGTTATAGAGGGGCGCCTGGGTGGCTTAGTCGGTTGAGCATCCGACTTTTGCTTACGTCATGATCTCACGGTTCGTGGGTTCAAGCCCCGCATCGGGTTCTGTGCTGACTGCCAGCTCAGAGCCTGGAGCCTGTTTCAGTCTGTGACTCCCTCTCTCTCTGACCCTCCCCTGCTCACGCTGTCTCTCTCTCTCTCTCTCTCTGTCTCGTAGAAATAAATAAAACATTAAAAAAAAAAGAGAGAGAGTTGTGGTATAGAATCCTTTTTACTATATAGAAAAGTCTGTCAGGGAAGTACTCATAGAAGTCTTAGAAAATAGCTCAGCGTTTCACACCTAATTCAGACAAGGACACTAGAGTGAAACCTAATCATTATGTGCATACCAGGCCAATTTGCTAATAATATGTGCCTACAGATTTCTTTATTTAAATATTGTGTTTTTTTATATTTTTTTGAATACTTGCATGGATTGTTAATAGTATAAAATGTATTTGAACTGAGTGCTTGGAGTACCATTATTTGTTAAAAGTAGGGTCCTCTGTTCTTCACACACATCTCTGCAAATCCAGAAATAATCAGGCCTCTTTCTGAAGGTAGTAAACCTCATCAAGTCTTCTCACCTTAAGAAAGTCTGATCCTCTTCCAGTTTATCAAACAAATATGATAACCCAAGTAATTTATTGGTGAAAATAACTTTGGAATCTGTTAGTAATTTGTGAGGCAAAGAGAAGCAGGTCCAAAATTGGGTCAGTAAAACTGTTGTCAACTACAGGATCCTTAGGTCACTCCCTTACTCCAGCAGGCACCACCTCTAGTTTCTAGGATTTCAACATGACAAAGAATGTTCTGGAAGCGTCTCAGCCATCCCAAGAGCATCCCTGTTCCTTCTAGCATCGCTGAACGATGTCAGCCTCCAATGGCCACCCAGGTGACCGTAATGATGAACCTCAGGGTGCTAGGCAGGACCAACTACCCATCCTCTGAGCTGCTCCTCAGAGCTGCTGAGAGAGAGACATCAGGAACAGGGCGCAGCCCATGGACGTTTCTACCTCTTCAAACCCCCATGTTGAGCCACTGACATTCTTCCTGTACCTTTCCCCCCAGTCGAGATGGACATACTGCAGATGGTGCACAGCATTCTTCTGGGTAAAGACAAAGAGGTGCCTCCCCTTCAGGCAGAGGAGGGCCCTTCTCAGAAGTAAGAAGCAGGGAAGGTATATCCCACTGAGGCCTTCGGATTAGCAGTGATGTCATCTGGAAGAGAGGGGAGCAGGAAAGATCATAGCCTGAGGGGGCCTTATCCACACAAAGCCAGTCTCTCTTAGGTATTGTGATAGCTGCCTTATCTTATTATTTTTCTATGTTTTAGAGTTCACATTTCTTTTCTTTGGAAACAAGTTCTATCATGGTAAGAGCACCTAACATGAGGTCACCCACTTAACAGATTTTTCAATCCACAATACACTATTGGGATCTACAGGCAAGCTGTGGTAAGCAAACTTCCAGAACTGACTCATCTTGCCTGACTGAAACCTTATACCCGTGATAAGTACCTCCCTGTTTCCCTCACCCAGTTCCTGGCAACCGTGACTCTATTCTTTACCCCCATGAGTTTGACTACTTTAGATGCCTCATTCAGGGGATTCACGCAGTATTGATCCTTCTGGACCTGGCCTATTTCCCTTGACATAACCTCTTCCGGGTTTATCCATGTTGTCTCAGATGGCAATGTTTCTTCTTTTTCATAGCTGAATAATATTCCACGGTACCTTTATGCCACCTTTCTTTATCCATTCATCAGCCGGTTTACATTAAGGTGTTGTGAGTAATGCTGAAATGAACGCATGAGTGCTGCTCTTTCTTCCAGATCCTGACTTCAATTCCTTTGGGTAAATACCAGGCAAGGGATTGCTGGATCATATGGTCGTTCTGGTTTTCAAGGGTTGAGGAAACTCCATACTGTTTTTCATAGTTGGGTCACCATTTTGGATTTCTATGAATAGTATACAAATGTTCCCTTTTCCCTACAACCTCATTGTTACTGTCCTTTTTTTTTTCCTTATGGAAGTCATTCTGCCATAGGATGTGATAGCGTGTGAAGTGATAGCGCATATGGTTTTGATTTGTATTTCCATAATGATAAGTGTCGTTGAGCATCTTTATGCATGGCTGTGGACAGTTTATGTCTTTGATGAAATGTCTATTCAAATAGTTTCTCCATTTAAAAATTAAGGTTACTGGGGCACCTGGGTGGCTCAGTCGGTGAAGCATCGGTTTCATGATCTCGTGGTTCATGAGTTCCAAACCCACATCAGGCTGTGTGCTGACAGCTCAGAGCATGGGGCCTGCTTCAGATTCTAGGTCTCCCTCTCTCTGCCCCTCCCCTGCTCTCTTTCTCTCTCAAAATTAAACAAACGTTAAAATAATAAATTAAAAATTAAGGTTATCCTTTTTTTTTTTTTGCTTTGGAATTGAAGGTACTCCTTATATTTTGGGAGCTAACCCTTATTATATATATAGACAGCTGTGTTTCTTAAAGACCTACCTTATATTAGGTATATCGCTGACTTTTTGCAGCAAACTTTTGAGGGAGATACATTTTGATTTAAGGTATAATAAACGAACACTGTTGTATTAGTTTCAGGCATACAACGTAGGGACTCAACAGTTCTGTACATTAGTCAGGGCTCATCGCAGTGAGTGTGCTCTAAAACCCACTCACTTATTTCACCCCTGCCTCCACCTGCTTCTCCTCTGACTACCGCAAGTTTGTTCTCTGTATTTGAGAGTTTGCTTTCTTGTTTGCCTCTGTTTCCTTTGNTCTGTTTGCATCTCAGGCTCCTTGCTGCCCAGGAACGATGTCTTATCAACAGCAGCAGTGCAAGCAGCCCTGCCAGCCACCTCCTGTGTGCCCTCCCCCGAAGTGTCCGGAGCCATGTCCCCCTCCTCCGTGCCCCCCTGTGCCGTGCCCCCCACCCCCCTGCCAGCAGAAGTGCCCTCCTGTGCCGCCGAGCCCCCCCTGCCAGCAGAAGTGCCCCCCCAAGAGCAAGTGACCGCAGCAGGATGCACCAGGACCACGAAACCGCAAGACACAGACTCTCCTGTGGGCGTCTCAGGACTCCATCCCCTTCCCTTCAGCCGTGAGGACAGAATGCATGTTCCCTGACCTGCCACCTGGGTTGACAGCGGACAGAGAAAAGGCTGCGTTCCCGGAGCTGGTCCCACGTTGTGGGAAGATGAGCAGTGGGCTGTGGTCTAATCGCACTTTGCCATCAGTCTGTCTGTGATCTGGGTGGTGATCTCTCCCCTGTGAGCGTTTTGGTGGCCCTGTTCTTTCGCTTCTCCAATAAAGCACGTGTGTCTTGGTTGAGTCCACATTACTTTTGTTTGCACTTTGTGTTTGTAGTCTCTTCTGTCCACGACACCACATGAATGTTCTTTTCCATCCCTGTTGAGATACTTCTTAGAGTCAAGCTTTCCCATCACCTGAGTTCAGTGTTGCCGGAAATGTGTCTTGTGGAATGGGTAGGTCAAATGATTCTCTTTTACTGGTTTTAAACTCATGTCTAGCCTTTTCTGGTACAAAGGTGAGTACAAAGTTAGGGAAATAGGTAA
>NW_027529722.1:0-383 GCF_008692635.1 Crocuta crocuta
CTGACCTGCCAAATTTCAGTAGATAGGTCTGTCACCACTCTGATATTTTTCTCTTTGTATGTTAGGGCCCTTTTCTCCCTAGCCGCTTTCAAAATTCTCTCCTTGTCCTTGTATTTTGCCATTTTTACTATGATATTCCATGCAGAAGATCGATTCAAGTTACGTCTGAGGGGAGTGCTCTGAGTCTCTTGTGTTTCAGCGTTTACTTCCTTCCCCAGGTTGGGGAAGTTCTCTGCTATAATTTGTTCCAGGACTCCTTCAGCACCTTTCCCTCTCTCTTCCTCTTCTGGGATTCCTATGATACGGATATTGTTGCGTTTGACCGTATCGCTGAGCCCTCGAACTCTTCTTTCCTGTTCCTGGATCAGTTTGTCTCTTTTTTT
>NW_027529722.1:534-1607 GCF_008692635.1 Crocuta crocuta
TTTTATTTTCCATTCTGTCTGTAGCCATAGTTTCTTTGATGTCTCCTATGCTTTTTTCAAGCCTAGCTGTTAATTTTACCATTATTATTCTAAAATCTTTTTCAGTTATGCTGCTAATATCTGTTTTGAGCAGTTCATTAGCTGTCGTGTCTTCTTGGAGTTTATTTGGAGGAGAGCTCTTTCGTTTCATGATTTTATTTAGCTTTCCGGCTCTTGTTGTTTTTAAAGACCTGTTATGCTCTCTGTACCTATGAGCGCTGCTGTATCCAAGAAGACTCTCTGAGTGTCCAGGGCATATCCTCTCAGAAAGTGTTTTTTGAATGGTATGTCTTGGTCTCTCTTGTTGGGACCTTGGTTATTTTATTTTCCTATTCGTAGTGATATTTGGGACTCTCCATCTTGTGTACTCTGGCTGGTTTCTGAGGTAGCCATTAGAAGGTTTTCTCAGTGGATTCTGTGTCCTTTTTCTCCCAATCTCTCAGGTTTTGTAATGTTTTCAATGGCTTCAGATCTTTTCCTTGTGAGGCATGGGCGCCAGTGCAAGTACGGAGCTCCTTACTTCTCCCCCATCTTGCCCCTCCCTCTATTTTTTTCTGAATTGAGCTTTGTAAGATTATACGTTTCTTGGAATTTATCCTATTCTTCTAGGTTGTCCAATTTATTGACGTATAGTTTTTCATAATATTATCTTATAATCCTTTGTATTTCTGTGATGCTGGTTGTTATTTGTCTTCTTTCAGTGGTAATTTTATTTTTTTGAGTCCTTTTTTTTTTTTTTTGATAAGTCTGGCTAAAGGTTTATCAGTTTGGTTGATCTTTGCACATAACTAGCTTCTGGTTTCATTAACTTCTTCTGTTGTTTTTTTAGTCTCTATTTCATTTATTTCTGCTCGAGTCTTTCTTATTTCCTTCATTATAATTGCATCTGACCATTTTCACCTAGTTTCTGTAGGAGTAAATTTTGGTTCTTTATTTGTGATTTTTCTTTTTTATTTAAATGTTTACTTACTAGAGAAAAAGAGAGCACAAGCTGAGAAGAGGAAGAAAGAGAGAGAGAGAGAGAGAGAGAGAGA
>NW_027529722.1:1614-17368 GCF_008692635.1 Crocuta crocuta
TTTCATTTTTATTTATCTCCATGTATTTTTGAATTCCTCATTTATTTTATTTTATTAACCCATTCATTATTTAGTACGAAGTCATGTTGTCTCCATGTATTTGTGTTTATTTGTTATCTTTCCAGATTTTTTCTTGTGATTGAATATTGTTTTGTACCATTGTGGTCAGAAAACATGCATGATATGATTTTACCCTTTTTCAATTTATTGAGACTTGTTTTGTGGCATATCATGTGATCTTTTCCGGAGAATGTTCCATGTGCACTTTTTATTCATTCATAGTTTATCAGGTCGGATTTCATATAAGACCCAATGCCTGTCCCACCAAGTGCCCCCCTCCATGCACATCACCCCCCTTCCCTTTCACCCATCCCCATCAGCCCTCAGTTTGTTGTCTGTTTCTTTTTTTTTTTTTTAATGTTTTATTTATTTCTGAGAGAGAGAGAGACAGCATGAGCAGGGGAGGGTCAGAGAGAGAGGGAGACACAGATCCGAAGCAGGCTTCATGCTCTGAGCTAGTTGTCAGCACAGAGTGCAATGTAGGGCTCAAAACCACGAACCACAAGTTCATGACCTGTGCCGAAGTTGGACACCTAACTGACTGAGCCACCCAGGTGCCCCAGTTTCTTCTCAGTTTCAAGAGGCTCTCATGGTTTGCCTCCCTCCCTCTCCCCAACTATTTTTCCCCCTTTTGCTCCCCAATGGTCCTCTGTTAAGTTTCTCCTATTCCTGCTATAAAGCATATGGTATATGTCTTTCCTTGCCTGACTTCTTTCACTCAGCATAATACCCTCAAGTTCTATCCACATTGCTACACATGGCCAGATTTCATTCTTTCTCATTGCCATGTAGTATTCCATCGTATAGATAAACCACATCTTCTTGTTCCATTCATCCGTTGATGGACACTTAGGCTCTTTCCATGATTTGGCTATTGTTGAAAGTGCTGCTATGAACATTGGGGATTGCATTGAATGTGTGGATTGCTTTGGATAGTAATGACATTTTAACAATATTTATACTTCTGATCCATGAGCCTTGGTTGTTTTTCAGTTTCTTTGTGTTTTATTCAATTTCCTTTTTAAGTATTCTATAGTTTTCATCATACAGATCTCTCATATCCTTGGTTAGGCTTATTCGTAGGTATTTTATGGTTTTTTGTGCAATTGTGAATGGGATCAACTTCTTGATTTCTCTTTCTGTTGCTTTATTATTGGTGTATAAAAATGCAACCAATTTCTGTACGTTGATTTTGTACCCTGCAACTTGGCTGAATTCTTGGATCAGTTCTAGTAGGCTTCTGGTGGAGTCTGTTGGGTTTTCGATGTAGAGTATCATGTCGTCTGCGAAAAGTGAAAGTTTGACTTCTTCTTTGCCAGTTGTGATGCCTTTTATTTCCTTTTGTTGTCTGATTGCTGATGCTAGGACTTCCAGTACTATGTTAAACAACAGTGGTGAGAGTGGACATCCCTGTCGTGTTCCTGATCTCAGGGAGAAAGCTCTCAGTTTTTCCCCATTGAGGATGAAGTTAGCTGAGGGATTCTCATAAATGGCTTTTATGATGTTTAAGAAAGTTCCTTCTATCAGAACTTTCTCAAAGATCTTTATTAAGAAAGGATGCTGTATTTTTTTCAAATGCTTTTTCTGCATCTATCGACAGGATCATATGGTTTTTATCTTTTCTTTTGTTGATGTGATGTATCCCATTGATTGACATGCGAATATTGAAACAGCCCTGTAACCCAGGAATGAATCCCACTTTATCTTGGTGTATAATTATTTTTATGTGCTGCTGGATTCGATATGCAAGTATCTTGTTGAGAATTTTTGCTTCCGTATTCATCAAGGATATTGGCCTGTAGTTCTCTTTTCTTGCTGGATCCCTGTCTGGCTTGGGAATCACAGTGATGCTGGATTTGTAGAATGAGTCGGGAAGTTTTCTTCCCATTTCTATTTTTTGGACTAGTTTGAGAAGAATGTGTATTAACTCTGATTTAAATGTCTGGTAGAATCCTCAGGAAAGCCATATGGCTCAGGGCTCTTATTTGTGGGGAGATTTTTGATAAGTGATTCAGTTTCTTCACTAATTATGTATCTGTTTAGATTTTTCTACGTCTTCCCATGTGAATTTTGGTTGTGTGTGTGTGTTTAAGGAAATTGTCCATTTCTTCTAAGCTGTCCAATTTGTTGGCATATAATTTTTCATAGTATTCCCTGATAATTGCTTGTATTTCTGAGGGATTGTTTGTAATAAGTCCATTTTCATTCAATATTTTGTCTATTTGGGTGCTCTCTCTTTTCTTTTTGTGAAGCCTGGCTAGGGATTTGTCAATGTTGTTTATTTTTTCCAAAAACCAACCCTTGGTTTCACTGATATGACTAACTGTTTTTTGGATTCTATATTGTTTATTTCTGCCCTGATCTCTATTATTTCTCTTCTTCTTCTGGGATTGGGGTGTTCTTGCTCCTCTGCTTCTATTCCTTTAGGGGCGCTGTTAGATTTTGTATTTGCTCTTTTTCTAGTTTCTTCAAATCAGCCTTGTGTCCAATGTATTTAATCATAGGACTGCCTTTGCTGCATCCCATAGAGTTTGAAAATTGTTGCATTTTCATTTTCATTTGTTTCCATATATTTTTAAATTTCTTCTCTAATTGCCTGATTGGCTCATTCATTCTTTAGTAGGGTTTTTTTTTTTTTTTTAATATTTTTATTTATTTCTAGGAGAGAGAGAGAGACAGTGTGAGCAGGGGAGGGTCAGAGAGAGAGGGAGACACAGACTCCGAAACAGGCTCCAGGCTCTGAGCTGGCAGTCAGCACAGAGCCCGACGCGGGGCTCGAACCCACGAACCGTGAGATCATGACCTAAGTGAAAGTCGGACGCTTAACCGACTAAGCCACCCAGGCGCCTAGTAGGGTATTCTTCAACCTCCATGTTTTTGGAGGTTTCCCAGACTTCTTCCTGTGGTTGATTTCAAGTTTCATACCATTGTGATCTGAAAGTGAGCATTGGTATGATCTTGATGCTTTTATATTTATGGAGAGCTGCTTTATGACCCAGTATGTGATCTATCCTAGAGAATAGGCCATGCGCACTTGAGAAGAAAGCGAATTCCATAGCCTCAGGATGTAGAGTTCTAAATGTATCTGTCAAATCCATCTGGTCCAATGGGTCATTCAAGTCTATAGTTTCTTTAGTGATTTTCTGTCTAGTTGATCTATCCATTGCTGTAAGTGGAGTATTAATGTCCCCTGCTGTTAGCACATTCTCATCCAAAAGATTGTTTCTGTTTGTGATTGTTTTAGATATTTGGGTGCTCCTGTATTCGGTGTGTAGACATTTATAATGTTAGTTCTTCCTGATGGATCGACCCTGTAATTATTATGTAATGCCCTTCTTCATCCATTGTTACTGTCTTTACTTTAAAGTCCAGCTTTCTGATATTAGTACAGCTACTCCAGCTTTCTTTTGACTTCCAGTAGCATGGTAGATATTTCTCCATCCCCTTTCAATCTGAAGGTGTCCTCCAATCTAAGATGAGTTTCTGGTAGACAGCAAATAGATGGTTTTTATTTATTTATTTATTTTACCAATTCTGCTACCCTATGTCTTTTGATTGGAGCATTTAGTCCATTTACATTCAGTGTTATTATTGAAAAATATGGGTGTAGAGTCGTTGTGTCCTTTGTAGGATTCTTGCTTGTGGTGGTTTCTCTGATACCTTGCGTTCCTTGCAACATTTCCTTCATAGAATCCGCCTCAGGATTTCTTGTAGGGCTGGTTTAGTGGTGATGAATTCTTTCAATTTTTCTTTGTTTGGGAAGACTTTTATCTCTCCTTCTATTCTGAATGACAGGCTTGCTGGCTGGAGGATTCTTGGCTGCCTATTTTTTCTGTTCATCACATTGAAGATTTCCTGCCATTCCTTTCTGGCCTACCAAGTTTCAGTAGATAGGTCTGTCACCACTCTGATAGGTTTCTCTTTGTATGTTAGGGCCCTTTTCTCCCTAGCTGCTTTCAGAAATTTCTCTTTGTCCTTATATTTTGCCAGTTTCACTATGATGTGTTGTGCAGAAGATCGATTCAAGTTACATCTGAGGGGAGTTCTCTGTGCCTCTTGGACTTCAGTGTGTTTCCTTACCCAGATTGGTTAAGTTCTCTGCTATAATTTGTTCAAGGACTCCTTCAGTGCCTTTTCCTCTCCCTTCCTCTTTTGGAATTCTTATTATAGGTATATTGTTCAGCTTGATTGTGTCACTCAGTTCTTAAACTCTCCTTTTGTGCTCCTGGATCAGTTTATCTCTCTTACCGGCTTCCTCTTTTTCTATAATTTTATCTTCTAATTCACCTATTCTCCTCTCTGCCTCTTTAATGCATGTATTGGATGCCTCCAGTTTATTATGCATCTAATTTATAGCCGTTTTTAATTAATCACAACTGTGTTTACAGTCCATCGTCTTTGTAGCAATAGCTTCTGTGATGTCTTCCATGCTTTTTAGAAGCCCAGCAATTAATTTTATGACTATTGTTCTAAATTCTTGTTCAGTTATTTTGGTTATATCTGTTTTGAGCAGCTCTTTAGCCGTCATTTTTCATGGAATTTCTTTAGAAGAGAGATATTCTGTCTTGTCATTTAGGCTAGCTTTCTTTCTCTTTTAGTTTTAAAAGCTCGTTATGTGCTCTGCACCTGCGAGTACTGCTATGGTAAAGAAGACTCATTGACTGTCTAGGGTCTGTCCTTTCAGGAAGTGTTCTTTGAATGGCGTGTCTTGGTCTCTCTTATTGTTTGGTTATTTTATTTCCCTACTCATAGTGGTATTTCGGACTCTCCATATGTGTATTTTAGTGTTTCTTGAGGCAGCCCTGGGGGGAAAAACTGACAAACACATAGGGAACAAACACACACTATCACACAGACAATTCCAACAAATGAGCAAAGTGAAAGGGAAAAAGAAAAAGAAAGAATAAAAGAAGAGAAAAGATAAAAGCAACAACTGCCAAAAGACAAAGGACAGTCTAAAAGCATAAAACCAGAAATCCTATCTATAAATAAAGAACAGGGTGTTTGCAGTGGTGATGGAGGAGCAGATAGAAAGAGACAAATGATAGGTTGCGGAGAAAGCAAAATTGGACAATGCCAAGGTAGAGAGATGACTAAGAGGTTTAAGTCACAGAGAGAAAGAGGAGAATATGGTTAGATGCAAGGAGAACGAAACAATGATAATGTTACTCAGAGTAACTGTATAGTTTGATTACTCCAGAGATAGGAAGGTAGTGGTGGAGGTGTTGAATATACATCTAGAGAATGGCTTAAAGCACTGTTTAAGCAAACCAATGATCAGAGTGCCTAGTCCAGCAGAAGGGAGGGATACGAATGAGCAAGGGAAAATATATCTGAATAGAAAAAATTGATCTAGAATTAATCACAGCCGTGCATCCATGTTGGTCTGGCCCTGGGCTATGGTTAAAAAAAGAAACAACAAAAAAACCAGCTCTCTAGTGGGGATGGGCATGCTTTGGTGTAGGGAGTTCTTAGCCATTAGTGCAGTCAAGCAGGCCGCTCCCTGCGGTCCCTCCTTGGTGGTTATGGGGAGAAATATGGCAGTGCCCCAGTCCTTTCTGGCACCAAGAGCCACAAGTCACCCCTCTGGGTCCGATATCCCTGTGTCACGGGCGTAGCCAAAGTGAGACGTGATGTCTGTCCCAAACCCCGCCTCCTTTCCAGGTCCCAGTCCTCACGCTGTATTGATACCGCCAAAACACAATCCCACAGGTAGGGTGGTTCCCCGCCAGGGATCGAGCCAGGAGAGCAGCGGCACAGTCTTAGCCTGGGCTGCCTCCCCACCAGGGATCGAGCGAGGAGAGCAGCTGAACAGTTTCTCCTGGTGCCGCCTGGTATTGGGGTACCCAGCCCAAAGTCAACACCACAGCTAGAACTAGAATCACTCTCCGTCCGAGCTGAGGTTTTTCTCTTCTTCAGGGACAGTTATATGAGCAGTTTCAGCTGCTCTTTCTTTTCCCCTCCACTCACTTCAGCTACCCGTGAAGGGGCTTCCTTCCCCTCCCTCTGTGTCTCCGATCCCGGCCCGTCTTTATCTTCCCCAGTTTGCACTCACGCACTTATGAGGTTGTCTTCCCAATGTACTCTGTTTCTTTTCCTCCCAAACTCCTGCTGTTCAGTGTCCTATGGCTTCAGACCTTCTCTGTTTGAGAGATGGGTGTGATTTAAATGCACGGGGCTCCCTACTTCTCTGCCATGTTGCCTCCACCCTCAAAGACACCCTATTCTCCCCCCATGCATACTTTCAAAGAGTGTATTCTGTTGTTTCTGGATGGAATGTTCTGAATATATATGTTTGTTACATCTGGTCCAGTGTTCAAATCCACTGTTTTTTTGGGTGATTTTCTGTCTTGACGATCTATCCATTAATGTAAATGTGGTCTTAAAGTCTCCTAGTATTATTACTTTCAATGCTTGTTTTTGTGTTTATGTGTTTGTTTCTTTATGTATTTAGGTACTCCTATTTTGATAGCATAAATATTTATAATTGTTCTGACCTTATACGGGATCATATGATCATGTAGTTGTTGTCTCTTATTACATAACGCTTTGTTATCTCTTGTTACAGTATTTGTTTTAAAGTGTATCTTGTCTTATATAAGCATTGCTACACCATCTTTTTTTTCCACTTCCATTTGAATGATAAATGTTTTTCCATTCATTTGCAATCAGTTTGCATATGCCTTTAGGTGTGAAGTCTCTTGTAGTTAGAGTCTTGCTTTTTATAGATTCAGTCACCCTGTGTCTTTTGATTGGAGCATTTAGTCCGTTTAAACTCAAAGTAATTATTGATAGATATGTACTTATTGTCATGTTGTTATTTGTTTTATGGTTGTTTTTGTAGTTTTTCTGTTTTTTTTTTTCTTGTTCTCTTCTTTTGTGGTTTGATGGCTTTCTTTAGTGATATGCTTGGATTCCTTTCTCTTTATTTTTTGGTTATCTAATATAGGTTTTTGATTTTTGATTGCCATTAAGCTCATATATAACATCTGATGAGTATAGCTGTCTATGTTAAGTTGATGGTCACTTAAGTTTGAACCATTCTAAAAGTACTAAATTTTTACTCCTGCCCCCCAAAACTTTTTATGCATATGATGTCATAATTCATATCTTTTTATTTTGTGAATTTATGGACTGATTTTATAGCTATAATTGATTCTTATCATTTTGTGTTTAATTTCCATACTGGTATTACAAGTAATTAGTCTACTTTTATTATGTTTATATTTACCTATGAAATGTTTTCAGTTCATAATTTCATTATAATTTCATAATCTTTTTCCTGGTCATGCCTTTTCTTTCCCCTTGAAGAATTCTCTTTAACTTTTGTTGTAAGGCTAGTTTAGTGGTGGTGACCTCCTTTAACTTTTGTTCCCTGGGAAACTCTATCTCTCCTTCTATTCTGAATGATAGTCTTGCTAGCTAAAGTATTCTTGGTTGCAGATATTTTTGTTTTAGTACTTTGAGTATATCATGCCACTCCCTTCTGGCCTGACAGGTTTCTGCTGAAAAAGCAGCGGATAGCTTTATGGGATTTCCTTTGTGTGTAACTTTCTGATGCTGCTTTTAAAATTTTCTTTTTCACTACTTTCTGCTATTTTAATTAAATGTGTCTTTGTGTGTACTTCCTCAGGTTGCTTTTTTTTAGGTGCTCTCTGTGCCTCCTAAATCTGCATATCTGTTTCCTTCTCCAGATTAGAGAATTCTTCAGCTATTATTTCTTCAAATACATTTTCTACCCCCTTCTCTCTCTCTTTTGGAATCCCTATAATGTTAAGGTTATCACACTTAATGTTGTTGCCGAGTTTCCTAACCTATTCTTATTTTTTATTATTCCTATTTTTTGCTTTTCTGTTTTGTTCTTCCTATTAATTACTCTCTTCCAGCTCTATGATCCATTCGTCTTCCTCTAAACTACTATTGATTCCCTTTTCCCTCTTATGTATTTTTAACTTAAGTTACTGACTCTTTCATTTCTTATTTGTTATTTTTTATATTTTGTATCTCTTTGTTGAGGATCTCATTGAGATCCTCTACTCTTGAAAATCCAGTGAGTATATTTATGGCCATTACTTTGAATTTGTTATCACACATATTGCTTATCTTCGTTTCATTTAGCTGTTTTGCTTTTGTTTTGTACTTTTCTTTCATTTGAGACATATTCCTCTGTCTCCTCATTTTATCTAACTTTGTGTTTGTTTCTGTGTATTAGAACATCTGTTATGTCTCCCGATATTGAGTAATAGCCTTATGAAGGAAAGTTCTTGTGGTGGCCTGTAGCACAATATCCCTTGTTTATCAGAACCAGATGCCTCATTAGTTTCTCCTGNCATTTGCCTTCTTATCAGTATGCTGTAATGGCCTGCTTTGCCTATTATGCATGCACTGGGTAGGATTTGGTCCCTGTGCTGTTAAGAGGGCAGTCTGAGGCCACTGTGGGCTTACCATTGGGTGATTTCAGCAATCAGACCGTATGCCTGCCCTCAGCACATTTGCAGGGCCTACAGTAGCATCAAACTGCAGGGTGCTCTCCTTGCATTATCTAATGAGAGGTTTTCATTTGTGGACAGATTCTGCAGACAAACCAACTCTCTGCTCCCAGTCTGTCTGTTGGGGCTGCAATAGCACCTGCCTGCAGAGTGCTCTCCCTGCCTTGTCCCCTGAGAGGCTTTTGATGTGTGGGGTCAGGAGTCAGGCCAGACTGACTGCAGGGGCAGCAGATGTACTGTTTCACAGGGCACTCTCTTTATACTGTCAGTTATAAGGCTTGGTTACTGGGGCTTTAGTCAAATGTTGTTTATTGTTATCTTCCCCTCTCCCCAGTACAAGAGTCACTTTGCAGTAGTGCTGTCCCCTGCAGGATGAGACATGCAGGAGCTGCTTTGGAGGGACTCCTGTATAGGATGGGGTGGATAGGACTGGTCTGCAGGATATTATAGGGGTGAGCTGCATAGTGTTAGCAAGGAAAGTAGAGCATGTTCACGGTATTTTCTGCAAGTGTCCAGCTATCTAGGCTGGAGGTGCAACGAAATGGCTCCCACCAGTTCTTTTGTTCTTGAAGAAGTCTCCTAAAGATCCCTTGCCCTCTTTCACATGTTCTGAGATTGGAAAATAAAGGTCTTTCATGTGTTCCCTAGGCACTTTTCACACTACTGCTTCTATGCTGTGTCTCAGTGGACTTGTTTGATATGCTTGCTCTTTGAGGATGAAGACTTAGTTTCCTTTTGCCTTCCAGCTCTCCCAGAGCTGAGCCAGCTAATTTTAAAGTACCTGAATTTAAGCTCCCTGGTTATAAAAACTCACAGAGTTAAGCCCTGCTTATTTCAAAGCCAAATGTTATGGGGACTCATCTTCCTAGTGCAGGTCGCTATGTCTGGGGTGCCTAATGTGGGGTCTGCTCCTCTCCCTTCTCCATGCTTGTGGTGTCCCGCCCTTTTGTGGTTAGTCTGGCTGAATTTGGTTTCCCACGTTTCTGCCCCTTCTACCTCTTTCATTGTGTTTTATGATTAGCTATGGAAACTCTTTCTGCCAGTCTTTGGTTTATTTTCTTGTTGATTGTACTGATATGATTGTTATTTTTGTGTTTCAGTGGGATAAAATGAGCTTAGTATCCTCCTACTCCACCATCTTCCCCATATACATCCTCCTTTATTTATGTCTATGTTTATTCACCCTGTTTTATTGTCCTTCAGAAGAGGTAGTTACTGTCAAGGCTAGAAGACCCACCAGGGGTAAGATGAAAGGATTATTGTTATCACTAGGTTAACTTAGCAAATATGTATGCACCAATAGAAGTGCCAATCACTTTGTGTTAGGCTCAATGCCAAGTCCCTCTTAATTACACTGATATGGTATCTTTGTCTTTTTTTCTAGCATGGAGATTAGTACACATAAATTTAAACCAAAGAAGACACAGTAGAAAGAGCAGACTCCTAGCTAGCTATGAGACCCCAGGTCTGGCAAGTAACAAATAGAGTTCAGCCTTATTAGTTTATGCAAAATAAAATAAGAGGATTTGATTTTAAAGTCTAAGCTGAAAGAGAAGAACCTGTAAGGATAAAGGTAAGGAGCAGTTTTAGAATATTTTGGTGATGTAGAAGAATACAGTTCCTTTTTGGGTTGGGTCCTAAGAATCTAAGGATACCCTTTATTTAAAGGATTTTTTTTGGTAATAGCTACAGTCAGGAATACTATTTTTATGTAACTAGTTACAGTATTGTCTCCAGTGTTTCGGTATTTGGGCATGTTTTGGTATTTCTAGGTAACTTCACAGATTACAAACAACTTGACCCAGTTCTGTATTTGACTCTGAAAACTACTTTTGAGTATCTAGTCTTTCTTCCTTTTCCCTCTCCTTTTCTCACAAAGTATCAACTCTGTTGTAATTCAGTAGAAAATCTGTATGTAGCTTGGATCTTGAGATTATGAGGGCTGTGTTATTGTTATCCTTGCTGTTGTTTTGTTTTCTGTTTTGTTTCCTTTAAAAATCACTTCATTACCTAGCCCAATTTGCAATAGAAAAACAGAGCATTCCAACAAATGAAGTCCTTATGGATTTTTTAAATTACTTTTCATTTTTATTAATCAACTTATTATTTCCTAAATCCTTATATAATACATCCCCAAAGATATATTAATGTTCTTTGTGGTATTTAAGCTCAATTAATAAAAGCGTACTTCATTTCCTTAAAGATTCAAACTTGCAAGTTTTAAAGTTAAAGTAGCTAAGGTACTTCCCTAAATATCAATCTCAAAGAAGATAGATAGTTCATTTTATGTGTGTGGGATCCCCAAATAAACAGAGCCAATAAGTATATGCGTGTGTGGGGTGGGAGGGGGGAGAGCGAGCGGGCGAGCAACTGAGATTGATTGATTGGTTGGTTGGTTGGTTGGTTGGTTGGTTTTTAAGGAATTGACTTGTACACTTGTAGAGACTGGCAAGTCCAAAATCTGCAGGGCAGGCGGATAGGATAGTGACCCAGGAAAGAGTAGTTGTTGTAATTCCATTCAGAAATCAGTCTGGAGGCAAAACTCCCCCTTCCTGGTGGAATGGTGACTTTTTTCTCTTAAGGCCTTCAACTAATTTTGTAAAGCCTATCCACATTATGGAGGAGTAGTCTACTAATTACTCAGTCTACTAATATAAATATTAATCTCATTTAAAAATACCTCACAAGAAGATCTAAACTGTTGTTTGACCAAATGTCTGGATACTGTGGCCTAGTCACATTGATATAAAATTAACCACCACTCACTACAAATCCACCCAGTCATGGAAAATATCTGTGTATATGTATTTGTACAAATAAATATTTTTTGATGTGTATGTGGTCATATATACATAGATATATATTATACCAAAATGGATAGATTTTTCTGTTTGGGGTGTTATATTTATATAGCCAAGTAAATATAGTACATTCAGAAATAATATATATGAGTATATGCATATATTTTTGTGAGAGAGATACCTACAAAGGTTAAAATATTTTAATTTACAGTATTATTACCTTAAAGTGACCCAGATTAGGTGATTTGGAACATTAGATATATTTTATAAACACTCTTCTGTACAGTATTTTTGTTTCCAACACAGTGTTCTCAGTGAGTACTTGGCACAGGCATCAGAGACCTGAAGAATTCTAAAAGTTGTTTTACTTTTAGACCTGACCTGAAATAATTTTTGCCATCCTATTTTATGAAGTAATGTACACATGAAAAATTCCTCTGAAGAAACAGGAAATACTCTTGTTTAAAATACATTGAAATAGTTACATTTCTGATTTTGCAATGAAAGAGAAGAGCTGTTATATGTTGATCTGTATGTGGACGTTTTAATTCAGATTTTTAAAGAACGAGAAGAAGATCTGAGGCGTTTGTCTCGCCCATTGGAATGTTCTTGTTTCCGAACATCTAT
Organism: Crocuta crocuta; assembly: GCF_008692635.1. NCBI lineage: Eukaryota > Metazoa > Chordata > Mammalia > Carnivora > Hyaenidae > Crocuta > Crocuta crocuta. The sequence goes on from NW_027529722.1 coordinate 13,592, forward strand.
CTGGGATGAAACTCTCTATAAGGTGTGTATGTTTCCCTTAGCTCCCTTATTTAAGAACATAAAAAAAAGCTAAAAGGGTATTGTCAAAAGTAAAAGATTTTAAACTCTGTCATACCCATTTAAATGTGTTGAACTGAAAAAAGAAATAATCTGCAATAAATTATTTGAAAAATATCAAACTTAATCTTAAGAGATTTGGGGTTTGATCTTAGATTATGTTGCAATACCTAGCAAGTGACACCGAATCAGCCAATTTCATCATGATTAATTTCATACTGATCTTTGTGACAGCAGAGGTTTTACTGGCCATCATCCATTGTGACCTGTTGTGGTCTCAGTGCTGATTGGATCTGTGTCTAATATTCGGGTACGACTTCAGGATATAAACTAGTCTGCCTCAGTTTGGATGGCAGTAGAATAACAATATTTAGGGACAAAATTGAAAAAGAGCATCTTAGAATGAGTTATGTTATGTCTAGGATATGGTAGCTTCAATTTTCATGCCAAATTAGAATTGGGCATTCTTTCAACCAGAATTGTTTCCATTGCTGGAATGGAAACACTGCTTGCAGTAGTTGTAGAGGTTATAATAGCAGTGTTACAGACTAAACTGAAATTACATTATTGGCACATAGGCTCCTTATCCTGCTTTTTCACTTTCTCCTACTGATTTAGTGATTTGAAAGACTGGCTTCTTTGGGGTTCTCTCCTGGTCAGACCTTTCCTTCATACTGCGGCTAGTATTCATTGACAAGTCTGACTTTGGGTGGGAAAGCATCTTTCTCTGTCACTGGTTAGCTACAGACTCATTATCAACCTCATCTGACAATTACTTACTACAACCAGAGAAGCACAGAAACCTGATTTGCCAAGGAGAAAAACCAATGGACATTAAAAATAGCCATTGATTTATTTTTTAAACTAATTCATTTTTTCCCAATATTGTTGACTCAACCTCACCCTAATAACAGATCATTTTGAGATACCTGTCTAGGAAATACTGCTCTAGATTAATTTGGGCCGAATTTCTCTCAAAGCCTTATTCCCATAGAACAGGTAACCGTGAATAAGGATGGACATGACGCACTGATAAGAACCAACTGCGGTGTGAAGGATGGCAATACATAACACGACCAAAGACAATTGGCTAATCACAACACTGCTGTGAGTGACAATGTCTCTGCTGTGGTTAGCTTTGGTGCCTTCTCCAAGGTAAATTCAGCAGTGACATTAACACCGACCTGGGAACTTGGAACCTGAACCCCTATGCTTAAGTATAAAACTAATTGGAACAAAGACATGGCACTATTATCTTTTACATCAATGTTGCATAGAGCTGACTTAAATTTTTATATTGTTTTATTCTACAAGCACTCATTGTATATCTGCTTGATGCTGTTGGACACACAAATTGACTAAGACCAGGTTCCTGCCCTCTAGTAGGGGAGAGAAGAACATTGTACAGCTTACCAGACAAATTGGAAGGAATTATTACAATGGAAATGCAAATAAAAGAACCTTAAGAGAATAGAGGGAGGGTGTGGTTAATTTCAACTCCTTACATTAGTAATACTTCTCTGGATGAGTCAGTTTTAGGAAACACACAATGGACAATTTTTAATTCAATTGGATCAATAATTTATACAACTGACAATAAGCCTTTTGGAATGATACTGCCACTAATTTCTCTTGTAATTTCTTTTGTACATTATCCCATTGAGGGGAGGGGCCATTTTTCCATGTGACTCTGATGGTACTTTTTAAAATATTGATTCTTGGATTTATGTTAAATATAGCAGTATTATGTTCTGATCTTTAGAGTGGTCTACATTATTGGACTTAAATATTTGTTGAATGGCTGGATAAGAAACTTTTTATTTGGCCCAGTAATTCAGAGTTTTCAACTATTCCTAAGGCAATCATTATGGGATTAAATTATTAATTTTTTTAAAAAATTATCAATGGAAATAACTTTTACCAGCATTTTATAAGTGTGAAACCTTAAAAAAATCCAGCTGAAAGATAATAATCAGATATTACCTTCATCTCGTTTTGTTTGTGTCATACCATATTTGTTACAAGTATTTGTTTGGGACTCCATTATCACCATATTTTGCAGTCCATATGTTATAGTATATTTACTCATTTGCAGAGGTCTGGGACTACCTACCTGTTAGTAATATTACACTGTGTCCTTCTGTTCTGTTAGGCTTGGTCCAGCATTGTTTATCAGCTGATTCCCAATGTTCAGCAGCTGGAAATGAACCTAAGGAATTTTGCTGAAATTATTGAGGCTGATGAAGTGCTTTTGTTTGAGAGAGCTACTTTTTTGGTGAGAACTTTCTGTTCTGCAGATGTACTTCACACTTACCTTCTGTCCAGGAACAGAGAACAACATGTTGTTATGTTCAGGAAGAAGCTTTTTCCCCCTTGTCGTTGCATCAGCATATATAACCTTATTTACAAGTGACCCAAAAGAAGTCCTTTAGTGTGTAGCTCTGTAGTAGTTAGTAAAACTTAGATTTTTATAGGTATGCCTTATTATAGAGTTTAGATTATTTCTGATAAAAATTATTGATTTGTTTTAAATAATTCCTAATTTCCTATTAACTTCTGTTATGAAACGATGGGTCTTTTCCTTTTGAGAAAACTTTCAACCCACCCCTTTATCCAAAAGACTAATTTGAAAACTTTTAACATGGAAGAGGTGTAATGGTCATTCAGTGATTTAGCTAAGAGTTCAGATGGAAAGGTGGAAGGGGAAAGAGGTGCTTATGGTGTTTTTATTTTTCTCATGTAAATTCAACTGAGCTATAGAGCCTACGGTATATATAGCCCTAAGGGGGATGCAATATTATATTTATAAGTAAAATTTTTTTTCTACAAATAGTTTATTGTCAAGTTGGTTTCCATATATCACCAAGTGTTCATCCCCACAAGTGCCCCTCTCCGTGCCTAATTACGGATGTCACAAAGCACTGTATAAATAATTACTGATCAGTTTAATAAATATAACTCTAAGAGCAGCTCACAGTAAATAATTTGTTACTGAACTCTACCAATGCCTGGTGATTTTAAAACACATTTCTAAGTCTCTCTGAGTTTGGTTCCACTTCTATAAAATGGAGGTAATACATCTATGTCATAAGTTTATTATATGGAATAAATGGCACAAGGTATTGTTAAGCCCTAATACAAAGCTTAGCATATAGTTGGCAAACTATTAAAAGCTGATTCTTTTTGTTATTATAGCAACAGAGGGCAGAGAATGCAGACTATAATTTTTCTTACTCCACCCTTGTGGAAACATTTGTAACTGTAGTTTATGAGTCATCTTTCCTACTAGGTGGTACAGTTGCAGCAAGGAATTCTTTTTTTTTTCATGATAAAAATGATGTTATTTCTGATTTTTATACTAACTTTTTTTTTTAATGTTTCACAAATGGTTTATTGTCAAGTTGGTTTCCATATAACACCTGGTGCTCATCCCCACAAGTGCCCTCCTCCATGCCCATCTACCCCCTCCCCCCTACAACCATGAGTCCTCAGTTTGTTCTCAGCATTCAAAAGTCTCTCATGGTTTGCCTCTCTTCCTTTCCCCCACCATTTCTCCCCTTCTTCTCCCCCATGGTCCTCCGTTAAGTTCCTCCCAATCCTCCTATACGTGCAAACATATGATACTTGTCCTTTTCTGCCTGACTTATTTCGCTCAGCAGAACACCCTCAAGGTCCATCCATGTTGCTACACATGGCCAGATTTCATTGTTTCTCATTGCC
>NW_027529722.1:17460-22870 GCF_008692635.1 Crocuta crocuta
TTCTTTTTTTTTTTGTTACAAATAGTTTATTGTCAAATTGGTTTCCACGTAACACCCAGTGCTCATCCCCACATGTGCCCTCCTCCATGCTCATCCTCCCCTCCCCCCCCACACCCATCAGTCCTCATTTTTTGTCAGCATTCAAGAGTCTCTNGACCAGCTGGCGCGAGGGGACCCGGCGTGCACTTATTTGGTGCACAGGGTGTTTCTATGCCCCAAGCGGAGGTTTTTCTGTTTTGGACTCTCTCTTTTTCCCCTCTCACTCCCGGTAGAGGGGGATCGCCTCCGATCCTGGAGTCTCCGATCCCGGCCCGATTTTATCTTCCCCAGTTCGCAGTCACGTTAGAAGGCTTTCTCAGTGGATTCTGCGTCCTTTTTCTCCCAATCTCTCAGGTTTTGTAAGGTTTCCAATGGCTTCAGATCTTTTCCGTGTGATGTATGGGCGCGAGTGCAAGTACGGAGCTCCTTACTTCTCTGCCACTCACCTCCCGGGAATTCTTTAAATGTTTAGTGAAATTTGCCTGTGAAGCTATCCAGCCCTAGCCTTTTTTCTGTTGGGAGAGTTTTGATTTCTTTTTTCTTTCTTTCTTTCTTTCTTTCTTTCTTTCTTTCTTTCTTTCTTTCTTTCTTTCTTTTTCTTTCTTTCTTTCTTTCTTTTTTTTGGCTATGTTTTTGTTTTTGAGAGAAAGAGAGAGAGAGAGCGCACCTAGCAGGTGAGGGGCTGAGAGAGAGAGAGAGACACAGAATCAGAAGCAGGCTTCAGGCTCTAGCTGCCGGTACAGAGCCTGACACAGGGCTCAAACTCAGAGACAGTGAGATCATGCCCTGAGCCAAAGTCGGACGCTTAACGGACTGAACCACCCTAGTAACCCTAGTTTTGATTTCTAATTCAGTTTCTTTGCTGGTTATCAGTCTATTTAAGTTTTTTATTTCCTCCTTTTTCAGTTTTGGTAGTTTATATGCTTCTAGGAATATATCCATTTTTCTAGGCTGTCCAATTTGTTGGCATATAGTTTTTCTTATGCTTTTTTATATGAATGGTTGTTATTTCTCCTGTCTTATTTATGATTTTATTTACTTGGGTCCTTTCTCTGTCTTGATCAGTGTGCTCAGAGGCTTATCAATTTTACTTTTTCAGAGAATCAGCTCCTGGTTTTATTGATCTGTTCTATTGATTTTTAAAATTTTCTACATCATTTATTTCTGCTCTGATCTTATTTCCTTCATCCTGCTGGTTTAGGTTTTGTTTGCTATTCTCTTCTCTAGCTCCTTTAGGTATAGGGTTAGCTTGTTTTGAGATTTTTCCAACTTCTTGAAATAGGCTGGTAATGCTATATAAACTTCCTTCTTAGAACTGGTTTTGCTGCATTTCAAAGGATTTGGGCAATTGTTTTCATTTTCATTTCTTTCATTTATTTCTTCTTTGATTTTCTGATTGATCCATTCACTGGTTTAGTAACATGTTCCTTATCTCTGTGTATTTGCCAACTTTTTCTTTTACTTATCGTTTCATACAGTTGTGGTCAGAAAATATGTATGGTGTGATTTGATATTCTTGAATTTCTTGAGGTTTGTTTTGTGGGCATATTCTGTTGTTTTAGGATGGAATGTTCTGAATATATTAAATCCACGTGTTCCATTATGTCTTTGAAAGCCATTGTTTCCTTGTTGATTTTCTATTTAAATAATCTGTCCATTGACCTAAGTGTGCTGTAAAGTCCCCTACTATTATTGTATTATAATCGATTATTTCTTTTATGTTTGTTATTAACTGCTTTATGTGTTTGAGTGATCCTAGCTTGGGAGTCTTGTAATTACATAGCATGCCAAAGTCTTGTTCATTATTGAAATTAACCAGGCAAATTGCTCCACCAACTAAAAATGGCCATGCACCACCATGCATGGAATTGGGAAAGAGCTATCTATGTCAGTCCTGTCCATGGTTGAGGTTTCGTGTACTGAGTGAAATTAAGCCAAAGGCTCCACTCCTGGTGATATCCTTCCATCAGTTCTTTTAAGTTTCACCTTTGCAACCATACTCTCTCTGGAACCCAAAGACTTTGGTTTCCTAGAAGCTACCTGGTGGGTAATGGTAATAATTCTGCTGAATCACATGTCAGCATTGTTTGTGGTTCAAACTATAACAATATCAGATCATGTTTCAACCTCTGACATTCATTCTTGTGTAATGAATCTTGGCAAATGCTTTTACTCTTGTTCATCTTGCACCAGTCCAAGAATTTCACCTGTAGTGCTACAATATGAATGTCCATGGATGTTCCTCTTAATCATGGCCTCAGTTCCAAAAACCAACAGAATGGAATTGCAGTCTAATTGCATTATTCCTAGCTGCTGTATTCCTCAGGCCTCAGTGGACACTCAGCTAACATCAGGTAGGGGGCTCTGATAGGAAAGGGGCCTGGACAGGCAATGGCTCTGCTCAAGGCATATTTAAGATTTTTAAATGTAATGCCTAAAGCTACTTAGTTATACCCTTCATTAAAATCAGTCCATCAGTGGGGCACCTGGGTGGCTCATTCAGTTAAGCATCCAACTTTAGCTCAGGTCATGATCTCACAATTTGTGGGTTCGAACCGTGCATTAGGCTCTGTGCTGAAAGCTCAGAGCCTGGAGCCTGCTTTGAATTCTGTGTCCCCCTCTCTCTCTGCCCCTTCCCTTTTCATGCTCTGTCTCTCGCAAAATAAACATTTTAAAAAATCACTACAGTAGGTACATCTGAAGAACAGCTAAAATGTTTTAATTTTTTTTACTTTGTACTTTTTAAAAACATTTTTAACATTAATTTATTTATTTAGAAAAATTTTAATGTTTTATTTATTTCTGAGAGAGAGAGAGAGTGTGAGCAGGGGAGGGTCAGAGAGAGAGGGAGATACAGAATCTGAAACAGGTTCCAGGCTCTGAGCTGGCAGTCAGCACAGAGCCCAATGTGGGGCTCGAACTCAGGAACCATAAGATCATGATCTGAGCCAATGTCAGATGCTTAACCTGACTGACCACCCAGGTACCCCTAATTTGTCTTTTTCAAATAAAAAAACATCCTGTGAAATATTGAAACACAATGAGCATTTAATTAACATAAGTGAGAAAGAACAGCAGAGAAACCAAAATAGATAATATTTTAATATCCATTAAATTATAAATAAACACCACTGTGTGGGTTATACATAGGGATGTTGAAATTATGCAGAATACTGGCAGGATATGGGAGAGAAGAAGAGACAGTAGGCTGGGCACCAGTTCTACCCTGAAAATAAGGGTGACCAAGAAACTGACAGAAGTCTGCCTTGAGGACTGAGTAGCAGAAGGTGATGTGACAACTTTGCATACTTAAGAGCATTTCTTTTTTTCATAGGTGATTTCTCACTATCAGTGTAAAGAGCAGCGTGATGCCCATAGATTTGAGAAAATCAGCAACATTATTAAGCAGTTTAAGCTGAGCTGCAGGTAAGAGATCTTATGTGATCTGTTTATGTCTGGGATAAGTTGTCGTTTCTGAGAGGTTCAAAAAATCACAGTAGTTTGCACTTCTGTATTCAAAATAGTTCTGTTAATCAAAAAGAAAGCTAAATTCTAAGGGATCCTACAGTTGACTGAGGTGAAAGTCATTGTCCTTTAATGCAAACTCAACTGATATAGAAGAAGCATGTGAAAAATATCTAAGCATAAAACCCTTTTGAGATATTTGATTCTATTTAGGAAAAAATAAAAACAAAATATGCAAGGGAGTTTTGAAAAGAAGAAAGGAGAATTTAACATACCAAATAAAATATTTGCTGTAACACTGTAGTAATTAAAATAGTGATGTACTCGGTTGGAGGCAAGATGGCGGAGAAATAAGGAGCACCATACATTTCTCCTGCACCCATCTCTCAAACAGAGAAGGCCTGAAGTCATAGGACACTGAGCTACAGGAGTTTGGGAAGAGAAAGAGACAGAGTACACTGGTAAGGAAACCTCATAAGGCTGCATCAAGAAAAAAGCCAAACTACACAGGTGGAGAGTCACAAATATCACTACCAGTAGGGAAACAAAATAACCAAAAGCTCAACAAGAGAAACCAAGAGACACCATCCAAAGAACACTTCCTGAACAGACAAGCCCTGAACAATCAAGAGAGCCCTCTCTAATACATCAGAACTTGCAGGGGCTGAGTGTACACCAAGCTTTTAAAAGTACCAAGAGATAGAAAGCTAACCAAAATGACGAAACGGAAGAACTCTCCTCCAAAGAAACTCCAGGAAGAAATGATAGCTAGAGAACTGCTCAAAACAGATATAAGCAACATAACTGCACAAGACTTTAGAGCAATAATCATAAAATTAGTCGCCAGGCTTGAAAAAAGCATGGAGGGCATCAGAGAAACTATGGCTGCAAACAATATGGAGCTTAAAAATAATTATGATCCATTAAAAAATGCGATGAGATACATAATAAACTGGAGGGGTCCAATGAACGGATTGAAGAGCCAGAAAGGAGAATAAGTGATTTAGAAGACACTATTATAGAAAAAGAAGACAGTGAAAAAAACAGAGATAAACTGATCCAGAAACATGAAAGAAGAGTTCGAGAGCTCAGCGATACCATCAAACAGAACAATATCCGTATCATAGAAATTCCAGAAGACAAACAAAGAGGGAAGGGTGCTGAAGGAGTCCTGGAACAAATTATAGTAGAGAACTTCCCCAACATGGAGAGGGAAGTAGAAGTTGAAATTCAAGAGCACAGAGAACTCCCCTCAGACGTAACTTGAATTGGTCATCTGCACGACATATCATAGTGAAACTAGCAAAATAGAAGGACAAAGAGAATTTTGAAAGCAGCTAGCAAGAAAAGGTCTTTAACATACAAAGGGAAACCTATCAGAGTGGTGACAGACCTATCTAATGAAATGTGGCAGGCCAGAAAGGAATGGCAGGAGATCTTCAATGTGATGAACAGTAAAAATATGCAGCCAAGAATCCTCTATCCACCAAGCCTGTCATTCAAAATAGAAGGAGAGATAAAAGTCTTCCCAAACAAAAATTGAAAGAATTCGTCACCACTAAACCAGCCCTGCAAGAAATCCTGACGGGGACTCTCTGAGGGAAGAATGAGGAATGCAAGATACCAGAGACACCACCACAAGCCTGAATCCCACAAAGGACGCAATGACTCTAAACCCACATGTTTAAATAATAACACTGAATGTAAATGGGCTGAATGCTCCAAGCAAAAGTCATAGGGTAGCAGAAAGGGTAAAAAAACAAAATCCATCTATTTGCTGTCTACAAGAAATGCATTTTAGACTGGAAGCTACCTTCAGATTAAAANCACTAATAGGAGGGAACTTTAATGCTCCGCTTAGAGCAATGGATAGATCAAACAGACAGAAAATCACTAAAGAAACAAT
>NW_027529723.1:0-523 GCF_008692635.1 Crocuta crocuta
TAAAATCTTGTTCAGTTATGCTGCTGATATCTGTTTGAGCAGTTCGTTAGCTGTCATTGATTCTTGGAGTTTCTTTGCAGGAGAGCTCTTTCGTTTTGTCATTTTAGTTAGCTTTCCGGCTCTTGTTGGTTTTAAAGACCTGTTATACCCTCTGTATCTATGAGCGCTGCTATATCCAAGAAGACTCTTTGACTTTCCGGGCCTATCCTTTCAGAGAGTATTTTTTGAATTGTATCCCTTGGTCTCTCTTGTTGGGACCTTGGTTATTTTATTTTCCTATTCGTAGTGATATTTGGGACTCTCCACCTTGTGTACTCTGGCTTGTTTCTTGAGGTAGCCCNTGGAAAAGAAAACAGACAGACAAACACACAGGGAGCAGGAGCACACAAACGCACAGGCTAATTCAACTAACATGCAATGCGAGAGGGAAAACGAAAAAGTTAAGAGAAAAGACAGAGGAGGTAGGTAGAATAATAGAGAGTATAAAACACATAAAAGGGTCAAAAAGGGGAAAAGAAAAGGA
>NW_027529724.1:0-470 GCF_008692635.1 Crocuta crocuta
AATGACACATTGAACCAGATGGATTTGACAGATATATTTAGAACTGTACATCCTGAGTCTATGGAATTCACTTTCTTCCCAAGTGTGCATGGCACATTCTCCAAGATAGATCATATACTGGGTCATAAAGCAGCCCTCAATAAATATAAAAGAATCGAGATCATACCATGCACACTTTCAGATCATACTGATATGAAACTTGAAATCAATCACCGGAAAAAGTCTGGAAAACCTCCAAACACATGAGGGTTAAAGAACACCGTACCAAAGAATGAATGGGCCAATCAGGCAATTAGAGAAGAAATTAAGTATATGAAAATAAATGAAAATGTAAATACAACAACCCAAACTTTGGGANTTTGGGATGCAGCAAAGGCAGTCCTAAGAGGAAAATACATTGCACTCCAGGCCTATTTCAAGATTAAAAAAAAAGCACAAATACAAAATCTAACAGTGCACCTAAAGGAACT
>NW_027529725.1:0-212 GCF_008692635.1 Crocuta crocuta
AGGGAGAAAAGGGCCCTAACATACAAAGGGAAACCTACCAGAGTGTTGACAGCCCTATCCACTGAAACTTGGCAGGACAGAAAGGAATGGCAGGAGATCTTCAATGTGATGAACAGTAAAAATATGCAGCCAAGAATCCTCTATCCAGCAAGCCTGTCATTCAAAATAGAAGGATAAAAACCTTTCCAAATAAACAGAAATTGAAAGAATTT
>NW_027529725.1:425-817 GCF_008692635.1 Crocuta crocuta
TAAAAAAAAAAACAAAATCCATCTATATGCTGTCCACAAGAAACTCATTTTAGACTGGAAGATACCTTCAGATTAAAAGTAAGGGGATGGAGAAATATATATCATGCTATAGGATATCAAAAGAAAGCCGGAGTACCTATACTTATATCAGACAAACTGGACTTTAAATTAAAGACAATAACAAGAGATGAAGAAGGGCATTACAGAATAATTACAGGGTCCATCCATCAGGAAGAGCTAACAATCATAAATGTCTATGCACCGAATATGGGAGCACCTAAATATCTAAAACAATTAATCACAAACAGAAACTTTCAATCGTATAGATAAGAATGTGCTAATAGCAAGGGACTTTAATATTCCGCTTACACCAATGGATAGGTCAACCAGAC
>NW_027529726.1:0-869 GCF_008692635.1 Crocuta crocuta
CCAAGGGAAAGAATGTGGGGAAAAACATGAGTCAAATATCACATCCTACTAAATTTCAGAGAACTGTTTCCAAAACTCTAGATTACAAGTAACAAACATGGGACCGTCTCTTATGAAGGCTCAAATCCTATTGTACATCATTGTATCATTACTGTAAAGGAGACTTGCAGCTGCATCAAATCTAGTGAAGCTTTTAACTAGTCTTCTAAACTTGCTCAACAGCAGAGATTTCATAACGGGAAGAAACCTTACAAATATAACAATGTGCAAATGTAAGTACCCCTCAAAACTTGTCAACATGAGGTAATACATACTGAGGAGAAGGCTGGGAAATGTTTTAAAAAGTGTGGCAAAGGCTTTAGGCAGGACTACCAACTGTGTGAACATCAGAGTGTGTACCGAAAGAAACACTACAAATAGAAGAATCCTGGGTTTATACCCTATAGATCTCAAGGACGTTGGCAAAATCTACTTAGAACTGAACTCTTATTCGACATCAGAGAAACTACCCTGGATAGAAACCCCAGAAACGCAATGAAGGATGAAAACCTTTGCTNTGCTTTTGACATATATTTAAAAACAACAGAATCTTTATAAAGATAAAAAAAAATTACAGTTGTGAACCATTGGCACACTGTGTGATGGAATGTGAAATGTAAATAAACTCAGAATTCACAGAAGAAAGAAGTCCATATCACTTTTGAGACATGATTCTAAATCAGAGTATTGGAGAAAAATCCAATGTGAAAACACTGAGATCATTTATTTAGCCTTGGACAGTGGAGGTGGTATGGGATGCCAACCCCTCCACAATTGAAAATCTATAACGTGTGAGTCCCCAAACTTAAAAGCATAAGTGCTTTTCCATG
>NW_027529727.1:0-10905 GCF_008692635.1 Crocuta crocuta
GAGACACACCCACATTCAGACACAAACTGCCCTCCTCCCTGCAGCTCAGAGGAGGATGAGGCCATTGGAGTGGCTGACATGCTGAACCATCCCGGGATGAAGACAGGGACTAGTGCCCGCCCCCAAAACCCCTCAGCTCAGCACCACTGCAGGGGCCATGGCCACTCCAGACCCAGACACACCCACCACCTGCAGTGGGGCAGAGGCTCAGAAGAAGTGACAGGACTGGAGGACGTGGTCCCCAGGCTCCACACACTCCCAGGGCCCTGCAGGTTCCCAGCACCTCCCTCCAGGCTCCTGCGGCCCCGCCCCCTCCTCTGAAGGTCTGCATGGGACGGGGAAGGCCTGAAGCACTACCCTGGGCTCCTCTGTGGTGCAGATGGAGGGCCACTTCTGCCTTGGGGACAATTTTCCTGGCCATGCAAGGCTTAGAGCACCATGACCTCTCAGAGCGTGGCCATTGGTATATACTTGGTGACTCAGTCCGGAGGGTCAAATGAGGTAAAGGTCAGGACTTCCTTCAACAACCAACCAGTAAGCCATATTTAACCTCTTCTGGACTTCCCATGTTCCAGTGCTGTTGACATGGCCAGTGGGTCCAAGTAAGACTCACCAAGTGAGGTTATTGGTGCTCTTTTTGGTGTTGCTGTAATGGTGATGTAATGGTGAGCTGTAATGAAATTACAGAAAACAAAAGTATGGGAGTGTGTTTCATGTAGCCTCAAGTTGTAATCACCTGGGGAGGAAGTGAAGGTCTTCAAACCCAAGTTCCATTCTAAGCCCAACTCTGTCATGCAAAGGGAAGAAGGTCATTGCAGGTGGAACATGATTGGTGTACCAGGGGCCTCACCAGTATCGGTGTTTGCCCCAAGTCATGAATTTGGGTCTGAAGACCTCTCTCTGGAAGGGTTTCATGACCAGATCATCCTGGAGATGGCAGCACGGACTTTGGTCGTTGAAGTATTTCTCTTGCAGGTCATGACTTTCTTCTCTGCTCTCTTCCATACTGTTGTCATTTGGAACTCATTTGTTGGTTGCTCATAGGTTCTTACAGAGTAACTAGCTTCCAATGGCTCACATCCCTGGAGAGTTATACTCGCCTCTTCCCATTCTTTCTGCTTCTTTGGAGGAGTCATGCTGGTGTTTTCCAAAGGTTCCTTTCTGCCTTGTCTCTTTTTCATAATCTGATAATCTTTTAACCCCTTTTGTGTTTTTGTGGTGACATTTTTTGACATTCTTGCTAAATCCATTGTTGATCCCATGATATCGTGGGTTTTTGGAGCATGTCAAAAGAATAATATCACATTGGGCTCCCCTCCCACTTCAAAGAAACTCTGGCCCAGGTCTGTGAGCCTGGGTGGGACAGCCAGTACCAACCTAATCTTACCCTCTCTCATCTGTGGCTTTAGAAATGAGAGTTATTCTGAGGTTATGGTGACACTTGTGTTTTGGATCCAGTGGAGTCAATCAAGTCGGAACTGATATAGGCAGTTCCTTTAGAAGACCCATTTTTTTCATGACTTTTCATATTTCTTCATGAGTAACAGGCTTCATTTATTTTGCTTACTGGTGTTTCCATTTCTTGTCAATATCTCATTGATTGAGAAGTGTCACTAAGTAGTTGCCATCCAAGGTCCAAGGAGTGGCCAATGAGACGTGAACCTCCTTTAGAGAGGGTTTGTACCTGATTGGTTGGCCTTTCCTTGAGGCACTGACCTGCTGCCTTCCCCATCCCCATGGCTCCTTATCTTCCCACTCTGGCTATGTCTCTGTGCCCCAGTGGTACCAAGTGCAGTCATCAATACAGTTGAGTTTGTAGGGTGTTAGGAAGAAATGTGTCAGAAAAAGTGCAGGGACTGGAGAGTCTCTCTGGACCCAGACTTTTTTATGCATTGTCCCCAAGGGTTTTATGTCCTCTCAGTGACTGTCTGGCCAAGAGCCAGATCCTATGCTCATTGGATCTCAGTGAGACCTTTGCATCCACCCATTCCCTCTCTCTGTGACTCATCCATAGTCATCTCCCTGGATCTGCTTGCTCTCTGAGTCCATGCTGCAGAGGAAACCATCCTCAAATTGTCCCTTGACTTCTTCTTCCAGCTTGGCCAGTCTCTCACTCCATCCTACCTGTTCATTTTTCCCTATGGAGTCAGAAAATGCCCCATGCATTAGAGATTAAAAGAAAATTGGGCTCAGAAAGAGTGGTCTTCGTAAGATCAAATGGAGTTGGCAATTGGTAAAACCTCTAATCCAGGGTTTATAATTCCAGGCTGCCTCCCAGGGATTCCTGATGTCCAAGAGTCCCCAAAGAGATAAGATAGACATGGGGCCTAAGGATTGTCTGACACTGCCACCTTCAAAGCCCTACCCAGTGCACCTGGCCTGAGGTTTCCATGGTGACAGTAAATAAAATTTACCTGTTGCCTCTTCCATTACTGCCATGTCTCCTCTCATCTTAGTCCATGATGAATGTTCAAATATTATCAACAGAATTGAGGAATTGAACCCAAAGGTGATGGCCCAGACCCAGGGAGTGGCATCATTGGAGTCAGAACAGGGTCTGGAGGGCACCTGGGTGGCTTAGTCATTAAGCATCTGACTTTGGCTCAGGTCATGATCTCATGGTTTTTGAGTTCGAGTCCCACATTGGGTGAGCTCGAGCCCTGCTTTGGGTGAACATGAGCCCCACTAAGGGGGAGGCCCACTTCTCTGTCTCTGCCCTCCTGGGGTTCTCTGCCCCTTGCTCACTTACACCCTCTCTTTCTAAAAAAAAAAAAAAAAAAAAAAGAGGCTGGAGGCTTGGAGATTCTTGAGTTCAGGGTCTTCAAACCTTGGGAGTTGAGTATCAGTGCCCAGGGGAATGGGGGTTTGGGGGCCAAGTTTATACTGGGAAACAAAAATATAGGCATGATTTTAAGAATGATGTTTATGTGGTCCCAGCACACAGAGCTCAAACTAGCTGGATTGAAGACTGGGTGCTAGAAGGTTGTCCAAGAACAAGGCAGACATGTGGATCAGTGTGGGATCTCCCGGCACTGGAGGCCCAAACATTGCAGCAGGGACAGTGTGAAGGGGACTCAAGCATAAGGGAAGGGTAGGAAAAGGTGATTTCTATAAATGTGCAAGATCCAAATGACAAATTCACATTTTAAGAAACAGTTCTGCACGTTGCACAAAGGGCTTGCTCTTCCTCCTGCACAGGCTGCTCTTACCCTGACCTACTGTCCTTTGACCTTTTCCTATTTTTAAAAAAACCTTCAGCTATCTTTTCGTCTCCTTCCTTACTTCTGATATTTCTTCTATAGTCTCTTGTATCTCTACATTTGCCTCTTGCTTTAAGAGACGACTGCTTTATTACCTTTACTAACTGCTGTATTAATAAATCATATCAATCAGACAATTCTTGATCATACTTTTCATTTGCTTTATGGCAGCCTTTTGTTTTGTTTTGGATGATCTTCCTGTCCTTTTTCTTTTTCTGGTCTCATCTTGGACTCAATTTTGTGCTGATCCTTTGTAGGGAATTCAGATTTGAATGAGTTGAGTTTACTTGTACTCAATTTTTGTCAAAATTTTGTGTGGGATCACCTGATGTGGGACTCAAAATGACAAACTGTGAGATCACAAACTACGCGTCCAACTCTCAGCTTAATAAACCACTGAACGCAAACTAGTGCAGCCACTCTAGAAACAGTGGAGTTCCTCAAAAAATTAAAAATAGAACTACCCTTTGATCCAGCAATTGTACTACATATTCATCCAAGGGGTACAGGTGTGCTGTTTCAAAGGGGCACAAGCACCCCAATGTTTATAGCAGCACTATCAACAATAGCCAAAGTATGGAAAGAGCCCAAATGTCCACCAATGGATAAAGGGATAAAGATGTGATATATATATATCACTATTATATATATGTATATATATATATATTTATATTTACATATATACACACATATATATAATGCTTGGCAATCAAAAAGAAAAAATCTTGCCATTTGCAACTATGTGGGTGGAACTAGAGGGTATTATGCTAAGTGAAATTAATCAGAGAAAGACATATATATGACTTCACTCATATGAGGACTTTAAGATATAAAAAAACAGGGAGGGGGACAAAACAGACTTTAAAAAGATTTTTTTTATAGTTTATTTTTGAGACAGAGACAGAGCATGAGTGGGGGAGGGGCAGAGAGGGAGGGAAACACAGAATCCAAAACAGGCGCCAGGCTCTGAGTTGTCAGCACAGAGCCTGTTGCGGGGCTTGAATCCATGAACTGTGAGATCGTGACGTGAGCCGAAGTCAGATGCTTAACCAGCTGAGCCACCCAGGCACCCCAAGACTCTTAAATATAGAGAGCAAACAGAAGGTTACTGGAGGGGTTGTGGGAGGGGGGATGGGCTAAATGGGTAAGGGACATTAAGGAATCTACTCCTGAAATAATTGTACTATTCTAACTTGGATGTAAATTAAAATAAACCACCTTTATATGGAGGTCCTTTGTGTGCCCCCAAACATTATCTCCCTCCCTCACATCCAAGGTAACCACTACCCTGAATTTTACTAGTCCCGTGCTTTTCTTTATAATTCTACATCTTTGGCATATTTGCAGAATTCATTAACTGCATTTGCATGTCCTGGACATTATATAAAAATGATTTTTGTCTGTCTTTTGTAGCTATTGCTCACCAATCCCAAATCTCAGTGGGATGCCACAGTAGACATTTTGCAGGTATGTGCTGGGGTCAGTGGCACTCAGCTGGGCTTGGGTGCAGGATCCAGGCTGTGTCCACATCTGATCCACATGTCTCTGAGCTGTTTGAACCTAGAGCTCCTTGAGGCGTGCAAAAGAAGCGCAAGGGAACAAGACCAAGCATGCAAGCTCATTTTGGATTTTAGTTTGCATCACGTCTGCTAATCCGTGGCCAAAGCAAGACCTATTGTTTAGCCCAAAGTCAAACGTCAGAATTATGTTGTAGAATTATCCCATGTTGGAATATGTAGCTGTAGTTTGTTTTTATTGCTGGATCATTTTATTGTCCACACTATTTTTCCATTGTTCTCCTAATAAACATTTAAGTGGTTTGCAGATTTTACTAATGAAGATAATACTATTGTGAACAATCTGGCAAATGTGTCCTGGAGCAGATGTTGCAAGAATTGCTGTGGATTTTGTAACTAGTAGAATTATCCAAAATTTTGCAGCAAGGTGGGAAGATTTTGTGACATTAAGTCAAAGGTCATTTTGGTGTTTTGTTGACTGGGGCTAAGGTAACTCCCTAATGTTAAAGGTTAACTCAGAAAACACTGATTAGGTGTGTTGATTAATTAGTAAAGGAGGTAACATCACAAGTTATAGTTTTAGGGGCGCTTGGGTGGCTCAGTAGGTTAGGTGTCCAACTCTTGGTTTCGGCTCAGTTCACAATCTCATGGTTAGTGAGTTCAAGCCCCACATCGGGCTCTGCACTGACTGCATGGAGCCTGCTTGGGATGCTCTCTCTCTGCCCCTCCCCACTCATGCTGTCTCATACTAAAAGAGCTTCTTTCTTATTATAAATGCCTGGAGCCCCTGGGGCTCAGGCCCCACCTGCCTGCTCTTTTAGGAGGATCCCATCAGCAAGAAAGTCTTCTAGTGCTTCCTAAAACCCTAGTGGATGTTCCCTCGGCTGGACCTAACTTTGGGACATAAGGAACCTCTGGGCTCTTTCAGCCATGTTTCCTTCTGCGGTCCCCAATCTCTGCACTTGAAACCCTGTGGCTGACCACCTCCTATGGGAACATAATTGACTGTGTGGCTGCAGGTCTCCACATACCCCCACCCCGGGGCGGGCGGGGTGGGGGGGGGCATTTGCACTGAAGGAGCCTTTGTGTCTACTCTCCCCCTTACTTTGTTGCTCTTGTTTCAAAGACTCCCCAAAGGCTCTGCCTGAATTGAAGTCTAGGGCACTCCCACCCTCTGGGGATGAGACCTGCTAGCCTTTTGTAGCTCTCTGGTTCTTTTTACACAGGTATGTCCTCTCTTACTTTAAAATTAATTTCCCTAGCAAAAATAGGTTTATTTGTGGATAGCAGAGAATTGCAATCCAGGACCTGTAAGCTATGGCAAAACCACAGGCAAGTTCAACAAAGGAGAGAGTTGTTTTGAATGAAAGTCCATTGGAGGAGTTCAGGGTGATGCTGGTTTCTCGTTGGCTGAGTTGCGGGGCATTTGGTTTCTTATACAGCTTTCAAGTACATCTTTTCCTGCTGGGGCCTGTAACTGATCATTCTTGTTGATGGTAATTCTCTTGGGGTTTGTAATTGACAAGTCTTCCTGTACTCAACTTTTCTGCTCTCGCTCCCCTTTCTGACCTCCCCAGGGGCGCCTGGGTGGCTCAATTGGTTAGGCGTCCGACTTCTGCTCCCGTCATTCGGCTATAGGTCATTCACCTACAGGGAATAAGGAAAAGGACAGCCACCCACCCTTTAGTCTACTGAGTTTCCATATGCAAACTTCAAAACATATTAGAACTCACATAAAACAGTGCAACATCTCTATTTCCACCAAACAAAATCCCTGGAACCAGGATAAGTAATCTTTGTCTGTTGGTTCTGTTGGTTCAGTGGAATAATGTCTATTCAGGTAGAATTCAATGGAATTTTGAAAATATTTTGAGAGAGTTCATGCAGTTGGAGGGGCAGAGAGGGAGAGAGAAGATCCCAAGCAGGCTCCACACTGTCAGCACAGAGCCCGATGTGGGATTCCATCCCATAAGCCATGAGATCATGACTTGAGCTGTGATCAAGAATCAGACGGACACTCAACTGACTGAGCCACCGAGGTGCCCCCAGTGGAATAATTTCTATGTCCCTTGATATTAACCTCTTGGAGATTAACCATCTAAATGAACAGAATTAAGTTGCTGGGACAAGGTGCAAACATTCTGCAGGTGGGTTGCTAGGTGTCAAAAGGAGCCATGCCCAATTCTTCTCTTTTACAGCCCAGTGTCCTGGCTATGGGGAGACAATACCATATAATGGTCTCTGATTCAAAGCATATACTGCATCAGGTAAAACAGAGCCCGTCATCTCCCAACTGATGCTGCAATAAAACCTAAGCCACTCTACCTTCCAGTTAGGCTACCCACTTCTGGGTGATGAAGCATGTGGCAAAAAGTTAGTTCCATGAGCATGAACTTACTGCTGAGCGTCATTGTGAAATGAGCTCCTTGATCAGACATAACAATGGGCCGATGCCATGACGGTGGAGAGGCATCCTACAAATCTGCAGATGGTGTTCTGGCAAGGAAGTCAAATCCATTGTCTTTCAGGGTCACCCCACAGAGCTGTAGCTGACTACTTTTGTGTCACAGCTTATTGTGCAAACCCAGTTATAAATCAGACCCAAATGTTTTTCTCAGTCGGGTGGTCATAAGGAACACATCATGAGGCCAGAGCCATGGATTAAAAGACAGAACCAACGCAGCAGGGGTTCATTTCAAAGGAGTCTGAGCCACCTGCTCAATTCAATCTACTCGTTTTCCCAACTTCCTCAAACTTGATCTCATCTATACCATTCCCATTTGATGATAAATGCTTCTGCACTTGCCCACCCTTACGGGTAGGTGTGTTCATGGTGAGGAGCTTAGGCCACAGGATTACATGATGTGCTAGAGTCAGGTGTTCATTATCTCAAGTTCCCATAGCAAGCCAGGAGTTGCTTTCAACAAAATAGTTATCTGCAGAAAGGGTATGGATTTTCTTAAAAATCTTAGAGATCAAGCCATCATTCTATCCAAGCTTGTGAGAGGCTTCAGACATCAATTATATTTACCATAAACTCTTTGTGAATATTATTGGATCTGCTGGATCATAAAGAACCAGTTACAGAGCAGCGTGTACTACAGCCTGAACTTACCGCAGAGCCTTCTCATTCTCTGATCCTACTTGACACTGGCAGGCTTGTCAATGTCTCTAGAGATGGGTCAAAAAACTACATGTGTGATTTGTGTTGCGTCAATCCAAAAAGGCCCACCAAGGGCTGTTCCTTTTGTTCTCGGTAAATGGTGCAAGATGCAGAGACTAGTGTCTTTCTTCCGAGGCTATCTCTGCCTACAATAGACTACTGAACCATCAGAAACATCACTCAGGTGACAAACTCCTAAATTTTCATGATCTGTGTCTTCCACTTCCTCAATGTGGTTCACACGTCCTACTAAAGGCATGTAAAATACTTGCTACTTCCCGCTCATCAAATCCAACCAGCATCATGTCAATATAGCAGACCAGTGTTACGTTTTGTGAAGTGTCAAGAAATCAGTATCTCTGTGGACTCTTTCATGGCAGAGAACAGAATAGGCCAAGCCCTGTAGCAATTCTGTGAAGGTTTACTGTTAGCACTGCTAGGTAAAACCAAACTTGCTCGTGGACCTTGCAAGTCGATATGAAGTAAAAGATATTAGCCTGGTCAGTAGCTGTGTATCAGGTCCCAGGGGCCATATGCATTTGCTCCAGTAAAGTTTTTATCTGAGCCTGCCATCACAGGTCCTTAACTGATTAACTTAGCGATAACCAGTCACTTTGTACAGTTCATCCAACTGTACAACCAGGCCAAACTGGTGAAGTACATGTTCAAGTCTTGGGCTGTGGCATTAATCTATACAATGCACTGAGTGATGCTAAGTTTGGCTACAGGTTTGCAGTTTTGCTTCTCAGTAGAGTGGGGTAGTTACAGGGCCTTTCCTTTGTCAAGCATGCACACAAAAAGGGCAGGACATGAGTGTTTGGCCAGTAAAGACACTAAAAGCCACCTCCAGGTTCAGCCAGTCTATTATGTGCATAGACAATGAAAGAATAGCTGAAAGTGCCAGCTCCCTGTCATCCTTGCACATACACAAGACCCAGAAATTAAAGGAGCCAGGGCGCCTGGCTGGCTCAGTCAGTTGATCATCTGACTTTGCCCTGGTCATGATTTCACATTTCATGAGTTCGAGCCACTCGTCCGGTGAGCTACATGAAACACATTCCCATACCAATAACCTCACCTGAGATTAGTCTTACTTGGGAAATGGACCCACTGACCATCTCAACAGGACTCTGATGTGAGAGGTCCAGAGGGAGTTAAACATGGCTGGCTGGGTGGCTATTGAAGTTCTGACCTTTATCTCATTTGACCCTCCCGACTGAGGCATGAGGTGTACACCGATGGCCAACCTTTGAGAGGTCATGGTGCTCCACCCTCTCCTGGCAATGAACCGTGATGAGGAGGGACCCTCGCCCAGAGGCCCCCGATGCTGCCCTGGGTCTCTGCACAGATGCCACTGCAGTCGGTTCTCTGATCACCACATTAGGAAAATGACAACGGCATGGAGAGGTTCTTACACCTGCCCAAAACACATGGCCAGCAGGTGGCCCAGCTCACCTTTGAACCCAGGCATCTGAAGGGCATGATCTGGTACATCCTGGTTCCTTGGACTCTCTCCCTCCCAGCTGTCTGCTCCCACTCTCTCCCTGGGCCTCACACAGGAGGAGAAGGACAAGGCTGAGGCACTGAGAATCCAAGAAATGACCCAGCAGGACCTTCAGGCGCCGGGTGCAAGTTCCATGTTTCTTTCTGGAGTCCAGGCTCTTTCCTGGCAGGCGTAGGGGCTAAGAGCAGGATGGAAGCAGAGTGGGGAGCCCTGCTGGGCACAAGGTCCCAGGGGAAGCCACAAGGCACACACAGTCTCCCCAGGATCAGCAGAGCCCTGTCCCGCCCTGGGTGGGACAGGGAGGAGGCATCGTGCACTCAGGGCCTCCCTCAGTGTGGAAAACAGAGCCTGGAACCTCAGGAGGGGCGGAGGTCACCCATGGGGCCTCCTCCTTCCATTCCATCTGCATCCAAACCAGTTGAACACCTGTGAATTGGCAGGAGAGAGTGAAAGGCCCGAGGGCATTATGATCCATACTGACTGTTGATTCTCTGGGTCTTGCCTGTGCTCCTCATGTCCTGATCAGAATGGGAGGCCCAGATGGACAGGGCAGGTGGGAGAGAGAGCAGATCTCACAGCCAGCCCTGGGCTTCCTCCTGTCCCCTGGCAGGGTGGCCAATGCCACCGCCTCAGGCAGGAGTCACATGGGTCCAGCCTCTGGGATTTGTACACCTGACAGTCCTTCTGGGAGTCTGACCCCTTGATGCCTGCAGCACAGTCCAGCAGCAGCTGGAACAGAACCAGCAAGGCCCAGCTGCTCAGTTCAGAGAACAACCTGCTGAGTGTTCTCTGTACGGTTCCTTCCCTGTTTCTCAGAATTTGTTTTTTCAAGCATATGAAGAATATATAAAATAATATCACCACCAACTGGTTAATGGAAGTATCATTTCAGGCCTTCCCCGTCCCGTGCAGACCCTCAGAGGAGGGGGCGGGGCCGCAGGAGCCTGGAGGGAGGTGCTGGGAACCTGCAGGGCCCTGGGAGTGTGTGGAGCCTGGGGACCACATCCTCCAGTCCTGTCTCTTCTTCTGAGCCTCTGCCCCACTGCAGGTGGTGGGTGTGTCTGGGTCTGGAGTGGCCATGGCCCCTGCAGTGGTGCTGAGCTGAGGGGTTTTGGGGGCGGGCACTAGTCCCTGTCTTCGTCCCGGGATGGTTCAGCGTGTCAGCCACTCCAATGGCCTCATCCTCCTCTGGGCTGCAGGGAGGAGGGCAGTTTGTGTCTGAATGTGGGTGTGTCTCAGTGTGTCTGTCTCCTGTGTGTCTGCATACTTCTGTCTGTGTTTGTGTGAACATGCTTAGCAAAACTTCCCCTGGAGCTGAATGCCCTGGGGATTCTTCTAATAATCAGACCAAGAACCTATCTTTGTGNCCACTTCTTACCAGGGGGGTGACCCTCCCATCCTCACTGGCTCCTCCATGCACAGCAGGTGTCTGCACGTCTTCAGGGCCCAGGGCAGGCGGTA
>NW_027529728.1:0-237 GCF_008692635.1 Crocuta crocuta
TAGAGGGACCTGGTTTTCCTCACTCCAGCGGGCTCGGGCCCTGCGCACCGGGCAGGCAAACCCCACCCATGCTCGCCAGCCCGACCCAGAGAAGGAAGCAGCGATTCTGACTCCGCCCCCAGAGCTCGGCAGGGAGCCTGGAATTGCCCTGAGGGGATTGCCTGGGAAGCTGTGTCTAAGGCGATTTCAGGGGGCGCAGGGACTGGGATTTGGAGACTGGGACTGGCCTGAGTTGAA
>NW_027529728.1:281-491 GCF_008692635.1 Crocuta crocuta
CAAAAAAGCGAGGTGCAGCGCTTGGTTCAAGAAGGGACTGGAGCACTGTCACTCTCCTCCCCACAACCGCCAAGGCAGAACTCCCGCTGAGGCATTGGATCCCGCCACGCCCATCCCTGCTTGAGAGCTACCCTCCACCCTTTTTTTTCCTTTCTTTCTTCTTCATTCTCTTTTCTATCTTTTTTCCCCAGAACACTGACCTGATTAACT
>NW_027529729.1:0-285 GCF_008692635.1 Crocuta crocuta
AGTCTGTACTGAAGAGAGCTGTAAAGTAATCCTGGCTCACCTCACGGCTTTCTCCAAATCCCGGCCAGAGGTTAAAAAGCCCATACAGTCAGGAGAACCTGAAGAAACCCCGCCAACCAGTGGATGAGTGGATGATTAATGCGGCTTTCACAGGCCAGGCTCAAGGAGATATTCGGCGCAAGCTGTAAAAACTAGAANGATGGAAACTAGGTTGGAATCAGTGTGCGTTGTGCCGTCAGTAGGGCCACTGGAAAAGTGAGTGCCCCCAGTGACCAGATGATTCTC
>NW_027529730.1:0-230 GCF_008692635.1 Crocuta crocuta
CTAACAATCATAAATGTCTACGCACCGAATATGAGAGCACCTAAAAATCTAAAACAATTCATCACAAACAGAAACAAGCTTATAGAGAAGAATGTGCTAATAGCAGGGGACTTTAATACTCTGCTGATAGCAATGAATAGGTCAACCAGACAGAAAATCACTAAAGAAATAATGGACTTGAANTCAATGAATGGGCCAATCAGGTAATTAGAGAGGAAATTAAAAAATAT
>NW_027529731.1:0-176 GCF_008692635.1 Crocuta crocuta
ACACCCTTCTAAAGAATGAATGGGCCAATCAGGCAATTAGAGATATAATTAAAAAATATGTGGAAACACATGAAAATGAAAACACAACAATTCAAAATCTATGGGATGCGGCAAAGGCAGTGCTAAGAGGAAAGTACATTGCTCTCCAGGCCTATTTCAAGAGATTAGAAAAAGCG
>NW_027529731.1:222-439 GCF_008692635.1 Crocuta crocuta
ACAAGAACGCCCTAAACCCAGTAGAAGAAGAGAAATAGTAAAAATTAGAGCAGAAACAAACAACATAGAGACCAAAGAAACAATTGAACAGATCAATGAAACCAAGAGTTGGTTTTTTGAAAAAGTAAACAAAATTGAGAAACCTCAATTTTTGGATAAGCCAGACTTATCCAAAAGAAAAGAAAGAGCACCCAAATAGACAAAATTATGAATGAAA
>NW_027529732.1:0-728 GCF_008692635.1 Crocuta crocuta
CTTATGAAGGAAATTGAAGAAGACACAAAGAAATTGAAAAACATTATTCCATGATCATAGATTGGAAGAATAAATATAGTTAAAATGTCATTACTGCCCAAAGCAATCTACACATTCAATGCAATCCCAAACAAAATTGTACGAGCATACGTCTCAAAACTAGAACAAACTATCCTAAAATTTGCATGGAACCACAAAAGACCCTGAATAGCCAAAGTCCTATTGAAGAAGAAAACCAAAACAGGAGGCATCACCATCCCAGACTTTAGCCTCTACTACAAAGCTGTCATCATTAAGACATTATGGTATTGGCACAAAAACAGACACATAGACCAATGGAATAGAATTGAGAACTCAGAATTGGACCCAGAAGTGTATAGCCAACTAATCTTTGACAAAGCAGGAAAGAGTATCCAATGGAAAAAAGACAGCCTCTTTAAGAGATGGTGCTGGGAGAACTGGACAACAACATGCAGAAGAATGAAACTAGATCATNAGAATGAAACTAGATCATTTCTCACACCATACACAAAAATAAACTCAAAATGGATCAAGGACCTGAATGTGAGACAGGAAACCATCAAAACCCTCAAGGAGAAAGCAGGAAGCAACCTCCTTGACCTCCACCGCAGCAACTTCTTACTTGACACATCCCCAAAGGCAGGGAATCAAGAGCAGAAGTGAACTATTGGGACCTCATCAAGATAAAAAGCTTTTGCATGGCAAAG
>NW_027529733.1:0-354 GCF_008692635.1 Crocuta crocuta
CATACCATGCACACTTTCAGATCATAATGCTAGGAAACTTGAAATCAATCACAGGAAGAAATCTGGAAAACCCCAAAAAACATGGAGGTTAAAGAACACCCTACTAAAGAATGAATGGGCCAATCAGGAAATTAGAGAAGAAATTTAAAAATATATGGAAAAAAATGAAAATGAAGATATAACAATCCAAACTCCATGGTATGTGGCAAAGGCAGTCCTAAGAGGAAAGTACATTGCACTCCAGGCCTATTTCAAGAGATTAGAAAAAGTGCAAGTGCAAAATCTAACAGCTCACCTAAAGGAACTAGAGGCAGAGCAACAAGAACGCCCTAAACCCTGTAGAAGAAGAGAAAT
>NW_027529733.1:404-742 GCF_008692635.1 Crocuta crocuta
ACCAAAGAAACAATTGAACAGATCAATGAAACCAAGAGTCGGTTTTTTGAAAAAATAAACAAAATTGACACACCTCTAGCCAGGCTTCACAAAAAGAAAAGAGAGAGCACCCAAATAGACAAAATCATGAATGAAAATGGACTTATTATAACCAACCCCTCAGAAAGACAAGCACTTAGCAGGGAATACTATGAAAAATTATATGCCAACAAATTGGACAACTTAGGAGAAATGGACAAATTCCTAAACGCACACCCACTACCAAAATTCACACAGGAAGAGATAGACAATTGGAACAGACCCATAACTGGTGAGGAAATTGAATCAGTTATCAAAAA
>NW_027529734.1:0-198 GCF_008692635.1 Crocuta crocuta
AGAAAGTCGGGATAGAAGGACTTACTTAAACATCATAAAAGCCATCTATGTGAAGCCTTTAGCTAACATCATTCTCAACGGGGAAAAACTGAGAGCTTTCCCCCTGAGATCAGGAACACGACAGGGATGTCCACTCTCACCCCTCTTGTTTAACTTAGTGTTGAAGGCCCAGCAATCAGCAATAAGACACCAAAAGGA
>NW_027529734.1:340-527 GCF_008692635.1 Crocuta crocuta
AAAATCAACGTACAGAAATCGTTTGCATTTTTATACACCAACAATGAAGCAACAGAAAGAGAAATCAAGAAATGGATCCCATTCACAATTGCACAAAAAACCATAAAATACCTAGGAATAAACCTAACCAAGATTACATAATATCTGTATGATGAAAACTACAGGAAACTTATGAAGGAAATTGAAG
>NW_027529735.1:0-914 GCF_008692635.1 Crocuta crocuta
GACTGGAAGTTACCTTCAGATTAAAAGTAAGGGATGGAGAAATATTTACCATGCTATGGAAAGTCAAAAGAAAGCTGGAGTAGCTATACTTCTATCAGACAAACTGGACTTTAAAGTAAAGAGTGTAACAAGGGATGAAGAAGGGTTTTATATAATAATTACACGGTCTATCCATCAGGAAAAACCAACAATTATAAATGTCTACACACTGAATATGGGAGCACCTAAATATTTAAAATAATTAATCACAAACAGAAACAATCTTATAGATAAGAAAGTGATAATAGCAGGGGACTTTAATACTCTACTGACAGCAATGGATAGGTCAAGCAGACAGAGAATCACTAAAGAAACAATGGACTTGAATGACACATTAGACCAAATGGATTTGATGGATATATTTAGGACAGAACTCTATATCCTGAGGTCATGGAATAAGCTTTCTTCTCAAGTACGCATGGCACATTCTCCAAGATAGATCACATACTGGGACATAAAGCAGCCCTCAAGAAATACAAAAGAATTGAGATCATACCATGCACACTTTCAGATCATAATGCTTTGAAACTTGAAAGCAATCACAGGAAGAAGTCTGGAAAACCTCCAAAAACATGGAGATTAAAGAACACCCTTTAAGGAATGAATGCGCCAATCAGGCAATTAGAGAAGAAATTTAAAAATATATGGAAACAAATGAAAGTGAAACTACAACAATCCAAACTCTATGGGATGCAGCAAAGGCAGTCTTAAGAGGAAGGTACATTGCACTCCAGGCCGATTTAAAGAAATTAGAAAAAGCACATGTGCAAAATCTAACAGCTCACCTAAAGGAACTAGAGGCAGAAAACAAGAGCACTCCAAACCCAGATGAAGAAGAGAAATAGTAAAATCAGAGCAGAAATAAACAACATAGA
>NW_027529736.1:0-478 GCF_008692635.1 Crocuta crocuta
TGTCCATCAACTGACAAATGGATAAAGAAGATGTGGTTTATATACGCAATGGAACAATACTTGGCATTGAGAAATAATGAAATCCTGCCAACTGCAGCAACATGGATGGAACTGGAGGGTACTATGCTGAGTGAAGTAAGTCCATCAGAGAAGGACAGATACCATGTTTTCAGTCACATGCGGATCTTGAGAAACTTAACAGAAGATCATGGGGGAGGAGAAGAGGGAAAATAGTTACGAAGAAAGAGGGAGGGAGGCAAACTATAAGAGACTTAAAATACAGAGAGNGAGAGCAAACTGAGGGCTGATGGGGCGGGGGGTGGGGAAGGGAGAGGGAAAAATGGGTGGTTGGGCACTGAGGAAGACACTTGTTGGGATGAGCACTGGGTGTTGTGTTTAAGTGATGAGTGATGAATCACAGGAATCTACCTACAAAACCAAGAGTTATGTATACACTGTATGTTAGCCAACTTGACAA
>NW_027529737.1:0-161 GCF_008692635.1 Crocuta crocuta
CTCACAATTGCTATTACTTTAGGTATTATGATATCCATTTTTTTCTTAAATAGTTTCTTGTCAGTTGTTTTCCATAGAACACCCAGTGCTCATCCCCACAAGTGCCCTCCTCCATGCCCATCACCCCCCTTCCCCTCTCCCTCACCATCCCTCAGTTTGTT
>NW_027529737.1:382-800 GCF_008692635.1 Crocuta crocuta
AGGATTCCATTGTACAGATGAACCCCATCTTCTTGATCCATTTGTCCGTTGATGGACACTTAGGCTCCTTCCACGTTTTGGCTATTATTGAGAGTGTTGCTAGGAACATTGGGGAAGATGTGCCCCTATGCATCAGTCCTCTTGTATCCTTGGGGTAAATTACTTGACACATCCCCACAGGCAAGGTAATCCAGAACAAAAATGAACTACTGGGACCTCATCAAGATCCAAAGCTTCTGCACGGCAAAGGAAACAATCCATCAAACGAAGAGGCAGCTGACGGAATGGGAAAAGAGAGTTGCAAATGACCCATCAGATCAAGGGCTACTATCCAAAATCTATAAGGCTCTCTCCAAACTCCACACCCAAAAACCAAAGATTCCAGTGAAGAGATGGGCACAAGACCTGAACAGACACT
>NW_027529738.1:0-1312 GCF_008692635.1 Crocuta crocuta
AAGTCAGACGCTTAACCGACTAAGCCACCCAGGCGCCCCCAGAAAGTGACATTCTTTATGCACCTGATAAGGCTGCTGGGAACTCTGTAAGAAAGGTATTGACCAGTATTTCCAAGGGGCTTTATTGGCGTTATGCTTTATCGTCGATCTTAGTTCCTTTAAGATGTTACCATTCTGGCGAGGGTACTAACTTCCAGCCATAAGGTAGTATTTCTCCTCCCTGTAGAGTAGCCACGGTCAAGAGGATTGCAGGCTGGAGCAATTGATATGAAAGGGTTCCAGTAAGACTATACCTTTCAAAAGGCCTTGGAATGAGGGTAAAGGAAGAAAAGATTACTCATCAAGTTTGCACCAGCTCAGAGTCCAGATGAAAAGACTCATTGTTCCACACGATGGGTGCCATATAAATGGTGAGGTTTTGGGTGTGATAGTGGGGTTCACGGGGTCCAGAGCCGAGGGTCAAGAAAGGATTCTTGAAGATGTCTTTAGTGCAAAAAGGTGGTTTTATCAAAGCACAGGGACAGGAACCGTGGGCAGGAAGAGCTGCCCCTTGTGCTTGCATTTTAAATTTATCTACAGTTTCCAGTGAATTTTGGTGTAGGTTGTAAAGTTTGTGTGTACATTTCATTTCATATGGTTTCCAATTAATTGTTCCTTAAATATTTTTGGCCAAGTTGGGGGATAGTGGGCTCCACTTCACTTTCAATTGCCAAAATGTAATGGATTCAAGGGGCGGCCAGGAGGGGGCGCTGCCTCCACGGACCTGTGAGCCCAGCGTGCCCTGCGCTACCGCCACCGCCTGCAGGGGGCGCCCGAGTCCCGTTCCCTGACGCCAGCGCGCGCACGCGCACGCAGCCCGCCTCCTGCGTGACAGGAGCTCCGCTTCCTCAGGACTAGCTGTGGGGGCTTCGGGAGGAAGTGGGGCAGCGGCCACGCTAGCAGGAGCCCGGCCTCCTCAGGACTCGTTGTGGGGGAGCCGCAGCCCCAGGGACAGGAGCACCGTCTCCTCAGGACCAGCAGTGGGGGATTCCAGAGGACATGGTGCCGTGGCCACGCCGGTAAGAACCCGGTAGCCTCAGGACCCGCTGTGGAGGCTTCGGGAGGACGGGGCCGCGTCTACAGGGACCCGAACCCGACCTCCTCGGGACCCGCCGCGGGAGGAGTAGGTGAGAAAGGGCGGCCGAGGGAGGAGGGGCTTCCGGAGCAGACACCGCTGAGAGGCGCGGGGTTCAGGGGACCCGGCGCGGCTTCGTGCGCGGTGACGCGGGGTGACGCGGGGTCCCGCGGGGGCTGTGCGCGCGGCCGTCGGGTC
>NW_027529739.1:0-10558 GCF_008692635.1 Crocuta crocuta
TGAATGGGATCAGCTTCTTGATTTTTCTTTCTGTTGCTTCATTTTGGTGTATAAAAGTGCAACCGATTTCTGTGTGTTGATTTTGTATTCTGCAACATTGCTGAATTCATGGATCAGTTCTAGTAGCTTCTAGTGGAGTCTGTCGGGTTTTCTATGTAGAGTATCATGTCATCTGCAAAAAGTGAAAGTTTGACTTTCTGATGCCTTTGATTTCCTTTTGTTCTCTGATGGCTGATGCTAGGAATTCCAGCACTATGTTAAACATTAGTGGTGAGAGTGGACCTCCCTGTCGTGGTCCTGATCTCAGGGGGAAAGCTCTCCGTTTTTCCCCATTGAGGATGATGTTAGGTGAGGGCTTCTCATAGATGGATTTTATGATGTTTAAGTAAGTTCCTTCTATTCCGACTTTCTCGAGGGTCTTTATTAAGAAGGGATGCTATATTTTGTCAAATGCTTTTTCTGCATCTGTTAACAGCATCATATGATTTTTACCTTTTCTTTTGTTGATGTTATGTATCACATTGACTGATTTGCAAATATTGAACCAGCCCTGTAACCAAGGAATGAATCCCACTTGATCTTGGTGGATAATTGTTTTCATGTGCTGTTGGATTCGATTTGCAAGGATCTTGTTGAGGATCGTTGCATCTGTATTCATAAAGGACATTGGCCTGTAGTTTTCCTTTTTTGCTGGGTCTCTGACTTGGTAATCAATGTGATGCTTGCTTCATATAATGAGTCCAGAAGTTCCCCTTCGATTTCTATTTTTTGGAATAGTTTGAGAAGAATGGGTATTTATTCTATTTTAAATGTCTGGTAGAATTCCCCAGGTAAGCCATCAGGTCCTGGGCTTTTATTTGTTGGGAGATTTTTGATCACTGATTTGATTTCTTCACTCGTTATGGGTCTGTTCAGATTTTCTATTTCTTCCTATGTGAATTTTGGTAGTGAGTGTGTGTTTAGGAATTTGTCCATTTCTCCTAAGTTGTCCAATTTGTTGGCATATAATTTTTCATAGTATTCCCTGATAATTGCTCGTATTTCTGAGGGGTTGGTTGTAATAAGTCTATTTTCATTCATGATTTTGTCTATTTGGGTGCTCTCTCTTTTCATTTTGAGAAGCCTGGCTAGATGTTTGTCAATTTTGTTTATTTTTCCAAAAACCAACTCTTGGTTTCATTGATCTGTTCAATTGTTTCTTTGGTTTCTGTATTGTTTATTTCTGCCCTGAGTATATTATTTCTCTTCTTCTACTGGTTTTGGGGTGCTCTTGTTGCTCTCCCTCTAGTTGTTTTAGGTGCGCTGTTAGATTTTGCACTTGTGCTTTTATTAACTTCTTGAAAAAAGCCTGGAGTGCAATATACTTTCCTTTTAGGACTGCTTTCTCCGCATCCCATTGAGTTTGGATTGTTGTATTTTCATTTTCATTTGTTTCCATATATTTTTAAATTTCTTCTTTAATTGACTGATTGGCCCATTCATTCTTTAGTAGGGTATTCTTTAACCTCCATGATTTTGGAGGTTTTCTAGACTTCTTGTGATTGATTTCAAGTTTTATGGCATTGTGATCTGAAAGTGTGCATGGTATGATCTCAATTCTTTCATATTTATCGAGGGCTGCTATATACCCCAGTATGTGATCTATCTTGGAGAATGTGCCATGCGCACTTGAGAAGAATGTGAATTCCATAGCCTCAGAATGTAGAGTTCTAAATATACGTGTCAAATCCATCTGGTCCAATGTGTCACTTAAGTCCATTGTGTCTTTAGTGATTTTCTGTCTAGCTGATCTGTCCATCTATGTAAGTGGAGTATTAAAGTCCCCTGCTATTAGCACGTTATTATCGATAATAGTGTTTCTGTTTGAGATTAATTGTTTTATGTATTTAGGTGCTCCCATATTTGGTGCATAGGCATTTATAATTGTTAGCTCTTCCTGATGGACAGACCCTTTAATTATTATATAATGCCCTTCTTCATCTCTTGTTACTGTGTTTACTTTAAAATCCAGTTTGTCTGATATAAGTATAGCTACTCCAGCTTTTTTTTACTTCCAGTAGCATGATAGATATTTCTGCATCCTCTTACTTACAATCTGAAGGTGTCCTCCGGTCTAAAATGAGTTTCTTGTAGACAGCAAATAGATGGATTGTTTTTTATCCATTCTGCTACCCTATGTCTTTTGATAGGGGCATTTAGTCCATTTACATTCAGTGTTATTATTGAAATATATGGGTTTAGAGTCATTGTGTCGTTCGTGGGATTCATGCTTGTGGTGGTGTCTCTAGCATCTTGCGTTCCTTGCAACATTTCCTTCAGAGAGTCCGCTTCAGGATTTCTTGGAGGGCTGTTTAGTGGTGACAAATTCTTTCAATTTCTGTTTATTTGGAAAGACTATAATCTCTCCTTCTATTCTGAATGACAGGCTTGCTGGATAGAGGATTCTTGGCTGCATATTTTTTTCTGTTCATCACATTGAAGATCTCCTGCCATTCCTTTCTGGCCTGCCAAGTTTCAGTAGATAGGTCTGTCACCACTCTGATAGGTTTCCCTTTGTATGTNTCACCACTCTGATAGGTCTCCCTTTGTATGTTAGGGCCCTTTTCTCCCTATCTGCTTTCAAAATTCTCTCTTTGTCCTTATATTTTGCCAGTTTCACTATGGTATGTCGTGCAGAAGATCGATTCAAGT
Source organism: Crocuta crocuta (assembly GCF_008692635.1). Classification (NCBI taxonomy): domain Eukaryota; kingdom Metazoa; phylum Chordata; class Mammalia; order Carnivora; family Hyaenidae; genus Crocuta; species Crocuta crocuta. Next base: position 2,692 of record NW_027529739.1, read on the forward strand.
TACATCTTAAGAGAGTTCTCTGTGTTTCTTGAATTTAAACATCTATTTCCCTCCCCTGGTTGGGGATGTTCTCTGCTATAATTTATTCCATGACTCTTTCACCACCTTTCCCTCTATCTTCCTCTTCTGGGATTTCTATGATATGGATATTATTCCGTTTAATTGTATCGCTGAGCTCTCGAACTCTTCTTTCATGTTCCTGGATCAGTTTATCTCTTTTTCTCAGTTTCTTCTTTTTCTATAGTTGTGTCTTCTAAATCACTTATTCCCCTTTCTTCCTCTTCAATCTGTGCATTAGATGCCTCCAGTTTATTCTGTATCTCATATATCGCATTTTTAAATTCATCATAACTATTTGTAAACTCCATAGTTTTTGTAGCCATAGTTTCTCTGATGTCCTCCATGCTTTCTTCAAGCCCAGCAATTAATTTTATGACTATTTTTCTAAATTCTTGTTCAGTTATTTTGCTTATATCTGTTTTCAGCAGTTCTTTAGCTGTCATTTCTTCCTGGAATTTCTTTGGAGGAGAGCTCTTTCCTTTTGTCATTTTGGTTAGATTTCTATCTCTTGTTAGTTCTAAAAGTTTTTTTTTTAATAAGCTTTTATGCACTCTGTATCTGTGAGCGCTGCTGTACCAATGAAGGCTCTCTGAGTGTCCAGGGTCTGTCTGTTCAGAATGTGTTCTTTGAATGGTATCTCTTGGTCTCTCTTGTTGATACCTTGGTTATTTTATTTTCCTACTCGTGGTGGTATTTGATACTCTATATCATGTGTACTTTGGCTTGTATCTTGAGGTAGCCCTGGAAAAGAAAACAGACAGACAAGCACACAGGGTTCAAATGCACACAAACACAAGACAAATCCAACAAACACGCAAACTGAAAGGTAAAAAAAAGAAAAGAGGAAGGAGGGAATGGGAATACAAAGAAATAAAAAAAACATAAAAAAGAAAAAGAAGAAAAGGAAAAAAGAAGAAACCCAATAGACAAAGAACAGTTTAAAGCATGTAACCAGATTTCCCAGCTACAAACTAGCTGGGTGTATGCAGTGTTGGTGGAAGAACACAGAGAAAGAGAGAAATGACAGAGCGGGGATGAAGCGAAATTGGAAATGAAATGAGCAGGCAGAAGGAATAAGAGACTTTTTTCAAAGAGCGAAAGGGTGAAATATGGTTGGAGATGAGGCAAGAGAAATGACGATGATGTTATCCAGAGAAACTATATAGTCTGATTACTCCAGAGAGAAAGAGATGAAAAGGTAGGTAGGTGTAGAATTTACATCTAGACAATGTATTAAATGTGACTGTTTAAGCAAGCCAGTGACCAGAATTAATCAGGGCAGCGCATCCATGTTGGTCTTTCCCTGGTTCCAGTAAAAGAAGAAGAAGAAGGAGGAGGAGGAGGAGGAGGAGGAGGCGGCGGCGGCAGCTCTCTAACAGGGATGGACGTGGTTTGGCCCAGTGCCTCCTGCAGGAGCCCTTCCTTGGTGGTTGTGGGAGAAGAATGGAGGTGCCCCAGTCCCTTCTTGAACCAAGCGTTGCAACTCACTTTTTTTGGGTGTGTAAACCCCTGTGCTGGGGCGTAGCCAAGGTAAACCATGCTCTATATCCCAAGCCATGCCTCCTTTCCAGATCTCAGTCTGCGCGCCCCATTGAAATTGCCCGGAATATAAACTCGCAGGCGAGCCGCTCAGAGCAGTTTCAAGCCTCTCGCCTTCCCCCTGGGGATCGAGCCAGAAGGCGCTGCTCCTGTCCCCTGCAGGTCGGGCTGGTGCGTGAGGAGCAGTTTCACCTGGGGTCACCTAGAGCCAGTGCGTCCAGGCTAGGTTCGGCTGGACAGCAGGAAACCAGCTCCCTCTGTGTCCCATCACCCGAAATATAAACTCGTGGGCAAATCTCTCAAAAGTTTTAAGGCTTTCGCCTGCCCCCTAGGGATCCAGCCGAGCCAGAAGCACAAAGGCACCGTTGCCGTGCGTCCCCTCCAGGTTGAGCTGGAGAGTGGGGAGCAGTTTCCCTGGGTAGTTGCCTGGAACAAGTGTGTCCTGCCTAGGGTCAGCTGGAGAGCAGGAAACTGGATCCCTCTGTGTCCCAAGCAGAGGTTTTTCTCTTCTCCAGTGACAGGGACAGTGTCTTGAGCAGCTTCAGCCACACTTTTCCCCCCTAGACTTACTGCAGCTCCCCGCAGAGGGGGATCCCCCCCACTTCCTCTGTGTCTCTGGTCCCGGCCCGATTTTATCTTTCCCAATTCACACTCACACTAGAAGATTTTCTCAACAGACTCTGTCTCCTTTTCCTCCCAGACTCCTGGATTCTGTAAGGGTTCCTATGGCTTCAGGCCTTCTCCGTGTGAGATATGGGAGCGAGTGAAATGTATGGAGCTCCCTACTTGATCTCGCCATCTTGCCCTCTCTAGATTAGTCCTTTATAAAAATCCATTCTGATTGTGTCTTTTGATTGGAGCATTTGGTCCATTGGCACACAGAGTGATTATTGATAGTATTAAATGGTGCCTGTATTACCTGTAAAGTTGTTGTTTCTGGAGATTTTCTCTGTTCCTTTGTAGTCTTTGTTGCTTATGGCCTTTTTTTTTTTTTTTCCTACTCAGGTTCCATATAATATTTCTTGCTGATTTGGTTTAGTGGTCACCAACTCTTTTAACTTGTTTGTCTGGGAAGCTCTTTCTCTCAAATTCTGAATAACAGCTCTACTAGATAAAATATTCTTGGCTGCCTATATTCTCATTCAGCACATTGAATATATCATGCCACTCCCTTCTGGCCTGCCGGGTTTCTATGGATAGATCTGCTATTAATCTTATTTGTCTTCCCCTATAGGTAGGGATTTCTTTTCCCTTGTTGCTTTAAGGATTTTTTCCTTATCTCTCTATTTTGCAAATTTTGCTATGATATATCTTGGTCTTGGCTTGCTTTTGTTGATTTTCAATTTTTTTAAGTTTATTGAGAGAGAGAGAGAGAAAGCAGAGAGAGGGGAAGAGAGAGAATGTCAAACTCTGTGCTGTCAGTGCAGAGCCCTGCATCAGGGCCCCTGACATGGGGCTCGATCTCACAAACCATGAGATCATGACCTGAGCCAAAATCAAATGTCAGACATTTAACCGACTGAGCCATCCACGTACCCCTTTGTTGATTTCAATGGGAGTTCTCTGCCTCCTGAATTTGGATATCTGTTTCCTTCCCCAGGTTAGGGAAGTTTTCTGTTAAATTTGTTCAAATATATCTTCTGCTCCTTTTCACTGCCCCTTTTCTAGGACCTCTATGATAGAATGTTATTATGGTTTATGGAGTTTCTGAGTTTCCTAGGTCTACTTTTGTGATCTAATATTTTTTCTTTCCCTCTTCATTTCAGCTTCATTTTCCATAATTTTATTTTCTATATCATTTATTCATTCCTCTGCTTCTTCCATCCTGTGATCATTACATTCTGTCAGTTTTGAGTGTTGGTTATAGTATTTTTTATTTTGGCCTGACTAACATTTAGGTCTTTTATCTCTGTGATAAGGGACTCCCTTATCTTCAGTGCTTTTCTTAAGCCCAGCTAGTATCCTTATGATTGTTGTTTTAAATTCTCGATCAGGCGTATTACTTATAACTGATCTGATTAGATTCCTGGCTGTGACTTTTTCTTTTTCTTTCTTTTGGGATGCATTCCTCCAGTCTAGGTCTGTCTTCTTTGTGTTAGGAAAGCCAGTTATGTTTCCTTTTCCTGAGAGTAATGGCTTTATTAGGAATACATTATATACTGGGGCACCTGGGTGGCTCAGTCAGTTAGGCGTCTGACTCTGGCTCAGGTCATGAGCTCACGGTTCATGGGTTTGAGTCCTATGTCAGGGAGTCAGCACAGAGTCTGGAGCCTGCTTCAGATTCTGTGTCTCCCTCTCTCTCTCCCCCACTCATGGTCTGTCTCTCATTCTCAAAAATAAATTAATACATAAAACATTAAGAATTGAAGAAAAAGAAAGAAAGAAGAAAGAAAGAAAGAAAGAAAGAAAGAAAGGAAGGAAGGAAGGAAGGAAGGAAGGAAGGAAGGAAGGAAGGAAGGAAGGAAGGAAGGAAGGAAGGAAGGAAGGAAGGAAGGAAGGAAGGAAGGAAGGAAGGAAGGAAGGAAGGAAGGAAGGAAGGAAGGAAGGAAGGAAGGAAGGAAGGAAGGAAGGAAGGAAGGAAGGAAGGAAGGAAGGAAGGAAGGAAGGAAGGAAGGAAGGAAGGAAGGAAGGAAGGAAGGAAGGAAGGAAGGAAGGAAGGAAGGAAGGAAGGAAGGAAGGAAGGAAGGAAGGAAGGAAGGAAGGAAGGAAGGAAGGAAGGAAGGAAGGAAGGAAGGAAGGAAGGAAGGAAGGAAGGAAGGAAGGAAGGAAGGAAGGAAGGAAGGAAGGAAGGAAGGAAGGAAGGAAGGAAGGAAGGAAGGAAGGAAGGAAGGAAGGAAGGAAGGAAGGAAGGAAGGAAGGAAGGAAGGAAGGAAGGAAGGAAGGAAGGAAGGAAGGAAGGAAGGAAGGAAGGAAGGAAGGAAGGAAGGAAGGAAGGAAGGAAGGAAGGAAGGAAGGAAGGAAGGAAGGAAGGAAGGAAGGAAGGAAGGAAGGAAGGAAGGAAGGAAGGAAGGAAGGAAGGAAGGAAGGAAGGAAGGAAGGAAGGAAGGAAGGAAGGAAGGAAGGAAGGAAGGAAGGAAGGAAGGAAGGAAGGAAGGAAGGAAGGAAGGAAGGAAGGAAGGAAGGAAGGAAGGAAGGAAGGAAGGAAGGAAGGAAGGAAGGAAGGAAGGAAGGAAGGAAGGAAGGAAGGAAGGAAGGAAGGAAGGAAGGAAGGAAGGAAGGAAGGAAGGAAGGAAGGAAGGAAGGAAGGAAGGAAGGAAGGAAGGAAGGAAGGAAGGAAGGAAGGAAGGAAGGAAGGAAGGAAGGAAGGAAGGAAGGAAGGAAGGAAGGAAGGAAGGAAGGAAGGAAGGAAGGAAGGAAGGAAGGAAGGAAGGAAGGAAGGAAGGAAGGAAGGAAGGAAGGAAGGAAGGAAGGAAGGAAGGAAGGAAGGAAGGAAGGAAGGAAGGAAGGAAGGAAGGAAGGAAGGAAGGAAGGAAGGAAGGAAGGAAGGAAGGAAGGAAGGAAGGAAGGAAGGAAGGAAGGAAGGAAGGAAGGAAGGAAGGAAGGAAGGAAGGAAGGAAGGAAGGAAGGAAGGAAGGAAGGAAGGAAGGAAGGAAGGAAGGAAGGAAGGAAGGAAGGAAGGAAGGAAGGAAGGAAGGAAGGAAGGAAGGAAGGAAGGAAGGAAGGAAGGAAGGAAGGAAGGAAGGAAGGAAGGAAGGAAGGAAGGAAGGAAGGAAGGAAGGAAGGAAGGAAGGAAGGAAGGAAGAAAGGAAGGAAGAAAGAAAGGAAGAAAGAAAGAAAGAAAGAAAGAAGACATCATATACTGTCCAGGGCCGGGTGCTTCAGGAAGTGTTCTTGGTGTAGGCCGTGTGCACTCTGCTGTTGTGCTTTGACTGCTCATTCCCTCAGGTCAGTTCTCTGCAGTTTCTCCTTGTATACAGTGGGGAGTGTTTGCACCTTGTCCAGTGTGTGGCAAGTTTTAACTAGGTGTGCTTTAGTCTACTTGTTAAAAGAAGCCACATCCTATTTCCACTAGAATTGAAGCTTTGCAGCATTCTATGGACGGTGGACTAGGTGCTTGTGGGGGGTTTGTGCTGGTCTTCTAGGGGAGGGGCCTGCCATGCTGGTTCTCACACCAACTTGCCCTAGTAAAGAAGCACCTGCAGAGTGCAGGGGGTGGAGTTTATTGTAAGCAGCTCAGGACTCTACTGTGGGTGCTCACTGAGGTCCAGCAGTGCTGATGGGTAGGGAATAAAAAATGGCTTCAGCCCACTCACTCATTCTTGGAGATGACAGTTTGTGCCTACCTCTGTACAGCAAGCCTTTACAGGAGGACAAACAATCCCCCCTTGTGTTGCCAAGGCATCCCTCAGATCACTGCCTTTGCCTTGTTTGTTTCTGGGCCATCTGCCCACCTAGCAGCACAGTGCTCCTGTGATTTATCTCGGGCATGCCAGCTGAGTTTCAAATCCAAATTTTAGAGAATTGGTGCAGTGTGGATCCACATTGACCTGGGGGAGGGTCTTATCTCATTGTGGCTGGTGCTGGTTTATCCCAGAAGGGTTGTCGGTTTAATGCACAGGGGTTGGAGTTTAGAGTCAAGTGCAGCAAAAAGCTAGCATCCAGGCTAGCTGCCCTCATTGGATATCTCTACCCCATGCTAATAAACACAGCAGTGGAATGGTCACCACGGGCTCTTTTGTCCCCTGAGAGGCAGGGCCACCTCTCTGACATACACTCCAAGAAAGGGAACTGTCTCTCCCAGTGTGACCCAAGGGACCCTCAGACCACACTGTCTGCTCCCAGACCTCTGCCTTCCTTCTCCATAGAGCAACAGTAGACCCACCAGGCTCTACCCTGGTGATGCATGCAATCCTAAAACTTCAAACTTTAGTTCTGCTGCTTGTAAAAATATTGGAATAATTAGCCCCTCTCATTTTCCCAGTGGATGGTTTTGGGGGAGTGTTTTTCTTGTGTGATCCTCTTTGCTCTACTCTCCTTCTCCTCTATTCATGATCCAGGCTCCCTCCCCTCCACAGCACTTCCTATTCTTTTTCCCCCAAAATTATGACTCTGCATCTCTTACTTTCCATGATGTGAGCTTTTTTCTTCCTCTAGTTGTGCAGTTTGTTCCCTCAGTCTTCAGATTGATCTCTTGGGTGTTCAGAATGATGTGATATTTATCTAGCTGTGTTCACAGGACTTGGCAAGCATAGAGTTCCCTAATACTCCAGCATCTTAGCTCCTCCAAATTCCACATTTTTCACTTAAGTACATTTATCCACTTATAGGATTACTCATTTTTCCATTATGTTAAAAAAGACTTCCCACCACTATATCTTGGAAAATACTGGAAAATCCATTTTTCATGCTATTTTTGTTAAATTCGGTTAATATAATGTCTTCATGAAATAAATTGAATGACCTTTTATTTTCTGCTATATTCTACTATAGATTTTGTAGTATTTAAGTCGTCTATTCCATGAAGTCCAGAAAACATTCACCAGTAAATTCATGAAGCACACAAGTACTTTCCAGGCAGTTTGTTGACAGAAATTTTATTTTTTCCATGGGTATGGGTGTGTTCTGGGATTTTACTTTCTCTTCAGCTATTTTCCCTAACTTACTATTTTCACTAAATATTACATTTTTACATGTTGATGAAATGTATTAACATATAACTGCATAACATTATCTCATAATTATTACTTTTATCAGCATATGTTATGCCCCTTTTATTACCTCCAATTTTGGTTATTTTCATTTACTCTTAATTAGATTTTTTAAAGTTTTATGTTTTATTGGGTTCTTCAAAGGGTCAACTCTCAAAGTTACTAAATAATGTTAATGTTTCTCCTTCCAAATTTGTTAGTTACTGATTTAATCTCTGTTATTTCTCCTGATTTTCACAGGCTTGTCTTACTTAACTTTTTTCACTCCACCAACTGCATTTCTATTTTGCACAGACTTAACTGTCTACTCTCTTATTCTCTGTCTTCAGAAGACAGGGCTCCATTGCCTCCAGGCATTTAATCTTGCAGAGAAATCTGAGGTCAAAAAGATTCTCTTTCCTTTAAAACTATCTTTTTCTTTCCTATCTAGATGCTTATGGGCTATTATGGACTGAATGTTTGTGTGCCCAACATGTGTACATTGAAGACATAACTCCCACTGTGACTGTATTTGGAGATACAGCCTCTATGGGAGTAATTAATGTTTAATGACATTATAAAAGTGTGGCCCCAATCTGATAGGATTAGTGTCCTTAAAAAAGTGTCCTTATAGTGTCTTA
>NW_027529739.1:10726-31493 GCF_008692635.1 Crocuta crocuta
ATAGTGCCCTCCCCCCCCATGTGCCAAAAAAAAAAAAAAAAAGGTCATGTGAGCACACAGTGAGATGGTGGCTGCTAGTGAGCTGTGAGAAGAAGCCTCAGAATGAAACCCACCTTACTGTCACCTTGGTCTCAGATTTCCAACCTCCAGACTGAGAAATTCCTGTTGTTTAAGCTGCCCAGTCTTTGGTATTTTGTTATGGCATCTCAAATAGACCAAGGCAGATATTTTCCTGTCTAGATGCTCATGGACATTTTCATCTTCCTTGAGACTCTAAAATGTCATTTGGTCCAGACTGACCCATGCAGCTGATGGAAGCCCTCCTCTCTGTGGTTTTCCTGGCAGAAAATGGGCTGATCACAGACCTCTGTTCTCACAAAAGGACACATTGAGTTTCCTGCCACTTCTCATGGAGAGTTGGCCCTGAAAAGGGCACACATTTGCCATCCCTGCATAAGGGAATGACCTTTTTTCACTCATTTTATCTGGGCCTCAGTCAACAATCTCAATCAGTGGATTTGAGTCTCCCTTTGGCTCAACTAAGCTTTTTATTTTTAAATTTCCAATACTACTTCTACATCATCTATTTTAATGTAAGCTTCAATTTATTTTTGCATGGGAATTACAGCTCCTGGGTTAGTTCTAGCACTTTCTTTCATTTTTTCTGTTTTCATTTTATTAACTCAAGGAGACCTAACATATAATAGCATTATTCAGATGAGGCAGAAATATGCAATCTCAAGGCAGAGTAGCATTCCCTCTTCTTTTCCTCTTCAGATATTTGGCTTAAAGCACAATAAGTAACAATATCCCTGCCCTCAGATCTTGCTGTAACATGCTGAATTTATGTTCTGCCCTCTCTGAACCTAAAATCCAGAATGAGTTTGTCACGGGATGTCAAGGAGTTTGCTCACAGCTCATTTACAATGTATTTATTTGTCCAGCATACATTAAGTACCTACCTTATTCATTCAGCTTCTAGAACTGTAAGAAACTTTACTGAGCACTATTTGAGAATATTGAGTTATAGTGTAACAGAATAAAGCCCCTACTCTCACAGAGTTTACATTCATATGGAGGGAGACAGGCAATTAAAACTAGAAACATGTGGTGATAAAAATTGCCTTAAAGAAGATGTCAATAGGGATAGAGTGGATGGGTAGGGCTAGGGTGGATGGGTTGCATGTGCTAGTTTTGTAGGAGGTTTGCTGTTCTTCCATATAATGACATTTGTACAGAAATATGAAGGAAATGAGCAAATGATCTGTGCTAACTGGGGCAGTGGTGCTTCTGGCAGAGTGAACTGCAAGTGCAAAAGCCCTGGGCTCAGAGTGGGCAAGGAGGCGGGGGGGGGGGGGGGGNTACAATAGGCTTGGAAGCCAGAACAGGCTAGAAAGCCCTTCTGGAGGTGGGCATTGAGGAGATCCTGCAATTAAAGGACATCAGGAGGGAAATGGAGGCATGGGAGGAGAGGAGGAAAGAAGAGGGAAGGAACAGTAGTGTTGAAGAACCATTGTCTTTCAGAAGAGTATCTGGAATTGGACTACTTGTTCAGTCACTTATTCAGTTAGATATCCCTCCACTAAACACCCAGTATGTTTGGGAAAAAAAATTATGTTTTATTTATTTCTGAGAATGAGACACACAGCATGAGCAGGGGAGGGTCAGAGAGAGAGGGAGACACAGAATCCGAAACAGGCTCCAGGCTCTGAGCTGTCAGCACAGAGCCCGACGTGGGGCTCAAACCCACAAACCGTGAGATCATGACCTGAGCCAAAGTCGGACACTTAACCAACTGAGCCACCTAGACACCCCTAAACACCCACTATATTTGGACTTCGCTGTATGCTCAGACAGTTTCTTCCCCAAGATAGCTTATTATAGTTCCATCAGTGTAATATCTTCTAGGAAAAGCAAAATCTGTCTCCATGTGCCAAATGTATTTCAGAGATAGGCCATTTCTTTTACTCTTCTTCCTTGTATACTTAGGAACTTTTCATTGGTTGAGCAATTTTCTCTCAAGTCCTCCTTTAGGTAAAGTGGGGTTGTTTCACCCTTTAACTCTCATCCTGGACAGATGTCTTTGACATGCCAGCACACTGGAAGCATGGGCTACCATGGTCTTTCCTTGTTTATTGGTATTGGGGACAGTGTAGAAGTGACATCTTCCTAGCATTCTTTGTTTCTTATTCTCACAGTTTTCTCAGGAGAAAAGTCCACGAACCAAGCCTATATGATTTCTTGAATCTTGTTCCAAATATATAGGGGAATTTTCTTAGAGTTCAAGCAGAGGAATGAAACTAGTACTCATGTGGATTATATAAAAACACTACATATAAATACTTTATATATATTTTACTGATCATTGTTTCTGGGGATATCTGGAAGTATAGAATCAGAGTGGTATCAAAATATTTAGCAACCTGTACAGCACAGGCTTCACCTAATGAAAATGGATTTGGCCTCGTACGACCAGCATGACTGTACTGAGGTCCACTGGCTGAATACGAGTCTTCACCAAAGACAGATTCTTGGTTCACATAACAGTCAGCCAGAAGGTTTGACTACAATGGGACTAATCTGTGATCTATTGTATGCTCAGTAATGGTACTGAGTAAAAGTAAATACCTTTCCCTAAAAGCCAGGAGACAGTATTTAGGTATGTTGGATAACATTACAATGTTTCTTTGAAGAGCAGAGGAGGAGCTCAGCTCTCAGTAGAATGAGTTCCTGGTACTATTCCTGTCCCTTTGTAACACATTTCTTCAGAGATCTAAGCACTGCCTATCTCTTCACTTCTTATGTTGCACTCTGGGAGTTGCAGTCTTTGATAAGATGTCCCAAGAGATGAGTAAATGAGGAAGGTGGGCAGGCTGACAAGACTCTGACAAAGAGCACACTTAAAGGAATAGTCTTCTTCCCTGGAATGTTAGTTCCATCCAAGCAGGGAACTTGCCTGTTGTTGTTGTTGTTTTATTGTGTTTTTTTACCACTTTATCCCCATGACTCAGAATACAGCAGGTAATAAGTAGAAAGCTGACTAACTGAATACCTGATAATCAAGTAGGCCAATTGTAGATATTCTCAAAATTGATGCTTTTTCATCCCTACTGCATCTTTTCCTCCACTCTACCTCTCCACCCATGTCTCCTTTTCTCTCCTCATGTCTTTTGTTTGCAGTATCTCCCTTTTTTAACCTCTAGCATGTTTCCTGGGTCTGTTCTGGGGCCATGCTCAGCAAAAATCAGAGTGTAGGCCTGGCAGCAGTGTAACTGGAATATGGCAGTCACCCTATTCTTCAAAGAGAGAACCTTGTTCCTGGAAATAGTGTCTTGTCAGGAACAGGCACTGCATTGAGCTCTGGACTCCTGGATCCTGGGAGCCAGGCTTGCCCTTGGTTCTCAGGAGGGTTCCTGAGGTTATCACATAACTATGATAGCTGACTGTGTCTTGACTCTTGAGGGCAGCATCTGCCTTTTATTATTTCCACATCACATGACACCTTAGCAGGTTGCAAATACATACTTGTTACATTGACTTGATTTCTTACAATTTCAGTGAGTATCCCATTCATAATGACTACAGTTAAAATTAGCCTCCTTTTTCCTCTGTCACCTTGGTCATCTCAGAGTTCCAGGGGCCCATAGTCTGGCTATGGTTTCAAAACTTAGCTCTGCCACTTGTTCATTGTATAATCTTGGATAAATAACTAAATCTGTCTGTGTCTTCATTCCTTCATGGACCAAACTGGGATAAAAATAGCATCTACCTCCTAGGCTTGTTAGGAGTAGTAATGAATTAATATATGTGAAGTGCTCAGTGCCAGAGAAGGAGTGTTTGCTATATAAGGATTGATGTGGTGGTGATGATTACTCTAATACTAGAGAGATATAGTCTTCCATTCTATGAATGGTTTCAGATCTAGGCTACCACTTTCAACCGCAGACACCTTGATGTGAGGGTTGGTGTTAAAACTTGTCTTTGATCTTGACTCTGAGTTTCATCTGAGTCATGGGCTTAGGGGGAGGTAGGGATCCAGGGGGAATAGGTTCATGGCTTGAGCCATGAGGCCCCAGCAGACCCAGAGAGCCATTGATGTGGGCTACTCACTGTGGGTAGTCCACTCTCTGAGCTGCAGAATTGAAGGACATCTTCCTACTTGCCCCCCAGCTATAAAGGTGTCTCAGAAGCAAGGGCCTTCCCAATTTGTACTGTCCCTAGCACAGAATGGGAAGGCTGTGCAGGTGAACATCACCTGCTTTCTGGCCCAAATCCCTTCCTCACATGTACAGGTTTCCTTGGGATCTGCCTTGAAAACCTCAATGAATACTACTTTGTTTTAGTCTCAACAGTAATGGCTGTCTTTGTATCCCCACTTGGGTTTAACTTTGGAAGAATCCTCTGATTTTATCCAACTCTTTCTCAAAAATGATTTCATTGGGTATGGGTCTGAGTAACAGCCCTACCACTTCTTAACCCTGAAACTTCAGTTCCAGGCAACTTCCTTCATAGAGTTCTTTGGATTGAATCAGAAAATGTGCATTAAAGTTTTTAGCACAGTGTCTGGAATTTGACACATACTTGATATGTTGGTTATTTCTGTGGAGCCTCAATATAACCCCGTGGAGTGCTAGAGATGACTCTCCCTAATTTAAAGAAGAGACAAGTGTCCCTGAGTGTCCTAGTGATAGGGATTTGGAATCCAGACCCCAGTGTAGTGTTGTTTCCACAGGCTTCTTTTCATGTTGAGGAATTTAATGTCCAAATGAATAACATTGCCAGAATTTTCTCAGGCTGTGAATACAACTTTACTTTCCACTTTCAAGCCCTTAGGAGACCACCAGGATGCTGCTCTGTTCTGTCTTCAGCGTGTCCACCTACTTGGGAAAGTCTTAACTGCTGTCTGACCAGAGAATGGACTGCCTATCACTCCTGTCTATGTGCCCTGGACTGTGGCAGCAACCTCCTTTTGAGGATGCAAGTGATGGAGGGAGGGGATGTAAAATCCTGGATCGTAGGCTTCCCCCAAGATTTCTGCTATATAATTTCAGAGCAGCAGGCCTGGAGTCACTCTGGATTAAATACAAAGTTTATTTTCAGGCATCTTTGACCAGGATGACTTCAGTGCAGCTAATCCACCCTTCTCTGTTTAAGGCTGCAATACAGTAAATGTATCCACTGATTGTAGAACTGTTCCTTCCTGTGTAGATCAACCAAACATTACTTAAGAGCAATATTTTGGGTCACATAGAATAAAGACCTACAATGCTGCACTTCTTTTAAGCATCAGTTAGATGATTTATGAGTTGAGTTGTCTGAGGATTATTTTTAAAAGCCATTTGCATGTTTACTGTTTTTGAAGATTGTGCTAAGAGCTCTGTATGTCTTCTTTTACTTAACACAGCAGGTTTATGAGGTAGGAACTACCGTGAGCTCTATTTCATGCATGAAGGAGTAGTGGCACACAGAGTGGTGGAGTAGCATAAGAAGATCCTGTAACTGGCACACGTGAAGCCAGGATTTGATTTCAACTCTATGTTTTATTCCCCTCCTTAATAATCACTTTTGGTCTTAATTTGCATTTTTATGATTAATAATTGGTTGAGATTCTGTTCGTATATTTATGACCTGTTATGTATCTTCTTCTGTGGCCTATGTTTTAAAACTTTTTTCCCGTATCGATTTTTCTTAGCGTATTTTGAATAAAAATCCTTTCCTTGTTTCATGTGTTACAAATGCCTTCTCTAAGCTCATAGCTTGTCTTTTCACTTTATGGTATGTTTTGATAACCAGAAATTCTTAATTATAATGTCATAATAGTTACCCTTTTATGGTTAGCAGTTTTTGTGTCTTATTTAAGAAATACTCCCTTACTCTAAGATCATAAATATATGCTCCTAAACATGCCAAGCTTTGGCATTTTACACTGAAGTCTTTAATCCATCAGGAATTGATTTTTGTGTATGGTATGAGGCAGCAATCCAATGTAACACTTCTTTCTGTGGTAATGTGTTGCCCCAGTGCTATATTGGCACATCCATCTATCTTAGTTCAGTTTCCCCAAAAGGAAAGCCTCAGGTTGTTTCTTTGGTAGGTGAACACAGGAAGTGTTGTGGTGTGAGGAGAAGACAAGGTAGGGCAGGGTCATAGTTGCCACTGTGGACACAGGGTTCAAGTCCACCTCTGCCAGCATGTGAACAGAGTATGTTCCAGAATTGTCCACCTGAAAGACAGGAAGTGGGGTAATGCGTCTGTCTGCCATCTCCCATTTCCTCTTGATTGGCACCTGTCCCTAGGGATGTTAAGTCCATACTTCTGAGCTGCCCTCAGTTTGGACTTACCATTTTCTTCACCTTGCAGAGGAGCTCCAATGGGTTCTGCTCAGAGCTGACCCATAGGAGATTCTCAGCTTGTTCGTGCCTGAAGGAGCACCCTGAATGGCATCACTGGCTTCCTAGCCCTCTGCTCACTGAGAACCCTTGGAAGAACCGAGGGAGGGAGCAGGGGACTCAGAGTGTTTAGACCACTTGCTTCCTCTCTGTGGAGTTGCCTCTGGATGACTGGATCTCTCTCTTAAGGAAAATATATCTACAGAATATCTCCTTCTGAGGACTGGGGATCATTTGTTCCCTCTGTCCCTTCAGGCCTGTGGTCATAGCTCCACTCAGACCTTTGTAAAATGTCATATCCTTAAACCTCTGATGCTAATAAGCATCTGCTCCTTCAGGGACTATGACTGATAATGGCACCATTGTTTTGTCTCGCCAAAATGATGGCACAACAGGTACCCGATTTCACCCTGTACTTCATGGGAACCAGGTCTGTGCCTGAACACTGCTCAGGGCTACAGGGGAGATCAGGTGATTTACACAGCTCCTGCCCTCAGAAAGCTTTCTGTCTAATGAGCCAGCTACTCCCAAAGGACAGCAGAGAATACTCAGAGTGGATTTGGGGCCAAATCTGTCCAATATCAGAATGAGCCTTGCCTCCTATCCAGGTCTTTTATTATTTATTTAAAAACGTTTGTTTGTTTTCTTATTTATTTATTTAGAGAAAGAGAGGGGGAGAGAGAAAGGGAAAGGGAGAAAGAATGAATTCCAAGCAGGCTCCTTGCTGTCATCACAGAGTCTGATGTGGGCCTCAGTCTCACAAAACTGTGAGGTCATAACCTGAGCCAAAATCAAGAGCTGGATGTTCAACTGACTGAACCACCCGGACGCCCCTGTACAGGTCTTCTAAGGCTAGATTCCTGCCCAGGTCTCCTGGGACAGTGTCCCTCATCCAGCCCATCTCCCTGTTCACTCCATCCTGGCTCAAGTTGGGCTTTTCCCTTATTCTCTTTCATGGTTGCAGTTGCAGAGGTTTCTGCTGACTGACTGATGTCTCTTTTATAGATATTCATATGACTAAAAAACAGGCTTCAGATGCATAAATATCATATTGACAAAAGTGAATGAGGAGAATGGGGAAATTCATGGTCTTTTAACCAAGCACAGGGATTTTGTGGTAGTGATTTTTTTTCCCTTTTCCTCCTGAAATCTGCAGAAGCTGTTATACTAATAGCTGTGATTTGCATAATTTCTGGAGTGCAGCAGAATAAGAAGCCAGGCTGCAGCAGAAAGTCTGACTCTGCTGGTATAGGGCAGGGCCTTGCCTTATTAGGCAGAGAACACATAAATAATATCAGTCCCCAAATGCCCATGAGGGTGAAGCAGAGTGGATGGAACAGGTACAGCAAGCCAGTAGGTGGCTTCTCAGCCATTCCCCATGATACAGTATCTAAACCAAGGACTAGAAGGGGTCGGGGAGATACATGCCTCCCATTCCTTAGGGACTCCAAGGCCAGGCCAGCCCTTTAGAGCAGCTGGTGCTCTGTGTAGAGTTGCACAGAGATTGGCTGTTCCAGTTGAGGGCAATATTTCTCTGAATTGGGTTCATCTACATGGAGTAGTTTGGAGAAATTGATCATTGTCAGTCTATGCTGTAATTATGCCAGACTCACAGTGTGAAAAAGTCTTGCCTTAAATGGGTTAAATATTTACCCTTTTTGCACCACCAAAGGGGATTTGTATGGTATGAAAGAAAATAAATGGGCCTAGAATGGGAGTCAGCTCCCCATTTCCTAGGCTAAGCAGGTTACTCTGCTTAAGAATAAAGGTAATATAGGGATGTCTGGATGGCTCAGTCGGTTGGGCGTCCAACTTTGGCTCAGGGCATGATCTCACAGCTCGTGGGCTTGAGCCCCGCATCAGGCTCTGTGCTGACAGCTCAAGAGCCTGGAGTCTGCTTCATATTCTGTATCTCCCTCTCTCTTTGACCCTCCCCTGCTCCTGCTGTCTCTCTGTCTCTTAGAAATANACGCAAAAAAAAAAAAGGAATAAAGGTAATGTGAAATTGTCAGATCACTTTATTGTATACCTGAAACTAAAGTTAACTACAGTTAACTATATTTTAACTATATTGGAATTAAAGTAAAAACTTAATAAAAAAATAAAGGTAATGTGACTTTGTGATGTTCTTGTGACAATGTGAGATCATAAAGGAAATGAAAGGGTCTCAGTGTTGTATGCTCATTAAATAGTGCTATTATTAAATTTCATTCAAATTGGGTTCCTTTGCCAAACCTTTCATTCAGAGTCTGTGATGAGGTGTCTGGGTTGGGGTAAAATTTATCAGTGTCTTCTGAAAGAGAAGAGTCATTGCTTTGGATGTCTTTTTGACAATTCCAAATTTTATGAATTCCCCTCTAGAAAGTCCTATTACTTGTACTACCTGCTGCCTCTCTCTCGAAGATTAAAGGCCTCTTGCTGGAGGGAGGCTGATTGTAACAGGTTTGTCTGAAGGAATTCTCAAGGCCACAACCACAGAGGCCCAGAGGAGAAAGCTGGGACCTTGCAATTGCAGTGGCCAGAGAATTATCAAGAGTAATTAAATAGGACAGGAGATGTGGAGGTGTGGGAAGGCTGAGTACTGGCATCAAAGGATATTCTTCTCTTTCCCTCACCCTCTATTGGCATGTCTTTTATTCTCCCTGGGCTACAACTGTTATTAACATTCAGATTTTGGAGATAATGGTTTTAATTAAACTACTTTGCTGTTTACTACTGTTTCGGGAATTTGCTAATTAATCTTTATGTAATTGTTTTGCAATGGTTGTACAGCAAAAGTTCTTAAATTATAACTTGAATCTCACAGAGAACCTAATTTCTAATCAGACTCCCATGCTAATAAGCAGCAATGGAGGGGAGAAATTAAATATTTAAAATCCCTCTCTTCTGAGGTTGTCTGTCCTCAACCTGGCATGTTGACCATGCTGTGGAGAGCCCCACATTGGTGTCTGCATTTTGATGGTTCTGATGGAATTGCTGATGTCCATGTAGTATGATACTAGCTTTCCCTCTACCTTAATTGACATGAAGTTACTAATTCTGACCCTATATTTGTAGAAAATATTTCTCTGAAAGGCCTACTCCTTAGAGATGCCTCAGGCCATCCTCTATCAAACCTAGACTCATTCTCTTTACTAGGGCCACTGTAAACGGTCTATGGGAATCACAACTATTGAACTTTGGAAATGGATTTTTAAAAAGTGCTGAAGTGATGTCTCAGAGTATCCCACAATACACGAGGTGAAATAGAGGAGCATTTCTAATGGATATTGGAGGTAATCTTTCTTTGATTTCTAAAATAAGAAGAGCCCACAAAAACTTATATAGCTTGTCTCTCTCCCTTGTTAGCATCTGTCTGTCTCTGACTCAGAGTTCTGATCCTCAGTCAACCTAGGTGCAAACTGCAGAAAGGGCTAGTCTCTGTCCTCGGTATTAGCCTCTGAGAATAGAAGTATTATCTCAATGATGCTTGTCTCTGCTTGGAAGTCAAGACTTGCCTGCTAGCAGAGACTCTATTAAGCAGCATAGTGCTCCAATAAGGGCATGGACCTGGAGCCAGACAACCTGGGCCCAAAGCCCACCTCTGCCACTTCTTAGCTGTGTAACCTTGGACTTATTGCTCAACTTTTATGGGTCAGTAATATGAGGTTTTACGAGTGTATGTTTACAGTACTGATATGATGACTAAATGAGATGGTGTACATGAAGATCTTACTATAGTACCTGGCACACAGTAACTGGGTATTACTTTCTTTTTTTTTTTTACAAATAGTTTATTGTCGAATTAGTTTCCACATAACACCCAGTGCTCATCCCCAAGAGTGCCCTCCTCCATGCCTCTCCCCCCTCCCCCCTACATTCANACTCTTGGTTTCATGGATCTGTTCAATTGTTTCTTTGGTCTCTATGTTGTTTATTTCTGCTCTGATTTTTACTATTTCTCTTCTTCTACTGGGTTTAGGGCGTTCTTGTCCTCCGGGTGGGGCTGGGGAGCCTGGGCCAGGCTGGGGGCCTTGTCTGCATGCACGCTGAGCCCGCTGGAGTGAGGAAATCAAGTTCCCTCTGTGTCTCATCATCCAACACACGAACTCGAGGTCACATCTGCCAGTTTTTAGCGCTTTGCCTTCCCTCTAGAGTTCCAGCCATCTAGGAGCACAGATGCCGGTGCCTCTGCGCGCCTCCTCCAAGGGTCCAAGCCCGCCTCGAGGGTAATGGCTGCAGACAGGCAACCTCTCCCTGCCAGCCAGGAGCCAGCACAAAGAAGCAAATCGCGAGCGCAGCCCCTCCTGGGCGACTTGCAGCGTGGAGGGGCCTGACGCGCAGGTATTTTGTGTGCAAAGATTTTCTACACCCCGAGTGGAGGTTTTTCCCCCTAGCGGAGGTTTTTCTGTTTCGGACTCTCTTTTTCCCCTCTCGCTCCCCACAGAGGGGGGTGGCCCATCTCTCCAGTCTCCAATTCAGGTCCGATTTTTATTTCCCCAGTTCGCACTCACGTTAGAAGGCTTTCTCAGTGGAATCTGCATCCTTTCTCTCCCAATCTCTTGGGTTTGGTATGGTTTCCTATGGCTTCAGATATTTTCCGTGTGATGCCTGGGCGCGAGTGCAGGTACGGAGCTCCTTACTTCTCCGCCATGTTGCCCCTTCCCCCCGGGCATTACTATTATTATCCATTTTCCTATGGTTCTGTTTTCAGCCTCTACCATGGTACATGTTGAACGCCATGGAGGGATTGCCTAATTTGCTCTTAGCTATATTTTCAGGTTTGGAGGCAAGTTGGATTGTACCTTATCTGTACTACCAAGTGTGTTTAGGGACTGCTGACATTAACCATAGGATATTAACCATAGAAGGATATAGTTCAGGGATGACAGATGCTGGGCACCTCTTCTCTCTCCCGTGGTAGACCTTACTGATCACAGCACTCTTGTTCATTAGGTTTAGGCTTAGCTCAGATTCATCTCAACACACTGTCTAGGCAGCTAAGAGTCAGTGTCTTACCCTAAGAAAGAGAACACTCAGCGAAGCCAGCATATTAATACTTTACTGGGAGGTAAGTGAAACTAGGAAGGATAAAAGGCAAATACAAGTCATATGTTACCAAGTTGACCACAGTTTTTCAGGAGCTCCAGCTGGTTGCTCAGTCACATGGGATATCTCAAGTGGAGAGGGGCATGTGAAAACACCATGTCAGGACAGTCCATCTCAGGATAAAAGATCAAGCAGTTTATCTTCTGACTTACTTCCATCTCCTGCCTCTTGATGGTCAAAGTCCACTTTGTGGGCCTTCAATGCCTCCTCACATCCAGGTTGTGATAATTGGCCTCCTGCCCACAGGCAGCCACTGAGGAAATGCGAGCCTCCATGAATCCATTGGAGCTAAACTGGGGCACTATAGCCACTTTAGGTTTTACCTCAGGAAGTGCGGCGGGGCCAGGCCTAGCCTGGTACACTCCCCAGGGGAGGCTGAGCCCATGCAGCTGTTAGGGGATGAGCAGCAGGCAGTGAAGCTGGAGCTTTACATCTATGGGAATGGAGCCATGGCAGGTGGCCAAAGCTCGGGAAGCTGGAATTGCTTAGTAGATCTGAGTTACTCACAGACTGGATCCAGTGCAGTTGGCGTGTGGTATAATAACCCATTTGGCATCCAGGGTTTGGTTGAGAAACATCCTAGGGGCTTTGGCCTCAAAATCTTTGTCTTGTTTCTTTCTCATTTTCATTTCCCTCCCCCAGTTCCATAACTGAGCACCTTAACCCCTCACCCCAGGCCCAGCACACCCATGATGGACCCAAATGAGGGAAGAACACAGTGTGGCCAGTGTTCCAGAATTTAGGTACCTGATGTAACTTCCATATTCTGTCTGCTATACCACATTCTTCTCTTTGTCTTTCACTGCACTTTAGCCCAGCCACTTTCAGGTCTTAGGTCATCTCTTTGTCACCTCATGGTCTCTGGCCACAATGTCCTCTTTTCAGCTTTGCAGGAAAAAGCAGTGTATATAAAGGCCCACTTGGAGACAAATCTATCCCTCTTTGCCTGGCTAACTCCTGTTCGTCCTTCTGGTCTGAACTTCAAAAAGACCTTCCTGGGCCCATTAGTATAAAGTAGGTCTTGGGGCACCTGAGTGGCTCAGTTGGTTAAGTGTCTGACTTCAGCTCAGGTCATGATCTCACAGTTTGTGAGTTTGAGCCCCACATCGGGCTCTGTGCTGACAGCTCAGGGCCTGAAACCCACTTCGGATTCTCTGTTTACCTCTCTTTCTGCCCCTCCCCTGCTCACATTCTCTTTCTCCTTCAAAATAAATAAACATTAAAAAAAATTAAAGTGGATCTCTCTTGTACATCTCATCTCATTGCTCCGTCTGTAGTGGTATATTTACAGTGTATATTTAAGTAAGTTAAATAAACTTACTTTTGTGTCTTCCACCAAGCTATAAGCCCTGTGAAGGCAGGGAATAAGATTTTTCTCCATGTCTTTAGATCCTACTCTCTGGCTCATAACAGATTTTACACACATACACTCACACACACACACACACAAGTAAAAAAAAAATAAATGAATGAATTGGTGAAAGCTGAATTCCTCTATCTTTTTGATCCTTTGTCTCCATGAGCCTTGAGGCTGACAAGCTAATAATTCCCACAGCATGAGTGGGGCCTGCTATCATTTTCTATAATGGTTGTCATGATGGTCTTTCAGAAAGTAATTGGCTTAATTATGCCCTAAACTGACCCTTTGGGTGGAACTGAAGGATAACTGAACAGAGAGAAATGATTCAGAATTGTCCTGTTGGGTCCAATTATCAGTAAAGAAAATGATTGAGGATTAGATCTAGTTTATCCAGAGCTCCCCAGCATGAACCACACTGTCTGCTCATTATAGCTGCCCTGTGGCTTATCCAGGCTTTAGGGAAACTGGTCTGCCCACTATCCATTCCCCTTTATCTCCCCCTGAAAGGGGTGGCAGGAACAAGTTCAGAGTTGTGGGAACATAGTGGGAATTCTGGGACCCCGAGATCAAGTGTCAATAACAGCCGTTAACCATTCATAAATGACAAAATCTACATTTCTCCAGGTTTTGGAGTACATGGGTTGCTTCAGTGGACCTAATTCCAGAGGTCAAAGAAGTAGTGGTCAAAGCTCTCCTCTGTCTCTGATCTCATGATGTAAGTGCAGCATATACAGAAAGAATGGAAAACTGGTCATGGTGGTTCTAGAATGACATAAAGGACAAAACCAAATATGTAAGCAGTATTGTCTCCTTGGCTGTTGGATTGCAATGAGAGTCCCTACGGCATGGGGTTATAATTAGTGACTGGAGTAGGAGATAGATATGCCTCTGGGTAAATCATTTGCTCCAGCCAATTGATTCTCGGTGCAAAGGTTTATGGAGAGGCATCAGATCTGTACCCACAAAGGGTAGTACAACTGTCTGAAGTTTCAGATTGCTGGTGTTCTCTGTGCTCCCTGCCCATCAGGGCTCCATGCTCCCAGCTCAGTCTGTTTTGCAAAGAATACTCTGTTCTTTCACTCAAAAATTCTGGGACTTTATGGGAAAATTGCCATATCCTCACTTTATTCTCCCTCTCTTCGAAGAAGCCTCTACAGCAGACTGAATGATGATATTTGAAAATTTTGAAGAAGTAAGCAGCTATGAGGACTATATAGAAATATACTATTTTATAGGGTCCTTGTCAATCATATCTTCTTTCACATTAACTGAAAGTTTTTATTATTTAGGATAAATAATATATGGGGCATAATGTATCCCGTTCTGAATTTGAGGAAAGACTTCTTGTGCACTGATAGCTCTATGCCCAATACCATCTCCAGTGATATGAAGGTGAAGAGACTAACAAATGTGTCTCGTATCCTGGGGGAGGGAGACATACCATGTCATTTTCATGCTGTGCACAATACATTCTAAGGACTGCAAATTTCCTCAAATTACATGAGATATTATTCTAGCAGAAGCCAAACAGGGTATACTGGATTATCTAATTTTTATTCTAAAAAGTTTTGTTACAGATTTTAAACATATTCAAAAGTAGAGAGACTAGTATAATTAACCTCTCAGGTAAGAATTACCCAGCTTCAACAATTACTAATAAATTGGGCAACCTTATTTTATTTATATTCCAATCTATTTCCCATACCCTGTCCCATATTACTTTGAAACATCTCTCAGATTTCTATCACTTTATTTATAAATATTTAAGCCTATATCTACAGGATAAGACTTTTTAAAAGATGACTAAAACCACACTACAACTTCCACACCTAAAAATATTAACAGTAATTCCTTAATAACATCAAACATCAAGTCAATATTTACATTTTCTCAATTGTCATATGAATACTTTAAATTTTTAAACAGTTTGAATATGGATCCAAAACTGCATTGTGATTGGTTGGTATCTTTTACATTTCTGTTAATTTACTTTCTCCTTATGTCTGTGTTTTTCTTTCTTACTTTTCTTTTTGGGTATTGATGTTATTATTAATGTATTAATGCTGTTTTTGTTGAAGAAACTGGACATTTTGTCCTGGAGATTTTCCAACAATGAGGATTTTGTGATTGTACCCCTACAATGTCATTTAATACGTTCATTTATTCCTGCATTTTCTATCTGTTGGTAATTAAATCTAGATGTTTGGTCAGGTTCAGGTTTGCTGTTTTTTGGCAAGATTGCTTCAGAGATGGTGTTGTCAGGAGGACTATAATATCTTATTGACTCCTTTTGTGTGATATTAGCAACCATTGATCATGGCAAGATCCCCTCCTTCATAAGAGGTTACAGGTGGGGATATTTTAACCCATCATGCTTCCTTCATTTGTTAGCTAGAATGTATCTATGAAGAGAAATTTTTCTTATTAACTCTGTTTATGCTGAGAAACCATACATATAAAAAGAAAGGAAAATGAGGGGTGCCTGGGTGGCTCAGTGGGTGAAGTGCCTGACTTCGGCTCAGGTCATGATCACACGGTTCGTGAGTTCGAGCCCTGAGTCGGGTTCTGTGATGACAGCTAGCTTAGAGCCTGGAGCCTGCATCAGATTCTGTGTCTCCCTCTGTCTCTGCCCCTCCCCTGCTCACGCTGTCTCTGTCTCTGTCTCTGTCTCTCTCTCTCAGAAAAAAATAAAACATTAAAAAAATTTTTTAAAAAAAGAAAGGAAAATGAGAGATATCTTTACACAATTTATGGCATGATCTCCAGGATGTATTTAAAAGATTTAAAATGAAACCAGTAATATGCATAGCATGTTACCATTTACTTTAAATAATGGTAATGAATACATATATAGTGTAATATATAGTGTGCAATCTCCTTATATTCAAGAGAGAACTACAACTATCTTCATGCCTGCCTTTTCCTTTGCACTGTCTCTTGAAACCAAAGATCTAAACATGTTTTCTCTTTCCATAATTGGATGAGGCAGTACCACCAATTTTAGTTTTTCCCATATGTTGATTATACTTCTGAAGTTTTGCTTCTGTGATTGGATTGGGGTTTTTTTTATTTTCATGGAGATAAGACAGACATATTGCAATAAATTTGAGTCCTTATCACAATGAGGTTGATTATTCAAAGGAGGAAAAATAAATCAGACATGCTCAAAGATACTATCAAAAATCTTGGGCTAATAACACTGCCAGGTATATGTAACTAATAAAGAATTGCCTAGCAGTCATATCACTGGTACAAAGGTCTGGAGGTTGGAGGAAAAGCTATTTGGATGGTATCTCTTGTTGATGGGCCAGGAAGATGCTAGAGTGATGTGGTGATTGTTTTCTTTTGAGATCCTCTATACAATACTCAGCAGGGGTGCCCTGGAATAAATGAGGTATAAGAACTTTTTGGACTAAAGTTCCCTTTTATGAAACCAAAACATTACCTTCCCATAACATCTTTTGATTAGCTCTTATAGCCATGGTTCTGGCAGTTGATTCAAAAGTTACTATTTTACTGATTTTTAGTAATAGCTATCAGTATATTACATATCCTAGGAAGATATTCTAACTACTTTAGAATAATTAATCTAGGGACAAAGGATGTTTATGTGAAAAAATGAAATGGCCAAACAGCTAAAATATGGAGGGTGGTTTCACATGTCTTTTCATTTCTGTTGCTTAAGAATGCAACCTACTCACAACCACAACTTTACAAAAAAGAACTCTTTAGGATTATTGTAGACATCTTTGGCATTGACACTGCATTGATACGGCTACTTACCCAAATTATATAATTTTTTTTCTTAAAGTTTATTTATTTATTTTGAGAGAGAGTGAGAGTGAGCGAACACGTGTGAGTCAGAGAGGAGCAGAGAGAGAAAGGGAATCCCAAGCAGCCTCTGCACTATCAGCATAGAGCCTGACATATGACTGAAACTCACGAACTGACCTTAGCCAAAATCAAGAGTTGGGTGCTTACCCCACAGAGCCACCCAGGCATCTCAATTCTAGAAATGTTTATAGGTCATCTTCTTGCAATACATAAGTCAAATAATTTATCTCACTACACTGCTGTAGTCCCCTCTTATCTCTTCTACATAGATTTTCTTACAATTCATAATTTATTTTTAATCACCCTTTTAGCTTCTTTTAAAACTATACATAATAGACATAAATCTCTACTTCTTGTTTCATGGTAGTTTGGAAGAACATTAATTTCCAAGTTTGAAATTTTATCAGAGTTCATCTCTTATGTTGGAAAGAGATGTGCCACCCAAACTATGTAATTGAGGAAAACTGGATTAAAAAATCAATACAAGATGTGGGCGAGATTTGGGAAAACTGAAGGGATAGTGGAATACCCCAGGGCAGGCAGCAGTAGGGAGCTATCAATGCTAGGCCCTAAGAGAGCAGATGCATGGAGAATGCTTCCTGACTGGAGCTGTGGTCTAGAGAGAAAGAAGACATAGCTCTGGCAGGGAGCAAACTGTGGGGATAAATATTCCGACTTCATTCTCTTTATCCTCTTCCATACCCTGCTGGTGTCTCTCATTGTTAAAATTCAACTAAAATCTGGAGGGCAAAGTAGCCTATAGATATTGGCCTCTGGTGGGGTGGGGAGGAGGAATGGGACACAAGGCATTATGCCTCTGTCTTCATATGCCTAGTAGTGACAATGAAAGATTTATGTGCCAGTCTGGATTGTTTGGTTAATTTCTGGAGTTTTAATAAATGCTTGACACTTCGTGTTTTAAAATATCATGAGGAAAAGTTTTTGTGTAGATCATTTTGTATTCATCTTACCAAGAAATCAGTGGACACTTTAAATTTGAAAACTCTGTAGTTTCCAGACATGCTTCAGTTCTAGGAATCAGTCTTCTTTTTTTTTTCTTGTATATCTTCTTTAGACACTTCCATTATCTCTTTCTAGAACATTTTTTTACTTTTATAATTTTATTGACTCTTTTTTCATACATTTAAAACAAAAACAGCACATGAAAATAACATCTCATCCCCAAATCTCAACTTGGTTGACTGCCTCAGAGTCTAGAACATTTATTGATGACTGTTGCCCTCTAGATGGATTGGCAAAATTTTTGGGCTTCTTCAGCTTTCTTTTTCATTTCTACCTCTTTATATTTTGGGACATTTGTTGAATTTTTAGACTTTTAATTACATTTTTATTTTGGCCATCATATTTTTAGCTCTCAAAGATTTGTTTTTGTTTTCATATTATTTCTTTAATACAGCAACTTGCTCTTTTTTTTTTTTTTTTACATAGATGTGACATCTTCTTGAATTTCTCTGAGGAAATTATTTGAAGGGTTTTTTCTGCAGGTGTATTGAAATGTAATAGGCAAATAAATATTGTGTCTATTTAAGGTGTACAGTGTGATGGTTTAGATATGTATATGTTGTGAGATGATTACCAAAATCAAGTTAATGTACACAACAATCATCTCACATGGTTCGGTTTTTGTTGTTGTTGTTGTTGTTTTGGGAAGGTTTTGATGTAAGAACACTTTAGATCTAAATTTACTTCCCTTCAATTTGTTCTTTCT
The DNA here is from genome assembly GCF_008692635.1 of Crocuta crocuta. Taxonomy (NCBI): domain Eukaryota; kingdom Metazoa; phylum Chordata; class Mammalia; order Carnivora; family Hyaenidae; genus Crocuta; species Crocuta crocuta. The sequence goes on from NW_027529739.1 coordinate 29,127, forward strand.
CCTCCAGAGTCATAATGTTTCATTGATCATAAGTCAGGAAATGGTTAAGAAACAGGATGTGAGTTGTGGCATTTACTAATTTTTTTGACCTGGGTCAAGTCACCTGGCCTTTGTACCTTGGTTTCCTCATTTGTAAAACAACAACAACAACAACAGCAAAAACAACAAGCAAACACCTCAAAAACCTGGTTTGAGTATTATAGAAGTTAATATCTACAAAGTCTTCAGAAAAGAGCTTAATATTAGCTAGAACCTCTATTCATTTTGGTCTCTCTTCTGTGCTGCTTTTTACCCTTTAGTAACTGGTGATTATTAATTGTCTAAACCTATTTATAGAGGACTATGGGTTTTCTATATTATTTCTGGCCTTTGAACTCTGTGTGATAGGTATATCTTGTCCACTGGCAAGACTTACATGGAGGGATAGGGATAGTCAGGTCTGTGGTTGTACTGACTTCATCCAACAAGCTCATACAAGGGAGCACGAGAGGATTCTATTCCAAGAGGCTAGCTGCCACTTACAACCAAATAACTCAATATCTTCATGTGAACTCCCTTGCTATATGTGTGCATATGAGGGAGAACAACTTGCTTAGACATTAACCAAGCAGTCTTTAAGTAAATATTTCTATTTTGGTCAATTTTTTAAAATTAATTAATTTACTTATTTATTTATTTCTAGGAGAGAGAGAGAGACAGCGTGAGCAGGGGGTGTCAGAGAGAGAGGGAGTCACAGACTGAAACAGGCTTCAGGCTCCGAGCTGGCAGTCAGCACAGAGCCCGACGCGGGGCTCGAACCCACGAACCGCGAGATCATGACCTAAGCGAAAGTCGGACGCTCAACCGACTAAGCAACCCAGGCGCCCCTTGGCCATTTTTTTAAAAAAAAATCTTTGTACCTGCCAATTCTGGACTGGCATTTCCCCCTTATGCCTCCAAAGAGAGCTGCCGCCTCCCCCAGAGCCTTCTCCTATGTCAGTTCTGAGCTGTGCGCCCCCACCAGCAGCACATCATCTGGATTCAACATTTCAGAAATTCTTCACTACTTTTCTTCCTCTGCTATCCCTCCATTCTACCCCTGATTCTTATATGGCCTTTTCCCCCTTTTATGCCTCTTTTCTGCTGTCTTCTAGAGGAAGAGGGAGTAAATACAGTCTCTCTCAGCTGATCTAGGCATTCTAAACTCAACTTAATAAATTTTACTTTTTAGGGATGCTGAGGGTTTTGCTATCTGTGAACACTTGTCTATTTTCAGTTCACATCCTCCTCCTAGATCTCCAGAGCACCTGTACATGCCTGTACTGTAGACATAGTTTCACTGTACACAGATGATCTACTTGTCCTCCTCTCTCAGGAAAGATGGGAGAGGAGTATCTGCCAGCAATCACAATCCTTGACACAGTGCCTGACATGTGCTCAGAACTTTATCTGGCCTCTGTGTGTCCCCCTATTTTCTACCTCACAACAGGACACAAAAATTTGACAGTTTATAAATTCATACTAAACAAGGACAGTTGATTAAAAAAAAAAAAAAAGGTCTGGACCAAGGAAAATGTTCAATAGAGTAGGGGCATAACACCAGTTAACACAATGGGCAGTAGAGAAAATGTTACATTTAGGCCCTCAATGTGTACATAGTTATGGGCACTGGGCTACAAATTTGTCACATAGCTTCTGGGAGGCCACAGTAAGGAATGAAATATATTAGAAACATCTACTTTTTGTAAATAATGTGTCCTTGAAAACACAAATACAAGAAAGACATTTGAAATTAGGGGCACCTGGGTGGCATCTGACTTCGACTCAGTCATGATCTCTGCGTTCATGAGTTTGAGCCCCACATTGGGATCTGTGCTGAGAGCTCAGAGCCTGGAGCCTACTTTGGATTCTGTGTCTCCATCTCTCTGCCCCTCCCCACTTGCGTTCTGTCTTTCTCTCAAAAATAAACAGTAAACATTAAAATAAATTTAAAAAAATAGTATCATACTTTTGGTTGTGGTCATTGTTCGGTGGTTGTGTGTTTCATTGGCAGAGATATAAAAATACTATAATATCTGTAAATACATTGTGCCTTTTGGGCACAACATATTTAAACACTACACTTAATCTTGTTCTTTTTCTTTGTAATTCAGCTATAATTGAAAGCCCATTTGAGATAGAGATTCACACCATTTGAGAAGTGATCATACTAGATCAATTCTATCTTGACCTTAATTATATTACATTTATGAGACCAATATTTTTGTTTCTAGTATCAGCACTTTCACTTTTCTTTTCTAATTTGTTTTTAAAGCATCAAATAACAAACACATAAAAAGTTGCATAAATACTGTGTTTTATCAAATTAAACTCTTGGGAGGTGGGCAC
>NW_027529739.1:32780-38279 GCF_008692635.1 Crocuta crocuta
CTGAGAGCTTCTAATGCTTGTCAACTGATGTACAGAGTCCAGACTCAGATTATTAAGGTTTAAATCTGTCAATATAAAATTTATGAAAATCAAACATATGAAAGGTAAAGAATCCTGTAATTATTAAATTCACATTGTTCTAGAAAACAAAGTTACTCTGGGGGTTCAACTTATGAGAATGAATAATCTAGGACACAGAGTTCTGTACCTTAGAAGATTGAACACCTCCAAACACATTTTTTAATACACACACACACACACACACATTTGTTGTGTAGTTTACTTATTTTTTCTTTCATTGTTGATTGTCAAGTCTTGTTGTGTAGCTTAAATGTATAAGTTCTTACTATAATTTTCCTTCACATGGTAAGTTAATACATAAAATGAAATATGTTATGGTAGGTAGTAATATATTCTCATTGTAAATGAAATTATTATTATTATTATTTAAATTCATGTTTTCTAAATGCAGGGCCTACTCATGGATGAAAGGATGTTAAAATTTGGGTGCATTTTTAAAAGATGATATTTTCTCTGTTTCAATTTTGCTGGGAACCCCAACACACTAGGTACCAATTATTCTTAAGTTCCATGACAAGATGCAAGACCACCTGTGTCAGCAGGGTAGCAACTACTGCTTTGACAAATCAATCTCTACATGCAGGATCTTAACAAAATAGAACTTTATGCCTCTTCCACCTAGTGGTCTACTGCAGCTTTCCTCTTCCCAACCTCTTCTCATTGTGTCTCCACCATCCTCCAGGGTCTCAGAATTCTCTGTATCCTCCCAGGGGAAAATGAAGAGGAAACACTGAGGAGGCACACATACTTCTCAGGTACCTAGTCTTCAGTGAATTCATTACTTCTGCTTCCATTTCATTGGTGAGATTTCATCATGAGGCTTGACCTCCATGTGAGGAAGACTGAGAAACATGGCCCCTTTCTGGACAGTTTCCTAAAAAAAACTCTAGACAATGAAAGAAGCTAGAACTTTGTTGATAGCCAGACACTTCCCCAGCTCACCAAAATAAATTATGGAGGGATGGGTAAGGACTAGCTAAAAATGTCCCCTGAGATGAGAATGTACAGGAAAGGGAAATTAGAGGTCTCATGAATCTGTTGGGCTTGCTGACTGACCTCCTACCCTTCACCTCACCCTCTCCAACACCAAACATTACATTTAAAAAACTGAACTTAAGAATATGCATTTTATCCCTGGACATGAACCATTTCCTAACTCCTAAACTCTCTGGCTTCAGTTTCAGGCTCTACACGTGGGAACAATATTATCAACCACACAGCAATGTCATGAGGATAAAAGAACATAACGATAATAAAAGAACTTTCTAAACTGTGGAGTGTATGTGCCTGAATCTGAAGTTAACAACACTCTGTTGGCCCTCATGGGCCTTTATTCTTTACTGTTGTTTGCAAGTCTGCCCTGGTTACTATTTTGTGTGATGCAGATGAAACACTCCTCATTTTCTTAGTATCTTGACTACAGGGGAAAATTATAGTCTATTAAATTATGTCAAATACTAGACACAGAATTTCTGCTGAATACCAAATAGGTTTTGGCTAAAAGGAAAATCTGATGTAGATTTAAGGTTATCTTTGGGATTCTTTTTCTAGCGTCCCCTCTATTCTTCCACTTCTTCTCCAAAGTGGTATAGTTTGTTGATATGGTTGAAAGGGAATTAAAGTAAATAATGTCAAAAAGATTTGGGTCAATTATAAAGTGTGACCTGGTATCTAACAGAGTCAGACTATAGACTTGAGTCAAAGTGTATAGGATCTAGTGCCAACCATGGAAAGAAAGGAGTATTCTCTTGCAGTGCATCCCAAAATATGGCAAACCTCCCATGGGCATCCTGGGATCTAACTTCAAACCAATTCTGAAACCCCCAAATTCAAGCTCATTTCACAAAGTAGTAGCATGCTATATATTTACTGAAAATTTCACAGGGAGACCCATAAAAGGGGTCCATACCAGTTACCACATATCAGAGAGGTTCATAACCCACCCCTATAGACTTTGTAGACACTATCCTTTTCCCTTCCTCTATCATCCCACCCACTACTAAGTTTCCCCTGACCCCACCCCTATCCCAATATTCTCCACTATGTTATTTTTCGTTTCTTTTTCTCTTATAGAGAAATCCAGCTTTGTTCTAAGTAATCCACTCCTGAATCTCCTTGCTTATCACCTTTCCAGTTAAAGGGCCCCCCATGACACAGTTTGCCTTCTTAGGGAGACAGCTGGACAGAATAACTTACACATTGGCATGGGTTTTCCTTTCTCTTTACTATACTCTTTACTATACTTTACATGCCCACAGTGTGAGGCACTATGACCCCAGTGATGGTGAAAGATCAAACCTTGTCTGCAAAGTGCTCTCCCTCTGTGGGGTTCAGCAACTAACTTTCTGTGGTGGCTTAATTTTCATAATGCTTTTAACATTCATCTTCATTTGTGCTCATAAAAAGTCCCTCCATGAAGATGAGCTTTATCATGTGCATTTGTCAGCAGAGGACTCAGTCTGTGAAATGTGACTTCTTTAACATCATACAGTGATCTCAGGTAGAAGAGAATCCACAACTCCTCATGTCCTAAGAAAAGTATTTTTGCTTTTGCAGCAGGAAACTCACAGGCCATCAAGAGAATTCCAAATGAGAAAAAGACAGAAAAGATTTAATCACAAAATCGAGCCCATTCTCCTTGCTGGAAGCATTTGGAACTTGGTAAGGACATAGGCATCCCCCTGCCTTCTAGGAAGAACTGTCAGTAAAACTTTGTCAGTAAAACCTCTTGCAAATGCCAGGCTTCAAGTTGCAAAACAACTACACTTTCCCAGTGAATCTTGCCTTCCCCACGGTTTCACACACAACCAGCCCCATCTCCTAGGAAAAACAAACTTTTTGCTCTTGAGTTTGGAATTTGGATCCAGCTATGGTGGAGGAAAGAGGGAGTCAGCCCACTGAACATTGAGCTGAGAGCACCAAGCCCACTTCACATTTCTATTCTGGCAGAGTTGCTGACAGGAGCTAAACAGGGCCATTCATCCAGGCAGCTCTGCAGGTTTAATCAAGTGTCTGCCTGACGGCACTGGGGCTCAGCAAAGCAGCTTCCCCACTGTGATAAAGAGCTGATCAATGTTCCATTATTCTTTCATTTATTGGTGGCTCTCCTTCTCTCTCCCCTGCCTCCTCCTCTTGCCTAGTGCTTCCCATCACAGCACCAAAGCCTCAGTGAGAGAGACTGCTCCTGCTAGAGGCCCTCCTGCTAATTCCATGACCAGGTACATTCACCAGTTGGGCACTTGAAAGGGCCAGAGGCGCAGGTCCACCATGGTCCATGTCCAGTGAGAGAGGCTTGCTTCATCACAGGCTTCTGGATCTGAAGAGGCTCTTTTCTCTTCCTTTGGCACAGATTGCTGTGCAATTTAAGACAGTGGTTGAAATGGTTGTGTCATGTAGTCAGTTAATGGAAGCTTCAGTCTCTCACTTCTAGTATTTAGATTTCCCATCTTCCTAGACCAGGGTTTCTCAACCTTAGCATTAGGTTTTAGGCTGGAGAAATCTTTTTTGTTTGTTTATTTAACAAAAAAATCACACACTGTACATATAGAATGTATAACTTCACAGCAAAATTGAGAGGAAGACTTTCTCTCTACTCCCTGCCCTGACACAGCCATTGGTTTGCCATCATCAACATCTTGCACCAGAGAGCTACAGTTGTTCCACTTGGTGGATCTACACCAACACATCGTCATCACCCAGAGTCCATCATTTGTCTCAGGGGTCACTGCGTTACCATTTACCGATTCGGACAAATATATAATGACATGTGTACATCATTATGGTATTGCACAGTGCATTTTCACTCTCAAAATTCTCTGTCCTCCCCCATTCACCCCTTCCCTCACTCCAACCCCTGGCAATCACTGATCTTTTACTGTGTCCATAGTTTGCCTTTTCCAGAATGTCATGTAGTTGGAATCATACAGTATGTGGTCTTTTTGGATTGGCATCTTTCCTTAAGTAACATGGATTTAAGGTTCCTATATATCTTTTCAGGGCTCAATAACTCATTTCTTTTTAGTACTGAATAATATTCTATTGTCTGGATGTGCCACCATTTATTTATCCATTTAGTTGAGGAAGAACATCTTGGTGGCTTTCAGGTTTGGGAAATTATGAATAAAGCTACTCTAAACAGCTGTGTGCAGATTTTTGTGTGGATATAAGCTTTTAACTCCTTTGAGTAAATGCCAAGAAGTGTTATTGCTGGATGGTATGGTGAGAGTATGTTTAGCTTTGTAAGAAACTGCCAAATTTCTTCCAAAGTAGCTGTACAATTTTGTATATCCAGCAATGAATAACAGGTCCACTGCTTCACAACCTTGTCAGCATTTGGTGTTGTTAGTGTTCCTGTTTTTGGACATTCTAATAGATGTATATTGGTATTACTGTGTACATTTTGATGATTTGGGAGATACACATACACCACAATCAAGATACTAGACATATCCATCACCTCCAAAATTTTTCTTTATGTTCTTTTGTAATTTTTTGGTGTGGTAAGTACACTTAATGTGACATCGATGTTCTAAACATATTTTAAAGTGCACAATACTATATTAGCCCACTGTGTAGGGCAGCATATTTCTAGAGCTTATTCATCTTGAAAAACTGGAACTTTATTTATTTATTTATTTTTGCAAAAATCCCAGAGTCCCAAAGACAAGTTTACTTGCCGGCAAGTATATTCAACACATAAATTTTAAAACAGTTACTATTAGTTAAAAACAAACAAACAAACAAACAAACTAATTCACAACCCGAGTAACCAATATTAAGTTATACATCTTTTAAACTTATTTTTTTTCATGTAAACCTAGCTCTTTTTAAATTTATTCACTGATATAATTTGTCAACATGGTTCTCTAAATGCTACTATCTACCACCACAATACCCAACACATACTTGTAAAACTTTTATCCTCAATCACATTTTCTTTGCTGTAAAGTCTCTATCCTGTTAAACATTCATAGAGATTTCTTCCGTTTTCCCTTTATTTTTTTTACACATAGTTTATTGTCAAGTTGGTTTCCATGTACACCCAGTGCTGATCCCCATAAGTGCCCTCCTCCATGCCCATCTCCCCCCGCCCCCTCCCACACCCATCAGTCCTTAGTTTGTTCTCATCATTCAAGAGTCTCTCATGGTTTGCGTCTCTCCCTNCATTTCTCCACATCCTTGCCAGCATCTAGAGTCCTCTGATTTGCTCAGTTTAGCCACTCTGACTGGCGTCAGGTGGTATTGATTTCTATTTCCCTGATGAGGGATTTGTATTTCAGTGTGGTTTTGATTTGTATTTCCCTGATGAGGGGGGATGCTGAGCATCGTTTCATGTGTCTGTTAGCCATCTGGATGTCCTCTTTGGAGAAGTGTCTGTTCATATCTTCTGCCCATTTCTTCACTGGGTTGTTTGTTTTT
>NW_027529739.1:41735-69782 GCF_008692635.1 Crocuta crocuta
CTCATGGATTGGAAGAATAAATATACTTAAAATGTCATTACTACCCAAAGCAATCTATACATTCAATGCAATCCCAATCAAAATTGCACCAGCATACTTCTCAGAACTAGAACAAACTATCCTAAAATTTGTATGGAACCACGAAAAACTGGAACTTTAAATGCATTGCAAACAACTTCCCCTGTCCCCTCAGTTCCTGGCAACTACCACTCTGTTCTCTGCTTTTATGAGTTTAACTACTTTAGGTAGGTAACTCATACAAGTGAAATCATGCCGTATTTTTCTGTCTGTGATTGGCTTATTTAATTGAACATAATGTCCTCTAGGTTCACCCAAGTTGTCAAAAGTATTTTCTTTTTTTTTAAGGCTGAAAAATATTCCATTATGTACATCTATCCCATTTTCTTTGCCCATTCATCTGTTGATGGGCATTTCAGTTGTTTGCATATATTGACTACTGTGAATAATGTTGTATTGGACATAGTAAGAAGAGGGGTAAAATATCTCTTCAAGATCTTGATTTCAATTATTTTGGATATTTACCCAGTAGTGGGAATTATACAATAGTTCTATTTTCAATTTTTTCAGGAAACTCTATAATGTTGCCACAGTGGCTGCACTATTCTAGATTCCCACCAATAGTGTATAAGGTTCCAATTTCTCCACATTCTTACCAATGCTTACTTTTTTTTTTTTTTTGTGAAAATACCCAGAAACAGTTGTGAGGTGATCTCTTACCTCACTGTGGTTTTGATCTTCATTTTCCTCCTGATTATTGAATGCTGAGCACCTTTTCATATACCTGATGGCTATTTGTGTGTCTTCTTCATGCTTGATAATTGTTTATTGTGGGGACTGTGCTGTGCATTGTGTGTTTAACAGCATCCCTGGTTCCCACCCTTCATTGTTGTGCCAATCAAAACTATCTCTAGATACTGGCAATTATCACCTGAGAAAAATCTCCTCCAGTTAGGAGCCACTGACCTTTGTGGTCAGCTCCTAACCTCTCAGAGCCATATTCTGCTTCATCACTATCAGGATATCAGCAGCAGCAACAGTAGTAGTAACATCACCACCACTGATCTATCTTCACCATCATCACCATTACCACTAACATTGGAAACCACAGATTTTCATCAGTCATCATCACTATCAGTATCCATCCATGATGACTGAGGATCTCATTAATGAGCTTTATTAATCCCCCAGTGCCTGGCAGTTCCAGAAAATTTGAGTTGGACCAACCCGAATTTCTCACAACCCTAAGAAGTAGGTATTATTTTATTTTTTAATTTATTTTTATTTATTTATTTTTTAATTTTTTATGTTTATTTATTATTGAGGCAGGGAGAAACAGAGCATGAGTGGGGGAAGGGTAGAGAGAGAGGGAGACACAGAATCTGAAGCAGGCTCCAGGCTCTGAGCTGTCAGCACAGAGCCCGATGTGGGGCTCGAACCCACAAACTGTGAGATCATGACCTGCACCAAAGTCAGACACTTAACCTAAGCCTACAGGTGCCCTGGTACTATTTTAAACTTGAAACAAAACAAAACAAAAAGAGGAAGTAAGTACTATTTTATCCATATTTTAAAGATGAGAAAATTTATGATCAAGAAGAAATTTTAAGGAATTTTCTCAATGAGGCAGAACACAATCTTGCATTTGTCTGACATAAGCAGGAGCTTTTATTCACTATGCTAGTTTGCCATAAGCTTCTTTTTTGTTCCATTATGTGAACCTCCTCTAGCTCCTGTCAAAGGTCAAGCACAAGCTGGTACTCAAATAAATCTTTGTAAATAACAGGAACCGAATCACTCATCTGAATTCAAATTAATTTGCATCTGTCTATCGAGAAAATACATAAGAATCATTTTGCAACACAGGTCTAAACCTAGAATTCTGGCCCCAACTTTGACCAACTGTGTGAGCTCATACAGGCCATTTGACTTTTCTAAGCCTCTAAGACTTCATTTTTAAATGAGTTAATACCTGTAAAGAGGTAAGAATCACACCTGGATACAGCCAGCACTCAATAAAAGATACTGCTGTTAGTAATAGATACTGCAAGTCCCAAATTCCTTCTATCCTGCTGTCCTGTCACTCATCAATTCAATGCATGTTACATATTTCTCTTTGTTCTCTTTGCATGAGTGATTGGGAAGCTATTGTGTATGTTTAAGAGAGATCAGAAATAAGGTGTTCTAGGCCAAACAGAAAGATGACTAGCTTCTCTCAATTTCACTCCTGACAAATGGCAGCCTATCTGGGATAAAGCCTATCTGGGTGTTGGAGGCCCTGAAGTTCAGTCTCCAAGCTGCAATGGGACAGTTGCATGGAAACTGAGCAAGTTCATGTATTCTCTCATGGCCCTGATTTTTGTATCTCCACATTAGTCTAGCTAATCTCAAAGCTTCTAGATAAGCAGGTCATATAATAGACAATTTGTGCCACATATTATTATAATTCATATATTGGGGACATTTGTTCCAGCTTGAAGTCAGTTCCTTCTTTTATGCAGCCTGGGGTTCTCTATAGATATAGATTATAAATATAGAGATAGATATACACAGGTAGATAGATAGATAGATAGATAGATAGATAGATAGATAGATAGATAGATAGATAGATATAGATAGACAGATAGATAGATAGATATAGATAGATAGATAGATAGATAGATAGATAGATAGATAGATGAATCCATCTATCTATCCATATAATTTTTTTCTCTCTTCTTACTGCAACAAATTCTTCAGGCAAGCTGTGATCCCCATGTGTACCTCTGTCAGGCATGCTTTTCTTAGGCACTAAGCAGGATATTTAATTAGAATTCACAAGCAGCTCATGAGACTTCATGAACACATCTGAAGGGCTTATTAGCTGGACATGTTTTTAAATACATGTCCTCTTGACCAGTAATCTAAAGATTGATCCTGCTAAAAGAAAAGGCTGAATTGCAGGTCAATATCTCTTTCTAAGGACCTTTAATTAGTTGTACTCACAAAGTCCTAGATTAGAGCTGAGGGACAGGTAATAAGGAATTAATGAAAGTGCAGACAGGGGCGCCTGGGTGGCTTAGTCGGTTAAGCGTCCGACTTTCGCTTAGGTCATGATCTCGCGGTTCGTGGGTTCGGGCCCCGCGTCGGGCTCTGTGCTGACTGCCAACTCAGAGCCTGGACCCTGTTTCAGTCTGTGACTCCCTCTCTCTCTGACCCTCCCCTGCTCACGCTGTCTCTCTCTCCTAGAAATAAATAAAACATTTAAAAAAAAAAAGAAAAGAAAAGAAAGTGCAGACACCAGGGAAGAGGTAAACCATGACAAGATGATAGAACTGTGGGGAGTAGAAGGATTTGGGAAGTGCACTGAAAGGATCTGTCAACATCCTGGGTGGCAGCAAAGGAGAAATGGTCTATCTGTCTGTCTGTCCCTGTATCTACTTTATCTGACAGTGCTGTCTTTTTCCAGTGATGTTGGCAACAGCTTCCATCATTGCCTTCATTTATAAAGGACAATGCTATTGGAAAGAGCATAGGCTCCACTATCACAGGAAAGCACTTCCTGTTACACGTTTCCCCCTCTCACTTTTGTCTGCTTCTCTGGTAAATGGGGATAAAAACTCTTGGCTCATAAGGGAGATGTCGAAGTATATTCTAAGCAAGAGCTGTGGACAGGCAAGAGATGGAGGTTGAATGACATCCAGGAGCACTCAAAAGCCCAAGCCCAGTACCGTCCCTCATCTCTAAGATCCCTATGGCAGTGTGCTCCCCCTCTGCACCAGGAGGGGATTAACACATCACAAAAGTCATCATGGGTCTCACAACCCAGCTGGCTTTGCAACTCACACATTTATACTTGTTTGTTTCTATTCCTTAAGGGAGATGTGGATGGTAAAGTGGTGAAATTAGGGGTCTTGGAAATCAGACAGCCACAGTCAACCAGATGCGCATACAAGTGAAAGCATGCTTATGAAATTTGATAAGTGTCACACAGGAAAATTATTCATTACCAGTAATAAGTGGACTAGAAGGTCAAGTGAGTTTTCTCTGAGGAAGTGACCTTCAAGCAGAGACCTAAAAGATAGGTGAGAATTAATCTTGATAAGCCTGGAGGGGGTGGGTGGGATGTAGAGAAGGCTTCCAAGGAGAGGGAAGAGCATGTGCAAGGCTCCATGTAGGGAAGAGGTTATTGATGAGCATGCTAAAGATGCCAGGGAACTTGCCAAGCTGGGTGGGGAAGGGGAAGGGGAAGTAGCAAGAAATGAGGTCAGGGACTGAAGAGGGTGGGGACACCTGGGTGGCTCAATCGGTTAAGCATCTGACTTCAGCTCAGGTCATGATTTCTGGGTTCGTGGGTTTGAGCCCCATGTCGTTTTCTGTGCTGGCAACTCAGAACCTGGAGCCTGTTTCAGATTCTGTGTCTCCCTCTCTCTCTGCCCCTCCCCTGCTCATGCTCTGTCTTGCTCTGTCTCAAAAAGAAATAAACTATAAAAAAGTTTTTTAATTAAAAAAAAGAAAAGATTTCATTCTTTCTCATTGCCATGTAGTATTCCATGGTATAGATAAACCACATCTTCTTGATCCATTCATCTNTGGTTATAAAGTAAGTAAGAAGTTGGTATCTTGTCTATATTGCAAGGTGAACCTCTTTAAGGGTACGTTCAGGAATGGTGATAAAATTTTCTGACTCCCTTTTTAAAGGGTGTCATTCTAGTTGCTGCATAAATGACAGGTCAGTTGGTATTACATTTCATCTTCCTACTTCTTTTCTCTAAAAATATATGTCCTTTTAAATACTATTTAGTATCCAGCTATTCTAGCCATTACTGAGTCCTTATTATTTCCCTTAGCTGAAGTTACCCCTTTTGCAGAGGAGGAAGTGAGTAATAACTTAGTGTGTATGAGATTTTCCAAGGAACCCTTTTCTGAACATTTATTCTCTTTGATCATTTTAACTCCCAAGGCCCTACCTGAAATATTCTCTCAGTAACCTGGCCATATCTGTCTTCATTGTCAATAAAGCTTGTCCCGCCTCTGTCAATCCTAGCTGGTCTCCTCATATTCAGTTTATTCAGTTTCCATACCAGAATGTGGACCAACTGGGATACTCCTCTTACACATGAATTCCACATCACAATATTTGACAAGCTTATTTTTCCCACCACATGCTCTTTTATGTGCCCAAAGGAAGTACCCAAATGGATATACTGGGTGTAAACAGTCAGGCCATGGACACAGGACTGAATTGGCTGATTGCAAGAAGCTAAACAAAGTTCTGCTGCATGATGCTTATCATTGACAATAAGCTTCTGCAACATCAGCTGTAGCTCACCTGCCTTTCCCAAACTCAGTAGAGTTGTTCATACAATACAGCTTGGACAGGCCTGAAGGAAGTCTTGGGGCATGGATAGGTGTCATTTCTGCTAGACAATCCATACTAGCAGAGGGCCTACCCATCCATGGGCTGTCATCCTTAAATAACAGTGCCTAGAAAGAAAGCAAGAAGCCTGCACAGCACTGGGGTTGGCTTAGATGGTGTCTGGAGGGTCTACAGGACTCTGTTACAAGGTTGTGGAGCATCCTTGGTGGGGGGCATGGATATGGTGAATCTGTGATCACTAACTCTTCTGTCCATGTGGTCCTGGGTCCTTCCCTCCAATACCTCACCAAATGCTCCTCTTTACCACACCCTTCCTCACACTGTATACCCTCTCCACATACAAGAATATTATTTTGTCTGAAAACCTGGCTCTTGATTGATTTTTCTTAATCTATCTCTTATGGGAGAAAATGTGCAAGTTTACTTATAAGTACTTATAAGTTCTTCAGACTTTAGAAACTCAAAATTTTTTTTAATTTAATGTTTATTTATTTTTGAGAGAAAGAGAGAGAGAGAGAGTGCATGATTTGGGGAGGGGCAGAGAGAGAGGGATATACAGAATCATCCGAAGGAAGCTCCAGGCTTTGAGCTGTCAACACACAGCCCAATGCAGAGCTCGAACTCACAAATGGTGAGATCATGACCTGAGTTGATGTTGGACGCTTGACTGACTGAGCCACCCAGGAGCCCCATAGAAACTCAAAAGTTCTGTTTCCTACAAATCAAGACCCTTGGTTTCCAAGGACTATTTTGAAGCTAAAAAGCCCAAATTGTCCTATTTCACTCTGGTGTATCCAGGCCCCGCATTCTCTTTGGAAGGCCCTTACTGCCTGAGTTGGTGAGTTCAGAGGATTCACAAGACCTACAGAAATGTGAGAGAGAAAAACATGGTGAAGAAGTCTTCAGAACATAGTCTTCATTGGTTATCAAGGCTTTTTATGTTATCTGGACTCATGGTTTAAGTCCAGGGAAAGTCTTCCTCCCATCAGATCCCTAAAATTCTCTATTAAATAGCAGTCTGAAAAATCTACTCTTTAGCAGCCTAGAGTAGAAGAAAGTGTTCCTTGTATTGCTACTCATGTCAAAGATTAGATCTATGATAGCTGTAGTCATTATGCTAACCACTCATTAAGAAATGTTTCATTCAAATGGAAACAAAACTGTTTGCTGATTTTAACCAGGATGTGGAAAGTCCAAACAATATTTCATATGTTTGCACGGATGGGATTCAGGCCACTGACCACTCAATTTGTCTCAGTTTGCTAAGAAACTGAGGTGGCTTCTCCAATACACCACTTCTCTAGATAAATAGTTTCAGGACTCTGGGTCAAGTCCAGTGTAGATAGGTGCATGCACATTGAAGGCGGAGACCAGATCTATTTTCCTCATAATTTTATCTCTAGTGCTTAGCATATGTCCTGGGACATACAAAATGTGTGGAGTGTCCATCTTTGGAAGGTTCCAGCTATATTTCCTGACTGGTGGTGGTGAGGGAGTACAGAGTAGCAGAAGGGAAAGACTTTGGTTTTGTAATCAGAAGGCCTGGTTTCTAACTCAATTTCAGTCTTTAGATGACATTTGGGAAATAATCTTCTCTCTATGGTTCTCATTTTTCTTATCTACTTCATCTCTAAACCCTAAATGATCTTCCTTTTCTAACATTTTTTTTTACTGTGACAGTCTGAATACTGATCCCTTGCAACTCAAGTGAAATGCACTGGGGGTGAGAGCTCATTTGGTAGGAAGATAGTGTCAGTCCCTAAGATGCTTGCAGGGAGAAATTCAGGTGCAAAGCCAATAGACTCATGCTTCATTTTCAGCTGACTTAAGTGGCACAGGATCCAGGCTCCTAAGGTGTGGATCTAAACCATGTGCCAGTGGAGCAATGATAGGGATTTCCTTGATGAAATCGGCCAGATAATGGAATGGGTTTGAATGGCATATTTTGTTCTGTGAGTTTTTCTATCATGTAGGTGATAATTACTCAAGGAGTTATCATCTTTTCTCTTGACCTATATTCCCAATAAAGGCTAAATAACAGTGGAAAGTATAGGGGGACAAAGGGAATGTCCCATTTCTTGTGAAACCTCACTTTTTAATGCCTTCCCACATGTGGTCTGAGGCCTTGGAGGGGGATGAACAGTTCACCGAGTCCAACAAGGGAGGGATCCATTGTATGGGACATAACTCAGGTATGCATAAAAGAAATCTAGCTTTATTTTACCATAATTGAACTTAGTTTCTGTCTTGACTTCCTATTTTCACAATAGCTGAAACTTAATTTTAGCCCACATGAGAGTAAACTCAATCATTTCATGAACTTTCTCCTCTCCTCCTCCGTGGGGTTGCAGTTAAGTTTTAGGAAGCCAGTGTAATGCACAGACTGGTTTTTGAGCAAAATCATCTTTGAATGTTGACATTTACTGAGATGATCTCCATGATCCCATTGGCCTGTTGTCTCACAACCTCTGCACCCTCTTGGGGTGTTTACAAGAAAGGGCACACAAAACTGCAAGCAGTTCCAGTTCCCCTGCACTGAGTGGGACTGGAGGACAAATAAGCTCTTAGGCCTGCAGTTAAACTCTGCTAAAAGCTATTTAGCTCTAATGCTGCCACAGTGTGCTCATGCTGGAGGTTCCAAGAGAGTTGCTACTTCCTTGGTTCTGCTGGAAGTGTAGCAATACTATCTAAGTTCTCACCTCCTGGAACTTTACTTTGTCATCCTATGGAATTCAGCCTAGAGGATAAAACAGAGCCTTCAACGGGCACCCCTCCCCAGCATCATGTTGCCTTCTTTCCCTTCCACCTTCCTTTTGCTCTAGTCCCAAGGTCTTTATTTTGAGGGACTAAACTAAAATGGGAAGGAAAAACTGGTCCTTAGAGTAGTCCATTTCCCCCTCAAATGTATTGTTATGTAATAAACTTTTGGCTGATGATTTTCCTGAACTTCATTCTCTGAAACCAGTATTTGTCTGTTCAGGATATCTTGTTTGCCCTTCACCTCTGAGCTGTGGAAGGCTGCCCTGTATGGGCTTTATCAGTGGGCCCCCTTTCCCTCTGGGTTTTAGTCAGGTTTTGGCAAAGAAGAGCCCAGGAAGGATCTAAAGAAAAGAAGGGCATAGATTTGGTTATTTCTACTCCCAGATCCACCCCTGTCAGGTTACTGTAGGATGTCTAGTCCTTTGACAGAGTATCTCCACTCCTGCCAAGTAGTGTACTCTTTACTCTCCGCAAGGCTCTCTCCTTCCTCTTAAATCTTTTGGCTACAGTGGTAAAGCATCCTGGTGCAGTTTGCCATGTGTTTCCTAACACGTTGTGTTCTTCCTACATATTGCCCACACCTTTGTAAATAGTCCCTTTGTGAAATTCTTCTCAATTTCAGTCCTCTGTCTGTTTGCTTTCTAGAGATTCTCTGGTGACACCCAGTCATTGGCTTCAATGGCTTGATTTGAAGTTGAGAAGTGAGAATTGACTCTTCTTTCTATTTGCTTTCTGTCATAACAATTTTTCCCTAAAGCAAAATCACCTCTGGTCTAATTTGAGGTAGGAAATTAGTGGATAGAAATGAAGTAGAAGTAGGGGTAAGGTAAAAAGGAATTACCAACCAAGAAGAAAATGGGTTAATATTTTTAAAAATGATATCACTACCCATTTTTGGTCATATTCTTTTATTTTATATACATATATCAAACAACATATAAACATATAAAACATAACATATAAATGTTTTTGGCTTATGAGTAGGATAATTTTTTAAAGTTAGCATGTAGTGCAACAGTGATTACAGGAGTAGATTCCTTAATGCACCTTACCCATTTACCTCTCCAGTAACCCTCTGTTTGTTCTCCATATTTAAAAGTCATTTGTGTTTTTTGTTTCTCTCCCTATTTTTATATTATTTTTGCTTCCCTTCCCTCATATTCATCTGTTTTGTGTCTTAAGGTCCTCATATGAGGGAACTCATATGTTATTTGTCTTTTTCTGACTGACTAATTTTGCTTAGCATGATACCCTCTAGTTCCATCCATGTAGTTGTAAATGGTAAAATTTCATTCTTTTTGATTGCTGAGTAATACCCCACTGCATATATATACCACTTCTTTATATATTTATCCATCAATGGACATTTGGGCTCTTTCCATACTTTGGCTATTGTTGATAGTAGTGCTATAAACACTGGGGCGCATGTGTCCCTTTGAAACAGCACATGTGTAGCCCTTGGATAAATACCTAGTAGTGCAATTGCTGGGTCGTAGGGTAATTTTATTTTTATTTTTTTGAAGAATCTCCGTACTCTTTTGCAGAGTAGCTGTACTAGTTTGCATTCCCACCAGCAGTGCAAAAGAGATCCTCTTTCTCTGCCAGCATCTGCTCCTCACCAGCATCTGCTATTGCCTGACTTGTTGATTTTAGCCATTCTGATAATTGTGAAGTGGTATATCATTGTGGTTTTTTGTTTGTATTTCCCTAATGATGGGTGATATTGTGCATTGTTTCATTTGCCTGTTGGCCATCTGGATGTCTTCTTTAGAGAAATATCTGTTCATGTCTTTAGTCCATTTCTTCACTGGATTAATATTTTTTTGGAGGGGTGTTGAGTTTGAAAAGTTATTTATAGATTTGTTGTTATATTTTCATTGGTAATGGGACTAGCTGGCTTAAGAAGACATGAGGGTTTTTTTGTTTTGTTTTGTTTTTGTTTTGTTTTTGTTTTTGTTTTTTGTCTCATCTAGGTGACCTATAACTTAGTAGGCATAAGAATTGCTGATGTAGTTCAGCTCTCACCTTTTTTTTTTTTTTACACAGGAAAACTGTAGTCCACAAAGGGAGAATTTAGTTCACCTATTTATCCAATGGATGTTTCCCAAATAGTTATTGAACACAGGCTCTGTGCTAAGTGTTACAGATTTAAAAACAAAAAAACAAAAAAAACAGTTTCTATGGTTGGGTAACTTATAGAATATTGGAATAGAACTTTGTTGAATAGACTAACCATACCATCATTTATATTTCCTTTGTTAGATCTACTATACTAGGAACACAATCAGACATAATCTATGCTCTACAGAGCTTGATGCCCAGCAAGGACATAGCATTGAGCAAAAAAATCACAAAAAGTTGAACAAATAAAAGAAGTGGACTTTATGAACTGTGATTTAAGGTTTTAGTGGAGTAATGTAAACAAAAAAGAAAAGAAGACTTCAGGGAAAAAAAACAACAGTGTGTACAAAAGTCCTGTGTCAGGAGAGGCCACTGTGAATTTGCAGGACTGAAGTAAAAAGTGACGAGGTTGGGGACCCTGTACGTCTTGTGGGATTATTTGTGAGCAATTCTGTAATGAGGTTAGAGGTGATAAAGTAATGTACAATACTTAGAGGGAGCATATAGAAAGTGCTACGTATATAAGAATTAGGAAAAGGTCTGTGGACAGGCATTCTGAGTTTCAGAGATGATTTTTTCTTCTCTTAGCTCAGTGTAGTAACAGCAAATAAATAGCAGAGGACAGGGCATGTTCATAAGTATTCCTGTGACTGGCAGGCTAAGAGTGAGGGTAGAAGGTAGAAGGTGAGACTGCAGAGGGAGGTGATTTGGGGTCAGATTATGAGAACTTTCTATATCAATCTAGGGCCACCCCAGCTTCTCAAAAGAACACACAGCCAATGACTAGTAGGGTGGGGCTTAGGATTCAGTTCTAAGGTGGGTAGCTTGTCCAACAACCTTCCTTTAAGAGGAGACTAAGGCACCTTCCAGCCCTGATATCCTTTTATTCTCTAATTAGATATATAGACTAGTCTCCTAGCCTTGACGACTATTGGTAGGCGATGAGTAGAGTGTAAGGTGTGATGTTCATATACCATGATGTATCTGAACTCCAACAGAAACAAGAGAACTTTATACCATGCTTAGAGATAAGACCATGTATTATTTTACTGAAGCTGCTCTAACAAATTATTATATAGCTTAAAATACTAGAAATATATTCTCTTACAGTTCTGGAGGTCTGAAGTCCAAAAATAAGGAGCTGACAAGGCCATGATATCTCCAAAAGCTCTAAGGGAGAATCTTTGCTTCTTCCAGATTTTGGTGGCTCCAGGTGACCCTTGGCTTGTGGAAGCATCACTACAATCTCTGCCTCATCTTTTCATGGCTTTCTTCTCTTTTCCCTGTGTCTCGCCTCTGTATGTCTCTTATAAAGGACACTTATCCTTGGATTTAGGGCCTATCAACTATTCCAGGATGATCTCCATAATTTGTGATCCTTAATTACATCTATGGGAACTTTTTTTCCAAATAAGGTTATATGCATAGGATCTGAGGATGTGGACATATAATTTTAGGAACCACTATTCAGCATGCTACAGATCAGTACTGGAGCTTAAAATTATATGGTCCTTTCTTCAATAGGTGCTTACAGTAGTCTTATAAGACTTTCTAATGTATTGTTTTTCAGATTGTTGTCTATGCAAAAACAAAATAAGAAAAGAATTCCCCACACTGGCAAAATTTGTTCTAAAAGTCTTGATTCTAGTCTACACCCATGTTCTGGGTTCAAACAGATGAGGGTGTGAAAATCTGTCCAAAGTTGATTTTTATTTTGCCTCAGTACAAAAATTTATGCCACCTCTGAAACCAAATAAAAGGAGACAAGAAACAGGAAGCATATACTTTTTGGAGTCCTCAAGTGTCCATTATGTGCTTTAGTGTCCACTCCTAAATAAGAATATCTCAATGAATGCTTGTTAGTTGCTGGGCTTGAACACATGAGTCCTGATTAGTGAGATGTCCCTGTTAACCACCACTCAATGGTTGTCTGATGCCTTTCTCAACAATACCCTGGTTCTGAGAAATTAAATTAAACATGAAGTCTCTCTGCCTCTGAACAGTTCGTTGGAACCTTCCTAATAAAAATTCACTTGAATGTGCCACTCAGTGGAATTCTGTGTAATTCTAGACAAGGAAAATTATTTCAGAAATATGTTCCTGTATAACATATTCAACAACATATTCAACATATAATGTATTCAACTGTGTAATGAATACAATTATTCTTATCACTCAGCACTAAGGTTGTGAGTGTTACTGCATGTTAAAGACTGTATTTGTTAAAGGGACACATTAGATATCCCAGGAGCATACCCAGCCATCAGTTCATTTGGGACATGCTTTATCTCCATTCTACTGCTGAGATTGTGGGGAAGGAAGATAATGAGATTTATTTTTAAATCATGTCACAAAAGGTAAATAGAAACTTAAGCCCCGAAGAAATTTCTCCATTAAAACAACTTTTGAAAACGTTTTGCATAAAGAACTCCATTATGCTACCTCTCTAAAACCCTTGTAGAAGAGTAACATGGAAGAGGAACATGTATATGGAAACTTCTTGTCTAAACACAGAGTTGGAGTATTCCTTGTCGTTCATTCAAGGAAGGCATCATCATTCTCACAAAGTTGTCAACCTTTTTACTCAGGCTGCTTGGGGCTGAAGAGGCTGGTCTAGATTGCTCAAGTTCCAATTACAAAGTATTTCAAAAGAAGTGCTGCTTCATTCTGTTCCCACTCTACTACAAAGGATAATGAAATGCAATGCCAGTGAAGGGAGGGAGGAATAGAGCCCGTGCTGAGCCCACTTCAATGAACTGATAAAATGAACTATAATTTGCAGCACTGATTTTCATATTATGTGTTAAAAACATCTTTTTTATATATAGGTTAAACATACTTCCTACAACGTTATTTTCCCTTCTCTTTCGAGAGCACACTTTAGCTCAATCAAGGCTGAGTTATTAGTGACTCACTGGATTTTTCATGTACTGAGGTTCATGTTTCCTAAGTTCCTAAATTGCACAAGTCAGAGGGCATAGACAGTTAATCATACCAAGCAATTCCCAAATGGACTTAGAATGTAAACTGAGCTCTTTAAATACCCTTTTCAACCAGGATGTTCCATCATATCTTCCTGATACAGTATCTACAGCTATATCCATAATTATAGCTATTTTAAAAAATCTTCCTTAGACTCTTTCCATCATTACCACTCACAGAGGAGTCACTTTAAAACATATTAGGTCCAAGGAAGTGTCTGAAAGTTAACGTAATCTGTCAGGCAAGGAGGCCAGGAAAGAGTATGTGTTGAGTCCTGCTTATAAGCAGCTAAACTACATAGGCTCTACAATTCTAAACTGGTCCAAATGCAGAGCTGAGTCAGATGAGTGGGGCCATGTATTCACCTGATGCATGGGACTTGATCTCCCAAACCATGAAATCATGACCTGAGCTGAAATCAAGAGTCAGGCACTTAACTGACTGTGCCACCAAGGTGCCCCTGCATTATGATTTTTAAAACAGGAAACTAACAATAGAACTCCCCTATGACCCAGCAATAGCACTGCTAGGAATTTACCCAAGGGATACAGAAATGCTGAGGCATAGGAGCACATGTACCCCNGAGGCATTTAGAGTATGTAAATCTTTACAAACTCAGTGTTCTTGGAAATTTTCTCTTTTCTCACTTAATAATCTTTCAAGGTAGACCTTTGCTGAAAGATGCTCACTAGCTGGAATTACCAATTACTTTCTGGCTTAGAGCATTACAGACCAATCTCGATGGTCATTTGTATAACAGAAACTATGCTGTAGAATAACCAAGTTTTCCTAATCCTCCTGTACGTGCAAACATATGACAGCTGTCCTTCTCTGCCTGACTTATTGGCTCAGCATAACACCGTTAAGTTCCGTCCATGTTGCTACACATGGCCAGATTTCATTCTCTCTCATTGCCATTTAGTATTCTATTATATACATAAACCACATCATTTTTTATAAATAGCTTATTATCAAGTTGCTTTCCAACAACACCCAGTGCTCATCCCCACAAGTGTCCTCCTCCATGCCCATCACCCCCCTCACCCCCACACCCATCAGTCCTCAGTTTGTTCTCAGCATTCAAGAGTCTCTCATGGTTTGCTTCCTCACTCTCCCCCACTGTTTCCCCCCTTCTACTCCCCCATGGTCCTCCGTTAAGTTCCTCCTACCTCCTATACGTGCAAATATATGATAGCTTTCCTTCTCTGCCTGACTTATTTCGCTCAGAATAACACCCTCAAGTTCCATCCATGTTGCTACACATGGCCAGATTTCATTCTTTCTCATTGCCATGTAGTATTCCATTGTATAGATAAACCACATCTTCTTGATCCATTCGTCCGTTGATGGACACTTAGGCTCTTTCCATGTTTTGGCTATTGTTGAGAGTGCTGCTATGAACATTGGGGTACATGTGCTCCTATGCATCAGCACTCCTGTATCCCTTGGATAAATTCCTAGCAGTGCTACTGCTGGGTCATAGGGGAGTTCTTTTGTTAATTTTTTGAGGAAACTCCACACTGTTTTCCAGAGGGGCTGCACCAGTTTACATTCCCACCAACAGTGTAGGAGGGTGCCCGTTTCTCCACATCCTCACCAGCATCTAGAGTCCTCTGATTTGCTCATTTTAGCCACTCTGACTGGCGTGAGGTAGTGTCTCAGTGTGGTTTTGATTTGTATTTCCCTGATGAGGAGGGATGCTGAGCATCGTTTCATGTGTCTGTTGGCCATCTGGATGTCCTCTTTGGAGAAGTGTCTGTTCATGTATTCTTCCCATTTCTTCACTGGATTGTTTGTTTTTCGGGTGTTGAGTTTGGTGAGTTCCTTATATTTTGGATATTAACCCTTTATCTGATATGTCATTTGCAACTAACTTTTCCCATTCCACTCGTTGCCTATTAGCTTTATGGATTGTTTCCTTTACCGTGCAGAAGCTTTTTATCTTGATGAAGTCCCAGCGGTTCATTTTTGCTCTTGATTCCCTTGCCTTTGAGGAAGTGTCAAGTAAGAAATCACTGCATTTGAGGTCAAAGAGGTTGTTTCCTGCTTTCTCCTCTAGGGTTTTGATGGTTTCCTGTCTCACATTCAGGTCCTTTATCCATTTTGAGTTTATTTTTGTGTATGGTGTAAGAAAATGATCTACTTTCATTGTTTTGCACATTGCTGTCCAGTTCTCCCAGCACTATCTGTTAAAGAGGCTGTCTTTTTCCATTGAATCCTTTTTCCTGCTTTGTCAAAGATTACTTGGCCATATATTTGTGGGACCAATTCTGAGTTCTCTATTCTATTCCATTGGTCTATGTGTCTGTTTTGGTGCCAGTACCATACTGCGTTGTTGATTACATCTTTGTAGTAGATGCTAAAGTCTTGGATTGCGATGTCCCCTCTTTTGGTGTTCTTCTTCAATATTACTTTGGCTATTCGGTGTCTTTTTGTTCCATACAAATATTAGGATAGTTTCTTCTAGTTTTGAGAAGAATGCTGGTGCAATTTTGATTAGGATTGCATGAATGTATAGATTATTTTGGGTAGTAATAATATTTTAATAATATTTATACTTCTGATCCATATGCATGGAATGTTTTTACATTTATTTGTGTCTTCTTCAATTTCCTTCTTAATTTTTTCTATAGTTTTCATCATAAAGATCTTTTACATCTTTGGTGAGGTTTATTCCTAGGTATTTTATGGCTTTTTGTGCAATTGTGAATGGGATCAGTTTCTTGATTTCTCTTTCTGTTGATTCATTAATGGTGTGTAAAAATGCAACTGCTATCTGTATGTTGATTTTGTACCCTGCGACTTTGCTTAATTCATGGATCAGTTCTACTAAGGCTCTGGTGGAAACTGTCTCATTTTCCATGCAGAGTATCATGTCATCTGTGAAAAGGGAAAGTTTGACTTCATCTTTGCCAATTCTGATGCTTTTTATTTCCTTTTGTTGTCTGATTGCTAATGCTAGAACATCCAGCTGTATGTTAAACAACAGTGGTGAGAGAAGACGTCCCTGTTGTGCTCCTGATCTCAGGGGAAACGCTCTCAGTTTTCCCACATTGAGGATGATATTAGCTGTGGACTTTTTCATAAATGGCTTTTATGATGTTTAAATAAGTTCCTTTTATCCCGAATTTCTCAAGGGTCTTTATTAAGAAAGGATGCTCTATTTTGTCAAATGCTTTTTCTGTATGTATTGACCAGATCATACGGTTTTTATCTTTTCTTTTGTTAATAAGAAAATAAGGAGCACCCAAATAGACAAAATTATGAATGAAAACGGATTTATTACAACCAACCCATCAGAAATACAAGAAATTATCAGGGAATACTATGAAAAATTATATGCCAACAAACTGGACAACATAGAAGTAATGGACAAATTCCTAAATACACACTCACTACCAGAATACACACGGGAAGATATAGAAAATCTGAACACACCCATAACTAGTGAGGAAATTGAATCAGTTATCAAAAATCTCCCAACAAATAAGAGCCCTGGACCAGATGGCTTCCCTGGGGAATTCTACCAGACATTGAAATCAGAGTTAATACCCATTCTTCTCAAGATAGTCCAAAAAATAGAAGTGAAAGGAAAACTTCTGGACTCATTCTACGAAGCCAGCATCACTTGGATTCCCCACGCAGACAGAGACCCAGCAAAAAAAGAGAACTACAGGCCAATATCTTTGATGAATATAGATGCAAAAATCCTCAACAAGATACTTGCAAATCAAATTCAACAGCATATAAAGAATTATCCACAGGGGCGCCTGGGTGGCTTAGTCGGTTAAGCGTCCGACTTTCGCTTAGGTCATGATCTCGCGGTTCGTGGGTTCGAGCCCCGCGTCGGGCTCTTTGCTGACTGCCAGCTCAGAGCCTGGAGCCTGTTTCGGAGTCTGTGTCTCCCTCTCTCTCTGACCCTCCCCTGCTCACGCTCTCTCTCTCTCTCCTAGAAATAAATTTTAAAAAAATATTTAAAAAAAAAAGAATTATCCACTATGATCAAGTGGGATTCATTCCTGGGTTACAGGGCTGGTTCAATATTCACAAATCAACCAATATTATATATCACATTAACAAAAGAAAAGATAAAAACCATATGATCCTGTCGATAGATGCAGAGAAAACATTTGACAAAATACAGCATCCCTTCTTAATAAAGACCCTTGAGAAAGTTGGGATAGAAGGAACTTACTTAAACATCATAAAAGCCATCTATGAGAAGCCCTCACCTAACATCATCCTCAATGGGGAAAAACTGAGAGCATTCCCCCTGAGATCAGGAACACAACCGGGATGTCCACTCTCACCACTGTTGTTTAACATAGTGCTGAAAGTCCTAGCATCAGCCATCAGACAACAAAAGGAAATCAAAGGCATCAGAATTGGAAAAGAAGAAGTCAAACTTTCACTTTTTTGCAGACGACATGATACCCTACATAGAAAACCCAACAGACTCAACCAGAAGCCTACTAGAACTGATCCATGATTTCAGCAAAGTTGCAGGATACAAAATCAACGTACAGAAATCGGCTGCATTTGTATACACCAACAATGAAGCAACAGAAGGAAGAATAAAGAAATTGATTCCATTCACAATTGCACAAAAAGCCATAAATACCTAGGAATAAACCTAACCAAAGATATAAAAGATCTGTATGATGAATATTATAGAAAACTTATGAAGGAAATTGAAGAAGACACAAAGAAATGGAAAAACATTCCATGCTTATGGATCAAAATAATAAATATTGTTAAAATGTCATTACTACTCAAATCAATCTATACATTCAATGCAATCCCAATCAAAATTGCACGAGCATTCTTCTCAAAACTAGAAGAAACTATCCTAAAATTTGTATGGAACCACAAGAGACCCCGAATAGCCAAAGTCATATTGAAGAATAAAACCAAAATGGGAGGCATCACCATCTCAGACTTTAGCCTCTACTACAAAGCTGTCATCATCAAGACACTATGGTATTGGCACAAAAACAGACACATAGACCAATGGAATAGAATATTCAGAATTGGACCCACAAATGTACAGCCAACTAACCTTTGACAAAGCAGGAAAGTATATCCAACGGAATAAGACAGCCTCTAACAGATGGTGTGGGAGAACTGGACAGTAACATGCAGAAGAATGAAACTAGGTCATTTTCTCATACTATACACAGAAATAAACTCAAATGGATAAAGGACCTGAATGTGAGACAGTAAACCATCAAAACCCTAGAGGAGAAAGTAGGAAACAACCTCCTTGACCTCAACTGCAACAATTTCTTCCTTGACATATCCCCAAAGGCAATGGAATCAAGAGAAAAAAGGAAATACTGGGACCTCATCAAGATTAAAAGCTTCTGCATGGCAAAGGAAACAATCCATAAAACTAACAGGCAACCGATGGAATGGGAAAAGATAGTTGCAAATGATATATCAGATAAAGGGCTATATCCAAAATCTATAAGGCACTCACNTAAGTAAGTAAATTAATTAATTAATTAATTAATTAAGTCTGGTGGAAGTGATGCTGGCTTCAAAAAAAAAAAACAGGAAGAGATAGAAAATCTGAACAGACCCATGACTAGTGAAGAAATAGAATCAGTTTTCAAAAATATCCCAACAAATAAGAGCCCTGGGTTAGAGGGCTACCCTGGGGAATTCTACGAGACATTTAAATTCAAGTTAAAACCCATTCTTCTCAAGCTATTCCAAAAAACAGAAGTGGAAGGAAAACTTCTGGACTCATTCTACGATGCCAGCATCACTTGGATTCCCAAATCAACAGAGACCCCGCAAAAAAAGAGAACTACAGGCCAATATCCTTGATGAATACAGATGCAAAAATCCACAACAAGATATTAGCAAATCGAATTAAACAGTATATGAAAAGTGTTATCACCATGATTAAGTGAGATTCATTTCCAGGTTATAGGGCTGGTTCAATATTCTTATTTTTAAAGATTTTATTTTTAAGTAATCTACACACAGCATGGGGCTTGAAATCATGACCTTGAGATCAAGTGTCACATACTCTACTGACTGAGCTGGCCATAATCCCATGGCTGAGAAACATTTTAAGTAGAAACTTCTAACCTCAAACTTGGATTATTTGCTCTGGTGGATACAATAAAATCTCCTCCAATGGCCTGAACATTCAGAAAAGTCTAGTACACAGTACTTGGAGTTGTCACTGCCCAGAGGAATCAGAATGGTGCCTACAAAGGCAATTTGGTAAGCAAAAGGAAAAGCACTCACATAACTTGGTGTAAAAGTAAATGTAATTCAATCCAGAGGAATTGGCATTTACTTGGGAAAGAGGTTACACCACCATCTATTTGAATGAAAGAAAGGATTGACCTTAAGAAATATATGAGTTATTCTTGTGGACAGATGGTTTTTCAAAGGGGTCATTTCTCAAGAATAAGGTTCAAACTAACAAACAAACAAAAACAAAAAACACACATGGCTACTGGCTTTCTGAACAACTACATGATCTTTGAGACTAGAGACTTGAGACAGTATACTCGATCTTTGAGACTAGAACCAGAAAAGGCATTGGTGGTCAGGTATAAACACAGTATACTATACTCCACACTTGAGATGCTGCCTCAGTCAAGTGGGAAGGCTCAAAGAATGCCAGAACTTTAGAGGATAAACACCACGTAGAAGCTGAATGATGGCGCCCACAGCAGGAATGATGAATGGAACAGCGCATTCATAAACCTGGAGAGTGCTAAAGAGGGCTTTCCAGCTTTGATATTCCAATAGATCTCTTAAAATATAGTGGAGTTACAGAGAACTACTTAAGTCTTAAGTAAGAGACTTAAAATCAATGCAAGGGCCAGGTCCACAGAGAATTTATCTCAGAGTGCTATACAATGAGGGCATTGCAAGAAATATGAAGAAATCACTAAATTCAGACAAAGTTTCTAGACACTGTAATAAAACAGGTAATCAAAGTGTTCAATCATATAGAAAATTCCTCCAAAAAAAGGAAAGAATTTGCTAGCTTTGGTGACATCCACATGCATATGACATCCACAGCATAATTCTATGGATGACAGGTTTCTGAAACAGGAAAAAAGAAAAGGAGGAGGATGAGGCAGAGGATTATTTACCTTCTTATCTAACCCGACATGCAGATAACTTAGTTCCCTTCCTTAGCATGCACAGAGACCACACACACATACCTGAAATTTAATTTTTAAAATTCCACATACATTTCTCAAAGAACTTTCATGTCTGTTATCTCAGCTAGTCTCTACAGTAATCCAATTAAACAAATACAGAGAGGTGTATTTTTTTCCATTGATAGATAAGATGACTCAAAATCAAAAGAAATTAAGTGGCCTTTCTAAAAGATTCCCCTGTAGGGTTTTTCTAAAAACCTATTTAGGACACATTAGGTTGCAAATAACACAACCTCAGCTCATATTAACTTAGATAAACAGGGTAAGTAATTGGCTCATGTAACTAAAATCCAAGGGTAAATCTTTCTGATTAAAGGCAGAGTTAGATCCAGATTTGGAAACTATGTCGTCAGAAATCAGTCTCTGTCTCTTGGCTCTGATTTCTTTGGATTGTCCCTACTTTCAGGTGCTTCTATCCTCTTGGTGTCAAGCTCTTGCTATCATCTGAGCAATCTTAACAGAAAGCACATGTTTCTTTCCTACACACAAAAATAATTTTTTTGGCAATGAATTTAAAATTAAGCATTTTGTTTTGTTTTCCCCATAGGTTCTCCTAGTAGATTAAGAGTCTTTATTGCTCGATGGAGTATTCAAATTTCTTTGTGCTTCACTCATCCATTCTACACCCATGCCAGACATTGCCAGTCAACCATGGCATACTTGTCCAGTCTATTCAGAAGATTCCTTGCAGTCCTTTCCAACACAGGAATATAAGAAGCTATTCCCAATCATTAGGATCTGGTTTTTGAGTTGAAACCTTAAGCTTCCTCCAAGCAGAAATGCACATTCTACTGTCATTGTCTCTTAGCTTGCGATTTTGTTAAAAATTCATCAATCATCTGAAATTTTTTTCCAGAAGGCACTGGCTGTCAAAGATAAGTATTTTCCTCCTAAAACCTTAATGGACCAAAAAACAGTGGGAGTGAATCACTGAAGCATAGATATATTCTTTTTCACCCTCCCCTTGGCTCCCTAAATTCCTGGACCAGGATTTAACCCTGAAATCCAGTAAACCTTTTTAGAGCAATTCAGTCCAGTCCTTACTTATTAAGAACAGCCTCCCAAAATATTACTCATAATGATGTCTTATCAAGAGCCTGACTATTGACTGCTACACTTTATCTGGTATAATTTGATTTGGGAAGACTGAATCAACTGACTCTAATTTGGGCATTTGAAAGTAAGTGTGGCAATGCCACATTAACTAATAACTGTGCAGAAATTATAAGAATAATTAGGATTGCTATGGGGAAAGGAAAGTCACACACACACCCTCTTGCTTTCCATTCTCTTTACCTAACACAATGGATGATGAAAATGGTCAGTTTACAGAGGGTGACAGCTCCAATCTCCAGATTTGTCCTGCCTAAAACCAGTCTGTTGGTACTGGTGGTGAACTCTCAGCACAAGTGGCAATAAGATAGAACCAGGGAGTACTCTGACAGCTGATTGCAAGTTGCTGTTTAATTGATTGGGTACCAACCAGTAATTGCAGAAAGATTTGGCACTGTGTTTGACAAGATGGTTTTCCATACTTAAAAGAGCCCAAGAAAACTTTTCTTGAAAGAAAGATACCATGGCCTCTGTCTCCCTCAGTATGTTGACTATTTTGTTTAATACATTAGAAAGCTGTGCTGAAGAAGAAAATAAAGAATTTAAGCCCAAGGGTATTTAGTGAAAGCATTTTCTGAGTTCTCAGAGTCTTGACCAGGGTTATGTGAGACTAGTCTTTGTTCTTGAGTGGCTCATATCTGCGGAGAGAATAGACAGAGATCCCACAGTAATGCAGGCAGTCGTCAGTGTCTGTGACAGTGGAAGTGTAAGCAAAAGATCATCAAAGCACAAAGGCTGGAAGCAATGAAATAGGTTTAAGCCTGGGAGACTAGAACTTCTTGTGGCTGAGTCATAAATAGGGAGTAGGATTTGGACAGGTCAGGAATCTGTTCCAGGCAGAGGGGACAGCATCAGCCAATGCATGGGGACCTCAATCCGGAGTTAATCATAGTGGGCATGGAACTCTTGGTAAAGAGATAAGGTTTTATTTCTTCAGGCATGGAAGGCCACATAGGGCCATGAGCAATCCAGTGACCCCATCAGAAGCATAGCTAATGAACAGAACATTTGTGAAGGCTTTGGGAACAGAAACTTCTTTTTTATCACTGACTTCATGACCTCTCCCAGAAAGACGTTTATGTGCTAAGCTGTCATGTGTTTACTCAAAACTTTGATTGAAAACTCATCCACACTCGTATTGTACTCTATGTGTAGTCTCTTTGAAACACAACATAAATATGGCTTACATTGAACCTCAAGCGTAGGAACCTAGCATGGTTCCTGGTACAGGATTGACACCCAAAATTATGTTTTGAAGAAACAACTTCATACTACGTCTTTAGGCAGTGAGACCCTGGCTTAAGTTTATCC
The DNA here is from genome assembly GCF_008692635.1 of Crocuta crocuta. Lineage (NCBI taxonomy): Eukaryota > Metazoa > Chordata > Mammalia > Carnivora > Hyaenidae > Crocuta > Crocuta crocuta. The sequence goes on from NW_027529739.1 coordinate 64,596, forward strand.
TCCTCCTCTGTAAAGACCCCTAAAATGTTACATCTGAAATCACTGACATTTGTCTACATCTCCTCTTAGGAAGAAAGTCAACTGCACTGACCAAGTCAAGCTCCCCAAAGGGAGCAAGCATTCTTTACGGTGCAAGATAAACACTTTCTGGAAGAGAGATCTCATGAGCCATACTTGAAAGATGCTTTGGGTAATGTCACTGTTTTCTTCACCAAGCATCCTTCTTTTGGTACCAGCTCTTGGTTTTCTGTGAAGAATCATCCTTCTGTAAATTTCCAACAATATGGTTTAGTTGCCTTGTTTCATCCTACATGCACTGGCTTGAGCACTCCATCCTACATGGACTGTCTTGAATAGTTGACAGCTGACTCAAACCTAGCCAATAGCTACATCATCTCTGGTTTTTCAGGAGTTAAATATGTCAGTCTAATAAAAGTCAACCCATAACTTTTGCTAGAACTGTTGGAAAAAGCCTCTGTCTTATCTTAGGGACCATATAAGGTCTCTAAAGCAGGCCTACCCAAGAGTGTAGATGGGAGAAAGCACAGCAAATAGATGGAAAGGGGTCAGGATCTGTTCAGAGGTGGAGTAGGCCTCAGGTGGTTCCTGTGAAGTGAGATTGTCTATAGAAGACATCAGGAGGGGCGCCTGGGTGGCTTAGTCGGTTGAGCGTCCGACTTTCGCTTAGGTCTCGATCTCGCGGTTCGTGGGTTCGAGCCCCGCGTCGGGCTCTGTGCTGACTGCCAGCTCAGAGCCTGGAGCCTGTTTCAGTCTGTGACTCCCTCTCTCTCTGACCCTCCCCTGCTCACGCTGTCTCTCTCTCTCCTAGAAATAAATAAAACATTAAAAAAAAAAAAAAGACATCAGGACACTTTCTGAATAAGGATGCAAACTACTCCAGACAAGTTTTAGTCCCAAGCAAGCTATATTGCCAACTAAAGATGCTGCAGACAGACTAAAACCTCATTCCAGGTTCCAAAGAACTCTGGAGGAGAATTTTATTAAAGGAAGCATCATGCAGAGGAACTTTCATCCTGAAGTCATAGTACTGGCAGGTTTGGGCAAAAATAATTGGAAAACTAGTGGGTCTTAGCATCTTGAATCATACATTTCCTTCACCACCTGCTTTCAGGTCACCATTGCCTCTCCCTAAATAACTAGAGTCCTCAGTTTTCATTCATTTAGCCTCCCATATTCATTCTCCACAGAACATCTAGAATCATCTTTTGAAAATGTAAATTCTGTTGTCACTTTCCTTCTTAAAATCTTTGATAGCTTCTTGTTCTCATGAAAAAAAGTACCATGACCTACTTGGCCCTAAGATCTATCCCCAACCTCCTGATCCACTGAATTCACACCAGTCTAAAATCTAGCCACTGAAACCTTCATTTGGTTTCTCAAACACACCAACTTCCTTTTAACCTTAGAGCTTTGTTTTTGCTCCTCCATATCCTCCATATGAGATAGACCACCTCACCTTCTCATAGCTGAATTCTTAATCTGGTTACCTAAAATGCTACCTCCCTAAAGACACTTTGTTTTGCCACCATATCTTCCCAACTCAGGTAACCCTGATAATTTCCTTTATGGCATTCAAATGTAATTATATTGCTTCTTAATAAATAAAAGTAATCTATGTAAGGACAGGGATCTTGTCTATTTCTCCATAGAATTTTTTTAACTCCTAGATTGCATGAGCCCTATATACAGCATTTAACTAATATTTGTTGGATAAATGGGTGAGTGGATGGATGGATGGATAGGCAGATTGATGAATGGATAAATGGTGATTGTCCAAGGAAGTGCAGTTCCTGGTCTCTACTGAAAATAGCTATCCTCAATATGAAGCACTGAATTTAGGTAACTTTATAACCAAAGAATCTCCAGATATTAATGCCATACCACAATTGACAAAAAGTAAGTCATTCAACACAGACTATCATCAAGTGTAGAAGCAGACAAACCAAAAGAGAGTCAATATTTTCCATCATAATAACATTAAATCCACTTTTAGGATCAGGTGCTATGCACCTTGATTATTCACACCTATTTCTATTGACATGATTATTAACTTTGCAAATCGCCATGTTGTTTAAGCTATCTTATTTTGTAAATGAAGAAGAACTTTGAGAATCAATTAAAACTCAATATGTATTTTGATTGTCTTACTCCAAGGATGGTCCATTCTGGGATTAATCTGAACACATTCAGCTGTGCACTTCACCTGTTAGATACCAGGCAGCCATGGAGTTCAAACCCTTGACACAAGATGAAAGTGGTTCTGATTCTGAATTCCTTCCAGCAGTGACACTTCTCAGCATCATCAATCACTCTAGCCCCAGAGAGTGGGCAGAGAGCTTTGGGCTAAGGTCTCCAGCAGTCCTTCAGCTGATAAATGTGTCTGCGGGCTCAGAGACATGTTCCATGTGTCCTTTTGATCAAAGTAAAGCATTGTAGGGTAAAAAAAATCAAAAGATAAAAAATAGGTTATTATGAAAGGCAAGTTTAATGCATACATACTTCACCTTAAGTCTCAGATAAATTTTTAAAACTATTTCTATTTGCTTTCTTTATTTCTTACCTCCATTGTCCTAAATAATATGAATATCCACGTCTTGATTTATTAGATTTAGACAATATCTATTGACTCTCTAAAAGGAAAAAATAAGGATTTAGTTCACCTACAGCCCCCCACCCAAATTTTCCTCTTCTCCATATTTCATAAATTATTTTATTCTATTGATTATCTCTTTCCCAGATTTTATAACATTTTCAACCATACATAAGAGTTGAAGAAGTGTACAATGGACACTCATATTCATATCACTTAGATACTGAAATTAACATTTTGCTATATTTGCTTTATCGCATATCTATCCATTCATTCATGCCTATAACCGTCCATCATCCATCTTATTTTCTGATGTGTTTCAAAGCAAGTTGAGACATTAATATGTTCCACCTCTCAACACTTCAGCTTACAGTATTCATCCAGAGTTTAATATTTATTTACAGTTCTTCTCTCTCTTTTTTGAAATAAAGTTTTTCTTTTTTTTTGAAGTAAAATTTGTATCAAATAAAATGCACAAACTTTAAGTGTAACCTTCTATGAGTTTTGAAAATGTATATTTCTTTGTAACTCAAGTCTGTCAAGATATAGAACATTATAGGGGTGCCTGGGTGGCTCAGTAGGTTAAGCACCCAACTTCAGCTCAGGTCATGATCTCATGGTTTGTGGGTTTAAGCCCCACATCAGGCTCCGTGCTGACAGCTGAGAGCCTAGAACCTGCTTAAGATTCTATCTCCCTCTCTCTCTGTTCCTCCTCATGCTCTGTCTCTCTCTAAAAAATAAGTAAACATTAAAAATTTTTAAAAATATATAGAACCTTACATTCTTTGTCTCCTCCTAGTAAATTTCTTGTCTCTCTCCCACCACAAAGACAACTACTGCTTAGATTTTTTTCCAACATATATTAGTTTTCCCTGATCTATAAGTCATATAAAAGGAATCCATACAATAAATATTGTTTAATTGAAAGCTTATTTTTCACTCAACATAATGTTTTTGAGATTCGTTCATGGCATTCCTTTATCAGTAATCTCTTCTGGTTATATTCTTTTCTCTTATTAATAGGCTCTTAGCCTGTTTCCAGTTTTTGGTCATCATGAATAAGACTGCTATACATGTACAAATATTTTTGGGGGACATGTTTCTTATATCTCTTAGGTATATACCTAGAAGTGGAATTTTTGAACCATAGAATAAGTTATGTTTAACTTTAGAAGAAACCACCAAAACTATTTTTCCAAAATGCATGTACCCTTTTATGTTCCACTAATAATGTTTGCAAGTACTAGTTGCTCAGTATCTTTACCAGTATATGACATTATTAGTCTTTTTTTTTTAATAGTTTATTGTCAAGTTGGCTTCCATATAACACCCAGTCCTCATCCCAAGTGCCATCCACCATGTCCATCACCTCCCTTCCCCTCCCTCCTTCCTCCATCAGCCCTTAGTTTGTTCTTGGCATTCAAGAGTCTCTCATGGTTTGCCTCCCTCCCTCCCCTCCACTATTTTTCCTCTTCTTCCCCCCCACCCATGGTCCTTGGTTAAGTTCCTCCTAATCCTCCTATATGTGCAAACATATGGTATCTGTCCTTCTCTGTCTGACTTATTTCGCTCAGAATAACACCCTCAAGGTCCATCCATGTTGCTACACATGGCCAGATTTCAGTCTTTCTCATTGCCATGTAGTATTCCATGGTATAGATAAACCACATCTTCTTGATCCATTCGTCCGTTGATGGACATTTAGGCTCTTTCCATGTTTTGGCTATTGTTGAGAGTGCTGCTGTGAACATTGGGGTACAAGTAGCAATATGCATCAGCACTCCTGTATCCTTTGGGTTAATTCTTAGCAGTGCTATTGCTGGGTCATAGCGGAGTTCTATTGTTAATTTTTTGAGGAACCTCCACACTGTTTTCCAGAGGGGCTGCACCAGTTTACATTCCCACCAACAGTGTAGGAGGGTGCCTGTTTCTCCACATCCTTGCCAGCATCTAGAGTCCTCTGATTTGTTCATTTTAGCCACTCTGACTGGCGTGAGGTGGTATCTCAGTGTGGTTTTGATTTGTATTTCCCTGATGAGGAGGGATGCTGAGCATCGTTTCATGTGTCTGTTGGCCGTCTGGATGTCCTCTTTGGAGAAGTGTCTGTTCATATCTTCTGCCCATTTCTTCAGTGGATTATTGGTTTTTCAGGGGTGGAGTTTGATGAGTTCATTATAGATTTTGGATACTAGCCCTTTATCTGATATGTCATTTGCAACTTTCTTTTCCCATTCCATCAGTTGCCTATTAGTCTTTTCAATTTCAGCTAGTCTGATAGGTAGGTAGTGGTATCTTACAGCTTTAATTTGTATTTCCCATATGGCTAATGCTGTCAAGTAGTTGTGTGTGTGTGTGTGTGTGTGTGTGTGTGTGTGTTTGAGATGTATGATTAGATTCTTTGTCCATTTAAAACTTTGGGTTGTGGAGAGAGGGCAAGATGGCGGAGAAGTAAGGAGCTCCGTACTTGCACTCGTGCCCATACATCACACAGAAAAGATCTGAAGCCATTGGAAACCTTACAAAACCTGAGAGATTGGGAGAAAAAGGACGCAGAATCCACTGAGAGAGCCTTCTAA
>NW_027529739.1:70065-70328 GCF_008692635.1 Crocuta crocuta
ACCTCCGCTCGGTGCATAGAAAGACCGTACTTGCCAAATAACTGCACACCAGGTTCCCTCGCGCCAACTGGTCCTGGGGAGGGGGGGGGCTGAGCACACAAACTGCTTCTTTGTGTAGGCTCCTGGAGGCTGGACTTCAAAGTGGTGGCGTGCATGCCTCCATTGTAGCTCCCGGGCTGCTGGGGCCCCTGAAAGAGCCGCGCGGACACCGGGCATCCGCGCTCCTGGCTGGCTGGAACTCCAGAGGGAAGGCAAAGAACTAA
>NW_027529739.1:70845-92851 GCF_008692635.1 Crocuta crocuta
AGGGGGGAAATGGTGGGGGAAAGGGAGAGAGGCAAACCATGAGAGACTCTTGAATGCTGACAAAAACTGAGGAGTGATGGATGTGGAGGGGAGGGGGGATGGGCATGGAGGAGGACACTTGTGGGGATGAGCACTGGGTGTTATGTGGAAACTAATTTGACAATAAACTATTTGTGAAAAAAATAAAAATAAAAATTTGGGTTGTTTATTTATTTTTGAGTTGTAGAGAGTGAGCCTTTGTCAAATTTTCATTTTGAAAGTATTTTCTCTCAGTCTGTGGGTTGCCTATTCATTTCCTTAATTATATCTCTTGGGTGAGCAAATGATTTTAATTTTAGTTAAAATTACCTTTTCAATTATAATTATTTCTTTCTATGAAATGTTTTCCTATACCTTAAGTTATGATGTTACTCCTTATGATTTTCTTCTAGAAACTTTACTTATTATATTTTAATAAAACAGCTTTATTGAGATATTTATATAAAATTTATCTGTGCAATTTACTAATTTTAGTACAATGATAGAGTTGTGTAAGCATCACCATAACATAGTTTTAGAACATTTTTATCTTCGTAGAAAATTTTTCATGCCTATTTACAGGCAAAACCACTCCCACCCCCAGCCATAGCTAATAACTCCTCTTTTTTCTGTCTCTACAAATTTGCCTTTTTAATGTTTATTTATTTTTGAGAGAGAGAGAGTACAAACGGGAGATGTGGCAGTGGGGGGCAGAGGATCCTAAACAGACTCCATACTGACAGCAAAGAGACAGATGTGGGGCTCAAACCCATGAACTGTGAGATCATGATCTGAGCTGAAGTTGGACACTCAACCAACTGAGCCACCCAGGTGCCCACCAATGAATTAAAACAAAAATATGCACACAAAAATTTGTAACAGCATTATTCATATTAGACAATAACTTGAAGTGATTTAAATAGTATATTTAATATTCATTACTTGTTCTAGTAACTCTCCTGGTAACACTTTACAGATGAGAATCTTAACAACCCTAACTTTTCCTCTACCTTTTCATTTACTCCATCCTCACCCCTCCATATTCTACCTCTGTCAGTTATCTTTTACTTTCACCTCTGAAAGCTATTAATATTTTATTACATCTTTCCACCACAATTAAGTCTTCTATTCTTTGTCCAAGAGTTTTTATTAAAATTTAATAAACATTGTTTATATTTTTAAGGCCAAACAAGCATTCATTTACTCATTTATTCATTCAAAAGTGCCAGGCAGTGCTCTTGATGTGGAAGTTACAGTGGTTAACAAGACAGGTAAAGTCCTCTAAGGGTTGGGTTGAAGATAGCAAGTGAAAGATAAGTGAATAATTGTTCAATCAAGTATTGTGGCATTAAGAGTAGGATTGTGTTTCATCTCTGGGCATCTCATTACATTATTCCTGTGCCAGAAGACAAAGTTCCTCATGGTAAGGTCAAATGGATTTGCTTTCTTTTATTGCTTTTTATTAATTGCTTGAAATCTTGTTTCATTTTTATTTGTTTCATACTTGGACTTAAAGCCACATGATATATTTTTTAAAAGACCATTAAAAACTCAAAGAAAAATTAATAATATCAATAAAATCTTTATTATTGTTATTTATTTTTTTCTAGCCTTGTGTTTTGGTGTTTTGTTATACTTTTCCCTTCCAGTGCCCTCTGTGATTCTGTTGCAAACCTTCCAGGGATAATAAGTATCCAGAATGTATTAAGCAGTTACTAAGTGCTAAATACTAAATATGCTTCATTTCATTTGGTCCCCACAACTCTGTGAGATAGGAACTATTACTGTTTCTTTTTTTTTTTAATTTTTTTAATGTTTTTATTTTATTTCTAGGAGACAGAGAGAGACAGCGTGATCAGGGGAGAGTCAGAGAGAGAGGGAGTCACAGACTGAAACAGGCTCCAGGCTCTGAGCTGGCAGTCAGCACAGAGCCCGACGCGGGGCTCGAACCCACGAACCGCGAGATCATGACCTAAGCGAAAGTCGGACGCTCAACCGACTAAGCCACCCAGGCGCCCCTCCATTTTATGAGTCAAGATAGGACTAGGAAAGCAGTATGTTGACACAACCTTTTTGGAAAGCAATGAAACAAGTGATGTTCCAAAACTCTATAAGATGTATATCCTTTGGCCCAATTATGCCAATCTTGTGAATTGTTCTGGAGTAATTCAGGAAGAGAAAAGAGCTGCATTCACAAATAGTTTCATTGCAATATAATCTTAAGCAGTGAAACGGTAGAAACAACTTAAATTTCAAACAACAAAAGAATTTATAGAACATCAGTAGAATAAATTATCACATGACTATGGAAGAAGGAAGAAAACAAGAAGGAAACAAAGAGCTTCCTTTCTTGCTCTCCTTTGTGGAATCCCCTATACCTAATGGCCCCATGTCTTTTTCCATTGTGGCTATTCTTTTTTTGTTTTGTCTTGCTGAAAGACATATGAAAATGTCTTCCTCTTTGCCTCCCTCTTTCCCTTCGTTTATTCCATTTTTTCCTTCTTCCCTTTTTCTCCCTCTTTCTCCCATTTTATTTCTTCCCTTTATCATATTCCACATTTTTGTTCTCTTTTGTTCCTCAAAAAACATTCTAATATTGTTAACATATAACTACTATATTTCTATACATTCTTTCAAAGTATATACTGGTTTTGGTTTGTTTTGTCTTTGGTGTTCCAATATCCAAAGTTTCTCATAAGAAATATTTATTTTTCATCCCCACACTTTATAGGTGAATTTGTTTTTACCTCTGGGAGCATTTAGGATATTCTCCTTATCTTTCATAAGAAGGTGTCCAGGCATGAAATTTGGGTGGACCTGCAACTGGCATTTTTAATCTGAAACTCAATTCATTCTGCTCTAAGAAAGTCTCTCCCAGTATTTATTTGGTAATTTCCTCCTATTTTCTCTGTTCTCCTCTTCTGGGGCTTCTATTAGATATTGGATCTTCTGAACAAGTACATATATTATGCAGTTATTAGTTGGAGAGATAAAACAAAATATATTTAAAAATGAAGTTAGAATTGAAATAATTTCTATATACGTATTTGAATTAATCTCATCTTTTAAAAAATAAGCAAAATAAGAATTGTAAATGTATACAATTATTATTTATATTTATATAAATATTTACATATTTATATATTAAATATGTCAAGCATATGTACTTATGTATTAATATATATTTTTATATAGTTACATTTTTATATTTATATTATTTATGCAACATAAATAAACTTAATTGCACATCTGATCTATATAAAAGGTTTTAGTAATTGGAACCTGGATTTAGGCACTGTACATAGCTATAATCCAGGTCCAACAAGTAAGCTGCCAGGGTGGGCTCCGCTGAAGACCATTTTTCAAAGCACTAAGCTGCTTTGTGGTTGTGTACTCACCTTAGAGAAAGGAAGCCAGGCATGAAAATGTCACTGCAGGAAAAAAAAAAAGCTTCATGTTCTTGATTATTTGATAGAAAGGAAATTCTGAATGCTATGTGCCACTTGTTACCTAGAACATCTTCGAGCCCAGCTCCTCAGGGATTCACATTTGAAACCAGTGGATTTCCCTATAAACTCTTCAAGATTTTGATGAAAATAGCATTGAGATCTTTTTAGTAGACAGTAACCAAAACAGGAAAAAGGAATGCATATAAGGTTTTCTTTTTTGCTGGGTTTTTTTTGTTGTTGTTGGTGGTGGTTTTCTTTTGATTTCAGTATTTATAATCATGAATGCCATGTTTTTGTTTTCTTAAATGGTTTATTGTCAAGTTGGTTTCCATATAATACCCAGTACTCATCCCAACAAGTGCCCTCCTCCATGCATGAATGCCATGGTTTAAGATGAGAATATTGGAGGGGCGCCTGGGTGGCTTAGTCGGTTGAGTGTCCGACTTTCGCTTAGGTCATGATCTCACGGTTCGTGGGTTCGAGCCCCGCGTCGGGCTCTGTGCTGACTGCCAGCTCAGAGCCTGGAGCCTGTTTCAGTCTGTGACTCCCTCTCTCTCTGACCCTCCCCTGCTCACGCTGTCTCTCTCTCTCTCTCTCCTAGAAATAAATAAAAAATATTTAAAAAAAAAAAAGATGAGAATATTGGAGCAGTGAGCCTGTTTGTTCATCTGGGCATCTTGAAGAGGAAGATAGGCCTGGGTTCTAATACTGGAGATACATTGACCTCTGACACAGCAGTTTTAGAGAGCACAATGGTTCCATGTGATTAGAAGAATTTTTAGTCTTTAGGGACAATCTGACAGGGAGAGGAAGAGGAGGAAATCTGGTATGGGAGGAACATAGAAGACATGAAAGTTGCATGGTGTTGGGATTCAGAGTCAGCAGAAATTTCTCTCAGTGGTGTAGTGGATAACATTTTAAAATAAGTATGCATACCAGAGCCTAAGTCAGAGACCATGAGTGTCTCTGCTGTCTTCTTGGGCAATGGTCAAGTGTTCTAACCTATTCTTTACCTGAGGATGAAGCTCTTCAGAGTTCTGGGCTTTATTGGAGTGTGTGTGGTAGCGAGGGCAGGGGTAAGTCTCAGTTCCAACCTTCCTACCTCTTACAGGCTCAGGGCTTCATTTACTTGCAGACCTGAAAACTCAAACACCCTGTCCGGTAAACCTGGAAGGGCATGCTTATAATTTTAATTTTTAGTTTCTTATTTATTTATTATTTATGTTGGTATTTGTCTTATTTTTTGTGAGCTAAGCTATGCATTTAAAAACATGTTTGCTATACTTAGCCATAATTACCAGGAGGTTTCTCTTGGTCTGCCATACTTCTAGCAAAGTGCTTCCCATCCACTCGCCAACTTTCCTCTTTGTGAACTTTGCCCTATAAATCCTCATAACTGCTCTCATCAAGGTCACCAATGAGGTCTAATTTTTGCCAAATCTATCAAAATTTCTTATCCTTATCTTTTCATCATCTCTAAGTTTTTGACACAAGTGACCACTTGCTGTTTCTTGAGGAGTTTTGTTTTTGTTTTTTGGGTTTTTTTTTTAACCATATTGTCTTCAAAATAGGTCAATATTTCCTACATTTATGTCTAGCCAACCTTCCCTTTGACATCTCCATTTGGATATTTAGAGGTACCTCAAAATAGTATGTCTCAAGCACAACTTGATTCCCTCACTTTCTCTCCCCAACCCTGAACCTTTCCTTCCCCTTTCTGTCACATCTCAGAAAATGACATCTCATCTACCACTTACTCAAGTTAGAAATTTACATGAAACCTTCAGTTATTTTTTTTCTTCTTCTCCCCCAACAATGTTTATCATTTTGTTTTAATGTTCAAACTGTACTAAAATTTATCTTTGGAACCATTTGAGCTTCTCTATCTTAATGTAATACCTTTTACCCATGGCACCATTTTCTTTCACCTGGCCTTCTGCATCCCTCTGCCTCCTGCTTCTTCTGCTGCAACCACACTTTTCTTACTCCAGTACATCCTCCTTAGAGTATCCAGAGTAGCCTGTTTATGTAACTCAGCACCTCAGGATTTGTCATTGCCTCATTGAGAGACAAATCCCAGACACCCACCAGTCAACCTCCGTGTGAGCTTCATTGGTTGATTTCGTGCCCCCCCGCCCCCGCATCCTCCTTTCACTGTATATTTTGTTCACTATGGTCCGGCCAAACCAACTTTCTCTCCTACTTCAAATATGCTAAGGCTGCCCCACCCCAGAGCCTGTGTACTTGATATTCCTGTGTGTAGATCCTTTTTGGCCCCACATCTTTCTCTGCCTGGCTCCTCTTCATTTTGGAGGTTTCATCATAAAAGTCCCTCCTCAGAGAATCCTATCTTGACAACCTAATTTGAATTAGACCTGCCCCCATTATATACTATTACAACATCTATTTATGTCAATTTTTGTATTTATTTGTGTATATTTCTTCTGTTATCTGTGTGTCCACTAGAGTGCTAGTCTCATTAGCACAGGGACCTTTTCTTCTGTGTTCTTTGTTCTGTGCCCAAGCCTGACAGTTAGCTGGTCCTCAATAATCATATGTTAAATGTGTGATTGTTGAAAAAACCCAATGAAAAATCAGGACCCATTTGGGATCTTTTAGTCTAAAGCAAACCTCCTTTTGGGCCCTGCTAAGCCTCCCAACACAAGAGATGTAAGCTGGGTGGAGCTGCTGTCAGTCACATTTTATCTGAGTTCCTGAGAATTCTACTCTTTACAGTTTTTCTTTTCATGGTGACACAGCTGAAGGGAGAAAATATGCTCAGAATGACAATCAGGGCTCAAAGCTTGAGACCACATCCACGAGGCATGAGGCCAGGAATTCACTTGCCCATTCACCCTGTACCATAAGTGTACTTTTGTGAAATCCTAACAGAAATTTGAAGAGGACTGATATCCCCTGAAAAGAGGCAAGATATCCTATTTTCTAATGGACTACTCCTGAGAGTGGAAAGGGTGTTAGTAATAATTATGCTGGAATAGTAGGCAAGAGTGAAGAGTGTGCTGGACAAACAGGGCACATCATCTCTTAGGGAAAGATCTTAGCTGTTTTTTTTTAATGTTCATTTATTTAGAGAGAGTGAGAAAGAAAGAGAGAGAGAGAGCATGTGAGAAAGTGAGCCAGGGAGAGGCAGAGAGAGAGGGAGAGAGAGAATCCCAAGAGGGTGTGCACTGTCAGCACAGAGCCCGACTTGGGGCTTGATCCTACAAACCACGAGATCATGACCTGAGCCAAAACCAAGAATCATATGTTTAACCCACTCAGCCACTCAGGCACTAGCTGGTATGTATGTATGTACGTATGTATGTATTTTTCTTTTATTTTATGAGAGAGAGAGAGAGAGAGAGAGAGAGAGAGAGAGAAAGTGGGTGGAGGGGCAGAGAGAAAGAGATAAAGCATCCCAAGCAGGCTCCAAGCTGTCAGCACAGAGCCTGATGTGGGGCTCAAACTTACAATTGTGAGATCATGACCTGTGCCAAAATCAAAAGTTGGATGCTTTACCAACTGAGCCACCCAGGTGCCCCCTACCTGGTTTTTAAAGAAGGGTTTCTGCCCTCAAAGTCTGGAAGGTACCCTGGACCACAGAAAGCATAAGAGCTTAATGTCAGAGACCTGAAGATTGCCCCTATGAGGTCTCACCTGTGAGCTCCTGCCACCTGAGCCAGGCCACATGACCTCATTGAGCTGTGCTTTCCTTGCTTGTGATTTGGAGATAGTAATATTTATCCCATCCCTTCCTATAGTTATGTGAGTGATGGCCTTCCAGAAACTATAATTGTTTCAGAAATATATGGTGGTTGGGGCGCCTGGGTGGCTTAGTCGGTTAAGCGTCCGGCTTTCGCTTAGGTCATGATCTCGCGGTTCGTGGGTTCGAGCCCCGCGTCGGGCTCTGTGCTGACTGCCAGCTCAGAGCCTGGAGCCTGTTTCAGTCTGTGACTCCCTCTCTCTCTGACCCTCCCCCGCTCACGCTGTCTCTCTCTCTCTCTCTCTCTCTCCTAGAAATAAATAAAAACATTTAAAAAAAAAAGAAAGAAATATATGGTGGTATGCTTATTTTTTGTTAATTGGTTTCAGAGTTTGCTTTAGTTAAAGGATTTCTCCACATTCTCAGTTTACTGAGAATTCTTTTCACTGGAATTTCAATATCACTTACACAATAAAGAAAGGCACAGTTTCTTCTAAAACATTAAAGTCATCTTGAGAAGGCCGCCTTTAAAGCTTCCTTTTTGGGTGTATTTTATTCTGGTCTTTTTCTAACATATTAACATGTACGTGTGTGCACTTTCTATATCTGTGTACAAATTTGGGTTCATACTGAAAGTTTATTCAACAACAGGAGAAAAGACAAATTTTAGATGAAAAAACCATGTTTATTAGCTGAAAAAGATTGTTTATGAATGGGAGGACTATTATGTTAATCATTCCTCATTTTGATCAATGATCTGTTTTCTTTGTTTCTTTCTGATTTTTATAATATTTTGAAGAAAAGGAAAAAATTATAATACCAAAATATGTGCCAGTTTCTGTTAACTTCTTAAGAGAGCCATACAAGAAAGTCTTTCAGGAAAAAATTCAAACTTTTAAAAAGATGTCTGAGACAGGAATGCCTGGGTGGCTCAGTCTGTTGAGCCTCTTGATTTGAGTCTCTTCAATTCGCCTCATGTCTTGATCTTACAGTACATTAGATTAAGCTCCAGGTTGGGTTAGTATGGAGCCTGCTTGGGATTATCTCTCTCTCCTACTCTCTCTGCTCCTCCCTCACTTGCACACTCGCTCTCTCTCTCTCTCTCTCTCTCTCTCTCGATGCATAATTAAAATTTAAAAAATAAAAGGTGCCCGGGACATATAAACTTCATACCTAACAACAGTGTGAGGTTTTACCTCACACACACTCACAAATATTGAAAATGACTGGGTTTAGTTTTAAGATTTTAAATTGAAATCTTTCCTGGAGAATAAATTTCCCTTCTGGACATTTGTTCTTTCATGAGCCCTCACTGATCCTGGGCTCACCATCCTGGCCTGCCTGTATCTGGGGACTTCCTGGAATGTGTAGCTTCCAGGATTAAGACCCAAACAGTCTTGGGAAAACGAGGCTGGTTAGTCACCCTACTGGGCTGGTTACTGGGGTGCATAAATCCTCCTGCTTCTTCTCAAGGCCTTTTGATCCACAGGGCATACCTTCTGCTGGATGATTCCACTTCAGAGCTCTCCAGTCCTTACCACCCAAGTAACTTTTTTTCAGGCCCATCAGGTCCTAGGAAAATCTTATATGGGAAAAAAAGAGAAAAAAGAAATCAACAGGTATTCCTTAAAGTGGAGGTCAGTGTCATCCAATACTGTTCTTTTTTTCACTGGCTTTCAGTTTGAGAGGATTTTCACAGGTGATAAGGGGACTCTGAATTCATTGGAGGCATAAAATGTAACCAGTTTGGAGAAATGAAGATTTCTTCCATGTGCACCTCTTGCTCTCCTCAAATAGCTCCCATGGGCTGCCTGAGGATGAGCTATATTTGGCAGCTCCCCCAGGGCAGGAAGGAGCTCGGTGCCTCAAAGTTGACTTTTTGAATTATTCATGTATTATTAATAGCAGCAATGATGATGACAGGCAGATAGTAATCATGACACCATGACACAGGACCATCCTGAGGAAGAAGGAGAGGAGGGGGAGAGACAGAGACAGAGACAGAGAGACACAGAGAGTTGGCCAAACCATCAAGTGCTGCCTCCTTCCCTCCCCTGTGCTACCCAGACAGCATCAAGGGCAGGGCACACCAGGAGAGTCCCCTGAACCATCTCAAGCTCCATAGCTTCCTGGAAACCTTCCTCCACTGCTAGTACAGTGTAGTAGTTAAAGGCACAGTCATAAACAGCCTAGTTCCTATCTGAGATCCCCCTATTAATTGCTGAGTGATCTTGGACATAGATCTTAAATTACCTAAACATTATTTGTGTTCCATTTGGCTACAAGGAAATAAGGAATAGAATATATGCATGGGGCTGCTGTGAGGATTAAATGGGAGAAAGGACTGAGCACAATGTCAAGTCTTACTGCATGCTGTTGAAGTCCATTCTGTGTTGGTTTGTGTTTACTTTTTACCCTGTTAGTGTGGTCTTCTTAGCTTCAATTAAAACTGCTCTGCTGGTTGTGAATAGGTAAGTGTATCCTTCTTTCCACATTGGGGTGGAAGGAGGGATCTCAGAGGGACTTCTGAGAACATTGGGATTTTGTGTAGTTTGGTAAAAGGTGGGCACGTATCTTCACTAACTGATGCTTCTGTCCCATGCTTCAATCTGTCCTAAAATGCAAGGCATCAGAATCAGCCAACCTTGGTTGAACTTGCTGACTTCTCCTGGGTCTGCCTAAACATTGCAATTTCCTACTCCCAGAGGAAGGGATTTGCCAGCTGCAATACCGTTTTTATTGGACTCCATATGTCCTACAATGGATTCTTTAGTGATAAGATTCCAGTCTCCTCCTCATCTATAAGAAGGGGGTATGTAGGTAGTATATTCTTTGCAGTGTTGTTGCAGGAATAAGTATGGCAGCTCACAAATAAAACTTAAAAGAGTATCTGGTATTCTGGATAGACTAAATCAACATTAATTACTATTCTTCTTCTACCTACCATACATGTTCTATTTTAATTCTACTTTATCTTCGATTTTCCTTATTAAAACCTTTAAAGGCAGGTGATGAACTATTTTTTAAGACTTCTTGTAAAGCTTTATTATATCCAGTCCAGAATGCACAAATTCAGTCTCATCTAAATCTAAGAATTCATCTCCCATTAGAAGAAAATGCTGTTGAAATGATAAAAATGCCTCTTTTTTTTCTCTCTTAAATAATTCATTGTCAAGTTTGTGTCCATATAACACCCAGTGCTCATCCCAACAAGTGTCCTACTCCATGCCCACGACCCCCCTTCCCCTCTCCCCCACCCCTAACAACCCTTAGTTTGTTCTCAGCATTCAAGAGTCTCTCATGGTTTGCTTCCCTCCCTCTCCCCAACTATTTTTCCACTTCTTCTCCCCCATGGTCCTCTGTTAAATTCCTCCTAATCCATCTATACATGCAAACATATGGTATCTGTCCTTCTCTGGTGATGAACTATTTTAAAGGGGAACATTTGGCAACTTCCTAAAGAAGTTTTGAACAAAGGACTTAAAAATTCAAACCCTATCCCTAATGCTCACATATAAGGGGCTGAAGACTAGAGAAGGATAAATAGAAGTTCTTAAAAACTTGCTTAAGAATTTAACTTGAGGGGCACCTGGGTGGTTCTGTTGGTTAAGCGTCCAACTTCAGCTCAGGTCATGATCTCAAGTCTGGTGAGTTCCAGCCCCGCATCTGGCTCTGTGCTGTCAGTGCGGAGCCCACTTCAGATTCTGTGTCTCCCTCTCTCTCTGCTCCTCCCTTACTTGTGCTCTGTCTCTCTCTCTCTCAAAAATAAACATTAATTTTTTTTAAAAAAAGAACTGAACTTGAGTATCAAGCTCTATCAAAGCTGAGACACAGCCAAGAAGAGAAGTTACTGGAAGGCTTCCATTCTCAAAAGAAAGTTTCTAATGAGGCTCATGTTTAGGTTGGGTTCCCCAGAAGACCTTAAAATGAGGATCTGTAGAAACATTATTTATTTGGAAATGATCCAAGGAAAAACTGTAATGGGAGTAGGAAAGTGGGGCAGTGAGTAAAAGGACAAACAAGGATTCAGTATCAGAAAAAGGTATTGGGAAGCTTAGGCTCCATTCCAAAAGGGAGTTCTGGAGATACACCAAAGAGTTGACCAGATCATGTACAGAAATCATTTATATAGTTCCCCAACTATCATTAGTTAAGATCTTGTCCTGGAGGCAATACATTGAGGTATTTCCAGCTCTCAGGACAAGCATTAGGTCAGTCATGGCATAGAGACCCAGGTGCAGGCTGTGGGGAGTGACCACATACATACAGCTGATGTGCATCAGATGGTGACAGGATCCAAGGAAAATGGAGGGAACATTGACAGTAGGCTTCATTCCAATGTAAGTGAAAGCCTTGTCAAGAGGTCACTCTTATCACTAGAATGGGTGCCATATATGTGGCTGTTCTATTCTTTTTTCTTTCCAACTCTTCTCTACCCAAAGTTTTTACCTTCTTTTTCCTTCTTCCTTTATTTGAACATTTATTGGGTATTTTATAGATATAAGACTTGGCATCAGGCACTGTGGGGGCAACAAGATGCAGAATGAATTACACAGGACCCAGTGACAGCATGTAGCTTGATTTCTTCTGCATTTCCTTCTGATATGGAACCATCAGCATAATTTGAATCCTGGATCAGCCATGTGTACAGAACAGTGATGTGATTCTCTAAGTCTCATTTTTTGAGGTAGTGGAGCAGCACTTACTTACACATATTTTATAAGACTGTTATCAGGATACTGCAACTTATGGATTTGGAGAGTTCTGAACAGTGCATGATTTACACATTGTCAGAACCACTTCTCTCTCTCTCTCTCTCTCCATTTTGTTTCTTTCTCAGACAGTCTGCAATGTGTTAGATGGCAACCCTCATGTTCTGGGTGAAAGACCTCAGATCCTTCAACAATGACTCATGTGAATTGGGTCCCAGACTCATCATTCTTGACTTTGGGAGATTCCTATGGTAAAAAAGAATAAGGTACTTTAACAAGGAGGAGGGAGTGGTATGCCTGAGTGGCTCAGAAGGGTAAGCATCTGACTCTTGATTTTGATTGAGTCATAATTTCATGGTTTGTGAGTTCCAGACTTTCATCAAGCTCCATGCTGGCAGTAGGGAGTCTTCTTGGGATTCTCTGTCTCCTTCTCTCTCTCTCCCCCTTCCCTGCTCACTCTCTCAATGGAAATAAATAAATAAATAAATAAATAAATAAACTTTTTTTTTAAAGATGAGGGAGTAATCTAGAAGTCACAGGCAAACTGAAGACCATCTGAGACTTCAGAAACCAGATGCTCCCTCTTCTTATAGCTTGCACATTCTTCTCATGGTCCAACTAGACATTCCTTTCTGTATACTCAGAATGGACTACTTGGTTTGGTTAAATACTTCTCCTACATGTGCAGAATCTCTTGTGGCTTTTTCCTAAGCTGCTGGTTACTTTCTGGATGGCTGCCTTTGGTGCTGGTATCATTTCCTGATCCAGTGATCTCACCACGTGTATGAATAGACCTATCTTCTTCCCCAAGAGTGAGGGTGATTGACTGGGGAAATAGGTATAGCTGGCCTGCTTATTTTTCCCAACAATGTCAAACTAAATTCTATCCTCATCACAATCTTGGATCTTGCCTGGGAAATGACTGAGAAACAAGAGGTAATAATGAACTCACAATTTGACTCTATCAGTCTCTGGGTGGCTTCCTCTTTCTTCCTACCTGTACCCATTCCTCTCCTTTGATAGACTTCTACTTTAAACAAAACTTACTGTGTGGAAGGTGACTGTGACATACACTGGGGAACCCTAGTCCTATAAATATAGCCTTTTTTGCAGTTCCAGTAATAAGAGTGATGTTAGTAGGATTCTCCAGTGAGCACCTTTGACCTTAAATTCTACTTTTGAATATCATCATGTTAGCACAATCCTTGGGATACATAAATGTTTAATAAAATATATTTATCCAATAAATGTTGAATATTGAGGACAGATTAATTCCTCTGTTTCTACATATATATAGCATATATGTGAAAGAGACCAGAAGGGCAGAATATTATCTAGGTTTAATATTAATATTAAAATGTTCCATGATACGTTTTACAGGTGCCAGCTTCAACAGAGCAATAAACTAGGAAAATAAATTTAACTTAGGTGCACAACCTGATTAATTGGTCATGGCTGCCTAGAATGGTGTGTTGAAGAAGGATGAGAGAGAAGTCTGTTTGCAGGCTTAGGATTGACTAACAATGTCTGCCCTGGGGAAAGTAGAATGAATAGCTATGACTGTGCCATGTATTCTCACACAAGGCCTAATTATTTCTGGCACCCTGGAAGTGGAGTCTAAGAATAGGGTTCATACAGCCTGAGAAGAAAGGAGAAATCTAGTTCTATAGGAAGTGTCATCCTGAGCATCTGAAGTTTAAAAAGAATGGGGAGTCTAGGGGTGTCTGGGTAGTTCAGTCAGTTAAGTGTCTGACTCTTGATCTTGGCTCAGGCCATGATCTCACAGTTCATGAGATCAAGCCTTGTGTCAGCCTCTGAGCTGTCAGCACAGAGTTTGTTTGGGATTCTTTCTTTCCCTCTGTGCCCTTCCCTGCCCCCCCCCCTCCGGTCTCTCAAAATAAATAAATAAACATTTTAAAAATTGAAAAAAAAAGAAAGTATGGGGACTCCATTTCAGCCCCAACACAGTGATTGTCATATAAAATAACATGACAACCTCTGAAGCTATGCAAATATAAATTGTTTTCCCCAAATTTCCTACAGAAACCTCAGACTCTCAAACCTATGTGCATCAGAGCTCTGTTTCTGGCCTCAGAGCTCTGTTTCTAGCCTCTGGTGACCTTGCTCTCCTATCCTGAGAGAAGGCAATGGATGTGTTTCAGGACTTAGGGCAGAGTTTTGAAATTCCTGTTGAAATGAAATACTGACTAAAGAGTCATGGTAGAGTGTTTCAGTTTTCAGTCTGGGTGAGCGAGCGTTTGACCTGGAGATGGAATGAATTTCTGTTTCACCATGGCAGGGAGGAGATTCATCAGCCTGTCACCCATCAGTGCACAGCCCAGTGGGGGAGAGCAGCTTGGCAGACAATAACAACAGCCATATCTGTTTTTCTGGGCCTCTGATGGGTGTTATTTGGGCTTCAAGATGAGCAGGATGGTTTTTCTCTCCCAGAAATGAGTAAAAACACACACGAGGTAGAGAGGCTAAGCCTTGGTTCTCTAGAGGAAGCTCTCTGGAGCTGATGGAAAGACCTTGGGCACATGCAGTGGTAGATTTGTGAGCCTGACTGAAGCCAGGAAGATATTTCACACCTTTCAGGTGGTCCTGTCAGCATCAGGCAAAGAAGCATCTGTTCCCTGGATGCCTACATTTGTTCCTTTAGTAGTCAGAATAGCTTCTGAAAGGCAGGATTCTACTTTTCTAAACCATGTGTTCAGCATAAGATAGTAATAGTGGTGGTGGAGGCCTAATGAACCAGAAGCTGCTGGTGCCACACTGTGCCTCTGTGAAGGTAAAGTCTGTTCGGGGACAATTCCCATGACTCCCTGTCTAAGGGCTTTTTGTTTCTGACCATTCTTGTGCAAGCAGGAAACAGCTTTGAACTGATGATGCAGGAAAGCTGCTGGGTGAATATGCCAGCCCCTCACCCCTGGGCTTTGAATTCCCCCTGTGGCCTATTTTATACTGGCTCCCAAGTTCTCCAGTAGGATTGAGCACAGGTGCCATGCCAGTGTCCTAACTGATAACACACCTTTCTTTGGCTCCCTCTCCTCTCCTTTCTCATTTCTACTGGTGGCAGTATCTACTGGTACCTAGTGTAACCCAGTCTCAGGTACCTGCTCTGAGACAGTTAGTTCCAACTTTGACTTCAGGCTTATGTGTGCAGATCAAAATCCATCACATTACTAAACCAAACAAAAAGATGTTCTATTTAACAGGATCTGTATTCCCTCGAAGGCTAATATGTTGTGTTTTGATGATATGCAAAGTTTTTTGCCAGGAGGGAGAACATAGCCATGATTTGTTACTTTGTCAACTGGAGCAAATGGGTACTCACGGAGGGTTTTCCCTGGACATGAGAGACAGCACCCTCAAGTGGTAATGACTTGAAAAACCTTATCTAATTTCAACTTTCTCTTCTAAAAATTAGATAGATAAAAGTAGTAAAAAAAAAGTATTGTAGTAAGGAAAACCTTGAATCTTTCTAAAATAATAATAATTTTAAAAGATCAAATTACCAAGTTTGGTGAGAATGTGGAACTCTCATCCACTGTTGGTGGCAGCATTCTGCCCCCATTCACATTGGTACAATCACTTTAGAAAACCATTTGTCAATTATTTTCTACAGTTGAACTTATGCCTATTTTATTCTCAGTCATTGTATGTTTATATATATGCCTGAAAGAAATGTGTAGTTACGTACATCAAAAACAATGTATAAAAATATTTATAAACAGCAGAATCTATAATAGCAAAATCTAAAACCTATTCTAATGCCCATAACCATAAAATGGATACGTAAATTGTAGTATATTCACACTGGACAACAATGAAAATCAATGATCTATAATTACACACCAAGATCTGGATGAATCTTACCAATATTATGTTGAAGGAAAGAAGCCAGATACAAGAGCACTTAATGATACCGCTTCCATGAAGATCAAGAGCAGCAAAACTAATTGGTGGTGATAAAAGTCAGGATAGCTGTTACTCTTGAGAGTAGCGACTGGAAGACACAAGACAGACTACTATGGGCTAATAATATTCCGTTCATTATTCTGGATTCTGGTAATACATGTTCAGTCTGTGAAAATTCATCAAGCTATGTACTTGTTATTTGTTCATTTTTATGTATATATGTTGTATTCTAGCAAAAGTGCACAACTAAAGGAAACAAATAATTTGTAAATGTCTATATTCTGATACCATTTTTAATACAAAATTATATCAATACACCTCACAATTGATTACACTACCCAGCTAAGTAAAAACTGTATCAGAAAAGGTGGAAGGTGGGAGATTAGAGGGAGGAAGCACAGCTTGGGGGGG
The DNA here is from genome assembly GCF_008692635.1 of Crocuta crocuta. Lineage (NCBI taxonomy): Eukaryota > Metazoa > Chordata > Mammalia > Carnivora > Hyaenidae > Crocuta > Crocuta crocuta. The sequence goes on from NW_027529739.1 coordinate 87,060, forward strand.
GGTGTAGTTTAGAGTCCAGGAAAGAGGAGGTGGTATTGGTGAGTAAGTGGGCTTTGTGACTCTTGTCAGTGGTGATGTAGGGATTCCCTGTGACCACATTTGAGGATTAGGAAGTCATATCTGAGGTGTCAGTGAGGAGCAAGGACTCTACCATGCTTGCAATCATTGTTCTTTAGATTAGCTTGCTGAATTTCCTACAAATGTTCTGTGCATGGAGACACTCTGAAATCAACACTATTGTCTCTAAGGAAGAAAAAAAAAAAGAAGAAGCCAAAACTTTAATCATTGCTTTTCTTCTTGGTAATTTCTGAAGCAATTGTATACACTATCATTTCTCGTACTGAAAATAATAGAATGTGTTACTATACCCATTGGTTAACAAGACAGCCATGTGGAAGAGCATATTCTTGGTAATAGCAAAGCAAGACACAGTGGCCAGGACAGCAAAAAGGAGGAGACATACAGAACAGAGTTCAGCATCTACCAGGATGCTCAATAAAAGCAAAGTGATGGACTGGAGAAGCAAACCTGTGGTTGCTCATTCCTCATGAAACACTTAGAAGGTAGAGGTACGCAACCCCTGACACCTTGAAAAATACCAGGACTGCCATATCATTACCCAGAGAAGTAGCCACTTGAAGTATATATCATGGCTTTGCTATGGTCTGGGTCACCTTGAGCTAACTTTTAAGTTCTCTGAACTTCAGTTTGCTTATCTGTAAAAATAATACCCACCCTACAGGTTATTACAAGGATAAGGGTTGGGCAGAAATTTTCTGTAAAGGACCAGAGAGTCAATTTTTTGGATTTTGCTGGTCACACAGTCTTTATCTCAGTTACTCAACTTTCCTTCTGTAACGTGAAAGCAGCCACAGGCAGCAAGTAAATGAATGGGTATGGCTGAATTCCGATAGAACTTTATTTACAAAAAAAGTAGTAGGCCTAACTTGGCCCATATGTTTTCCAATCCCTGGCTTAGACCAAAGAGTTAATTACCTGAGGTAGAATGCTTGGCACAGTCTATTTGGTCAATAAGAATTTGTTTTGTTCTTTTCTTTATTGCTGCATTGTTATAAGGGCTCTGCAGCTAGATTAGAAGAAGCATCTGGCAAAAGTTGAGTTCTAACCCTTTTTATTTGAGCAAAGCACCATAATCTGACTTTCCAAAGGATTCCTAATCTGTGTCATAAAATGTCAGTTGGGAAAATGGATCCTCAAAAGTTGGTTGGTGATGGAAAGGTGTCGGTGGTAAAAGGGACCTCAGGAAACTCCTTATGTCTATTCCCAAGTGGAGAACAATATACTCACTGAAAACCTGACTCATCCAAGCTGAGTGACACAGGCATGTCACTTAACTATACCTGTTTCCTCATCCATAAATCAGGGATACAGTACATACTTCAAAGAGGATTAAATAAGTTAATATCTGTGAAAGTTTTTATAGCAGTGCCTGGAACATACTAGGAATCCAGTAATTACAAATTTTGTTAATATTAAAGCAATAGAGTCTTAGGTTCTCTGTCCCAATCCTTATGGAGTTCAGAGTTTTAGAGCTACAGTTGTGGATCCTGAGCAGGAGGTGGGGCAGGAAAAGCCACTTCTAAAACTCTACTGTCTTTGTCCTACTCTATTGGTGTGGGTAGAGCCAAAGTCAGAAAAGAAAGTACTGGAAATACACAGAAGTTGGAAAACCGACCTAAGTAACAGCCTGACATGAGTTGGCATGTTTTCTCTTTCATTACCTGGATCTGAAATGTACTCCATAATGTAAGTCTCCTTGGCTGCATTGTTTAAATGGGTGGTTGCATCAAATGCTAATGCCCTGCATTGTGGCTTTCTGGATTGTAGCAGTTCTAAGCTGAGCATGGTTGTGTGTGTGTGTGTGTGTGTGTGTGTGTGTGTGTGTTGGCGTCTAACGAGCATGCACAGCACAGAGACAGACTCCTGTTCAATCAGTCCAAAGAATAAAATTGGCTTTTAAAATGTTAATGTTCTCCTCTTGGCCCCAGTTAGTTTCATCAAGGAGGCCTAGGAGTGGATACGTAGAGTCTGGGTTTAATCCCAAAGGATACATTTCCTCCTACACAGATAATGTTTCATTAATTAGACAGTAGTGTACATGCAGAATTCATTTTATAGGAATTGATCATCTTAATCCAGAAAAGAGGCTTTGCCCTTCATTCAGTAAGCAGTCAACTGGCTGCTCTTTGCCTGAGGTGACCAGGTTCCTAAAACTTGTGTGTATGTGGGATAGTGGGAAGGCAGAACCAGGACATAGAGTAGCATGCCCAAGAACACACAGGGATAATGAGTCGACCACCCTGGCCACGGTGGCAGGAAATTCTGGTGAGAACACAGGATATGGAGCAAAGCAGAGCTGAGATCCAATCCCACAAACTCTCCATATAGCCTTGGGAGAGGGACATAACCTTTGTGAATTTCAGCTTCTTCATCTGACAAATGGAGAAAGTGATGCCTGCTTCATGAGACTACTATGAGAATTGAGACAGAAAATTTGTAACAAGCAACAGAAAGTCACCTGACGAGCATTCCATCCTGGAGAAAGAGCACATTTGTTTTGAAAAAATACATTTTCTGGTACGCCACCTGAGAGCTCAGGAATCAAGGGCAAATAATTTGCTTGGGAGGTGATTTCAGGAAGCTCAAGAGTGTCAAGGAGAAACTCTCATAAGAGTTTGCACATTAAGAAGAAGGGGCAAGATGGCGGAGAAGTAGGGAGCTCCATACATTGCACTTGCCCCCATATCTTGCACAGAGAAGACCTGCCATAGGAACTCTTACAGAATCCAGGAGTTTGGGAAGAAAAGGAGACAGAGTCCGCTGAGAAAACCTTCTAACGTGAGTGTGAACTGGGGAAGATAAAATCGGGCCGGGACCAGAGACACAGAGGGATGGGGGCGATCCCCCTCTGCGGGGACTGAAAGGGGAAAGAGAGAGGCCGAAACTGCTCAAGACACAGTCCCTGTCACTGGGGAACAGAAAATCTTCCGCTCAGGACACAGAGGAACTTGGTCTCTGGCTCTCCAGCTGACCCTAAGCAAGATGCACTTCTCCCAAACAATTACCCCGGGACAATAACTGTGTACGCGCCAACTCCCCTTGCGCCAACTCGACCTGGAGGGACCGCACTCCGACTGTGCCTTTGTGCTTCTGTCTTGGCTGGAGCCCTAGAGGGGAGGCGAAGGGCTTAAAACTGGGAGATTTCCTCGCGAGTTGGTGTTTCGGGTGACGAGACACAGAGGTACCCGGTTTCCCGCTCTCCAGCGGACCCGAGGCACGAAACACTCCCAGGCGACCCCCGTCCTTCCTCGCCAACCCGACCTGGAGGAGACTGGAACAGCGGTTTATGGCTCAATCCCCAGAGGGTAGGCAAGAAGCATGGAATTGCCCTGAGGGGATTGCCTGCAAGTTTGTGTCTACAGCAATTTCAGTGGGGCACGCGGACTGGGATTTGGAAATGAGGTCTGGCCTGGGATATAGAGCTTGACCTCCCTTGGCTGCGCCCCCGGCATAGGGAGTTTACACACCCAAAAAAATGAGCTGCAGCGCTTGGTTCAAGAAGGGACTGGAGCGCCGCCACTCTTCTCCCCACAACGACCAAGGCAGAACTCCCCCTTGACGCTTTGGATCAAACCACGCCCATCCCTGCTAGAGAGCTGCCCTCCACCCCCCTTTTTTTAAATTGGAGCACTGACCTGATTAATTCTGGTCACTAGCTTGCTTAAACAGTCACATTTAATCAACTCTGTAGATGTAAATTCTACACCTACCTACCTTTTTATCTCTTTCTCTCAGGAGTAATCAGACTGTATAGTGTCTCTGGATAACACCAGCGTCTTTCTCTCACCTCTTCAACCATATTCCACCCTTTCACTCTTTGAAAAAAGCTTCTTATCCTTTCTGCCTGTTCATTCTATTTCCAATTCTGCCTCATCCCCGTCCTGTCATCTCTCTCTTTATCTATGCTCTTCAACTAGACTGAATACACCTGGCTATTTAATTGTAGCTGGGAAATCTCGTTATATGCTTTAAACTGTTCTTTGTCTACCAGCTTTCTATTTTTTTTCCTTTTCTTCTTTTTGACTTTTCAATGTATTTTTATTTTCTTTTATTCGCCTTCCCTCCCCCCTCTTTTCTCTTTACCTTTTCGTTTTCCCTCTCAGTTTGCATGTTTGTTGGATTTGTCTGTGCGTTTGTGTGCCTCTGTTCCCTGTGTGTTTCTCTGTTTTCTTCTCCAGGGCTACCTCAAGAAACAAGCCAAAGAACACATGGTGGAGAGTCCCAAATACCACTACGAGTACGAAAATAAAATAACCAAGGTCTCAACAAGAGAGACTAAGAGATACCATTCAAAGAACACTTTCTGAAAGGATAGGCCCTGGACAGTCAAAGAGTCTTCTTGGATACAGCAGCGCTCACAGGTGCAGACAGAATAACAGGTCCTTAAAACTAACAAGTGGTAGAAAGCTAACCAAAATGACGAAAGGAAAGAGCTCTCCTCCAAAGAAATTCCAAGAAGAATTGACAGCGAAAGAACTGCTGAAAACAGATATAAGCAGCATAATGGAACAATTTTTAGAACAATAATCATAAAATTAATAGCTTCGCTTGAAAAAAGCATAGAGGACATCAAAGAAACTATGGTTACAAAAAACAGAGCTCAAAATAGGTATGATGAATTAAAAAATGTGATTAATCAGATACATAATAAATTGGAGGCGTCCAATGCACGGATTGAAGATGCAGAAAGGAGAATAAGTGATTTAGAAGACAGCTTTATAGAAAAAGAAGAAACTGTGGAAAAAAGAGACAAACTGATCCAGGAAAATGAAAGAGTTCGAGAGCTCAGCGATACAGTCAAATGGAACAATATCCGTATCATAGGAATCCCAGAAGAGGAAGAGAGAGGGAAAGGTGCTGAAGGAGTCCTGGAAAAAATTATACCAGCGAACTTCCTCAACCTGGGGAAAGAAGTAAACATTGAAATACAAGAGGCCCAGAGAACTCCCCTCAGATGTAATTTATTTTTTATTTTTTATTTTTTTTTTACAAATAGTTTATTGTCAAGTTAGTTTCCACATAACACCCAGTGCTCATCCCCACAAGTGCCCTCCTCAATGCCCATCCCCCCTACACCCCACATCATTCAGTCCTCAGTTTTTGTCAGCATTCAAGAGTCTCTCATGGTTTGCCTCTCTCCCTTTCCCCCACCATTTCTTCCCTTCTTCTNCTCTCTCTTTTCTTTTTGAGAAGCCTGGCTAGAGGTTTGTCAATTTTGTTTACTTTTTCAAAAAACCAACTCTTGGCTTCATTGATCTGTTCAATTGTTTCTTTGGTCTCTATGTTGTTTATTTCTGCTCTGATTTTTATTATTTCGCTTCTACTGGGTTTAGGGCGTTCTTGTTGCTCTGCGTCTAGGTCCTTTAGGTGAGCTGTTAGATTTTGGACTTCCGCTTTTTCTAATCTCTCGAAATAGGCCTGGAGAACAATGTACTTTCCTCTTAGGACTGCCTTTGCCGCATCCCATAGATTTTGAATTGTTGTGTTTTCATTTTCATTTGTTTCCATATATTTTTTAATTTCCTCTCTAATTGCCTGATTGGCCCATTCATTCTTTAGAAGGGTGTTCTTTAACCTCCATGTTTTTGGAGGTTTTCCAGACTTCTTCCTGTAATTGATTTCAAGTTTCAAAGCATTNATTGAGGGCTGCTTTATGTGCCAGTATATTATGTATCTTGGAGAATGTGCCATGCGCACTTGAGAAGAAAGTA
>NW_027529740.1:0-543 GCF_008692635.1 Crocuta crocuta
TTTTAGGATTTGAGAGCTTTTTGCCACATTAGAAGCCTGTCCTATTCCCATGAGCATAGTAGGAGCATTCTGAGTTGGCCAAGCTGAGGGCCAGTCTTTTCCTGCAGTGCAGGAGACATCTGCTCCGGTGTCTAGAAGTCCTTGAATAGGAATTCCCTGAGCCTGCAATACTTTAGTGGGCCTAGAGGCTTTAATCTCCTGGATCCAAAAGGCCTTATCGCTAGAGCCAAAGCCTCCTTCTCCTCTGGGGGCATCAGTGGCATCCTTTCCTATGTGATAATAAGGCAATAATAGTAACTGGGCAATTCTCTGACCTTTAAAAATTTGCTTGGTGGAANGGAGGAGAGACCAGCACCTTGATCTCTCCCTGATAATCAGCACCAACCACCCCAGGGATTATAGTGATCCCCTGAAGGGAGATGGAGCTCCGTCCCAATATTAGTCCCACTACCCAAGGGGGCAGGGGCCCCTTTACACCGCTGGGAATAGTTATAGGAAGTGAATCAGGGGTTAGTATTGTGCTGGTGGTGGAACGGAGGTCCA
>NW_027529741.1:0-1347 GCF_008692635.1 Crocuta crocuta
TTGGTTTTAGAGAGCACTTTTTTGTTTGTTTGGGTGATTGCTTTGCTGTGGGCTAGTTCACATCCCAGTTTTGCCTGTGCTAGGAACTGATCCTGAAGCCAGGTGTCCATAGTGGATTCACTACGTATTCGAATTGATTTATCTTATCTTTAGATGTACTCTTTGAAAAATTACGGGGAAGGTCAGTTGAAGCGTGTTCAAGCAGTACATTGGAATTATCCTTTCAAAAGAAATGATTAAGTGGTTAGAGGAGGCACTTTTTTTAAAAAAAATATTTTTTATTTATTTCTAGGAGAGAGAGAGACACAGCGTGAGCAGGGGAGGGCCAGAGAGAGAGAGGGAGATACAGACCCCGAAAATGGCTCCAGGCTCTGAGCTGGCAGGCNGAGCCCGATGCGGGGCTCGAACCCACAAACCGCGAGGTCATGACCTAAGCGAAAGTCGGATGCTTAACGGACCTAGCCACCCAGGTGCCTCAGGAATCATTTCTCATGCCCACCGCATAGAACTTGATTTCACCTGTGAGGGACCACGCAGACCATGTGCAAGATGATAGCTGTCTACAGCAAGATCATGAATCTTTCTGCATCTTTTCTTAAAGGTTTTCTCCCACATCATGGACGTTGTAATGGAAATGGGCCAGTTAAGCAGAAGAGTGGAATCATACTCTGGACATGAATTACGCATTAGTAACGCGGCAAGAACGAATGCCTTTTGGTAGTGAGTATAATGAGTGTTACTAACCATTCGGAATGACAGCACCTTTCTTTCCACGAAGCCCATGAGTGATCCATTGGGATCATAGTTAGAAGGAAGGGAATGGTGAGGCTTATACAGTCAATAGCTGTAGCAATTCAGTCACCAGTGGGTATTATAAGGACTGTGCCCCTGGCTCTCTTTTGTTAACGGCCTCAAATGTTTTGGAAAATAGGTAACAACAGCATTGGAGAACCAGCTCTTTCCTCAGAGCATGCCTGAAAAGCTGGAATAAATCGACGGCCATATTGAAATCTAACCTCATCCACTGAAGCAAGAGAGAAGATTATGCTAAAATTTAGGTCCACGATTTCACTGAAAGAGTAGTGAAGCTCTAAAGTAGATGAGATCCATGGCCATCATTGCCTCCTGTATTGATATTGGAGGCCTTGATAGGGAAGGAAGTGAAACCCTGAAACATTCGAGCAGATAAGAGATGTTCAGCACAGTTGACTATACTAGGGTGGCAGGAACAGCCTGTGGTGAACACCCGCATCCACTTCCACTTTTGTGTTAGGAAAGTTTTGTGCGTTTGTTTCCATTGGCTTGTTTGTTTCAGTTTGTTTTGCTGGAAAACCTGGGAGTGATTAA
>NW_027529742.1:0-3354 GCF_008692635.1 Crocuta crocuta
CAAGTACAGAGCTCCTTACTTCTCCGCCATCTTGCCCCCTCTCCCAAAATTTTCCTATTTGGATGAAAAGGATAAACTCACAAATCCATGAAGCCCCAATAAATCCCAAACAAAAGAAACATAAGATATAACACATAAATGTACATCAAAATGAGATTGTTGAGGGCCAGAAACTAAAAGAAAATATTAAAAGATGTCCAGGAAACAAGATGCAGTGCAGAGAAACAGAGATGAACTAGAGTACATGGAGCAACATCTTGAAAGTACTGAAAGACAAAAACGTGCACCTAGAATTGCAGATCCAACAAAAAGTTTCCAAAAATGAAATCAAAATAAAAACCCTTTTAGCCATAGAAATGCTGAGAGAATTACCAACAGACCAGTTGACGAAATGGAGAAACTGAAAAGGAACTTCTTCAGGTAAATGACAATCAGTTGGAAATGTGGGTCTGCACAAAGAATGAGGAGCACTAGAAATGGTAAATATGTGAGTAAATATAAAAGGCAGTTTCTCAAAATTTTAAAATATCTTAAAAATAAAGGTACCTGTCTGGAAAACAGTGTGGAGATCCCTTAAAAAATTAACAATACAACTCCCCTATGACCTAGTAATAGCACTGCTAGGAATTTACCCAAGGGATACAGGAGTGCTGATGCATAGGGACACATGTACCCAAATGTTTATAGCAGCACTATCAACAATAGCCTAATTGGAAAGAGCCTAAATGTCCCTCAACTGACGATTGGATCAAGAAGATGTGGTTTATATATACAATGGAGTACTACTTGGCAATGAGAAAGAATGAAATCTGGCCATTTGCAGCAACATGTATGGAACTGGAAGGTATTCGGCTGAGTGAAATAAGTCAGTCAGAGAAAGACAGATACCGTATGTTTTCACACATATGTGGATCTTGAGAAACTTACCAGAAGACCATGGGGAAGGGAAAGGAGGGGGAAAAGTTACAGAGAGGGAGAGAGGCAAACCAGAAGAGACTCTCAAATAATGGGAACAAACTGACGGTAGATGGAGGTTAGAGGAGAGGGAAAAGCAGGAGATGAGCATTGCAGAGGGCACTTGTTGGGATGAGCAGTGGATGTTGTATGGAAACCAACTTGACAACAAATTATATTAAACAATAATAATAAATGTGTTTGTTTAAAGCAAAAGATAACAACAATATATTGCAGGGTCTATAATGTACATGGCAGGAAATATGAAGGGCAAGGAAGCACAAAGGCTGAGTGGAAACAAAAGTAAATATGTGCTATTACCATATTTATGCCATATATGAATTAGTGTAATGTTACATAGGGGAGACGGCGATGACCTAAAAGATGTATACTCTCGGGGCGCCTGGGTGGCTTAGTCGGTTGGGCGTCCGACTTTCGCTTGGGTCGTGATCTCGCGGTTCGTGGGTTCGNATAATCCAATAGAGGGTAGGACAAGAAAATCATCAAAGAACAGATGAGACAAATAGAAAAATGATAAATTTAAACTCGACCATATCAATAATCACAGCAAATGAAAATAATCTAAACACACAATTTATGACAGATATAGTCAGAGACAAGCATTAGCCTAATACCAAAATCAGACAGACATTTGTACTAAAAAACAACTACAGTCTACATGCCAATATCCCTTGCAAACATGGATTCAAAAATTCTACCAAATCAAACTCAGCAATTGACAAAAATGGTTTTATGTCATGACCAAGTAGGGTTTATCCCAAGGATGCAAAATTGTTTTAACCTTTGAAAATCAAACAGTGTAGTTCACAATTGTTATAGACTTAAAAAGAAAAGTTTATGTAATGGTCTCACTAAATGCAGAATAATAATATGACAAAATTCCATATCCACTTATGCTAAAACTCTCATCAAAGTAGGAATAAAAGGGAACTTCATTTAGCTAATAAAGGGCATTACAGAAAGCCTATAGCTAATGTCATAATTGAAGATGAAAGATGGAAAGCTTCACTCCCAAAATTGGAAATAAGAAAAGGAGGTTTCTTTTTACCGCTTCTGTTCAACATTGTACTGAAAGTCATAGCTAATACAATAAGGCAAATAAAAGAAATAAATGTAGACAGATTGACAGAAAAGAAGGAGTATTGTTTTTTCTGAAGGAATCGATAAGAAACCTTGTAGAACTAATTAAGTGAATTTAGCAGGATTGCAGAATACAGACCAACACACAAAAAATCATTTGTATTTCTATATACTAGGAACAATCAGAAATTGAATTCTTTAAATACCATTCATGAATAACATTAAAATATATGTTTTTAAATCCCCACCAGAGTGTCACATTTGTTATCACAATTAACCTGCATCAATACCTCATGATCACCCAAATTCATAGTTTATATTAGGTTTCTCTTGGTGCTGTCTGACATGTGGGTTTGGAAAAATGTATAATGACATATGTCCATCATTATAGTATTAACAAGAGTAACTAAAAATAGTCTGTGCTGCACTTATTCTACCCTCTCTCCCCCCACACCCTGGCAATTACTGATCTTTTTACTGCCGCTATGGTTTTACTTTTTCAAGTATGTCAGATGGTTGTAATCGTATAGTATGAAGCCTTTTGAGATTGGCTTCTTTCACTTAATAGGATGCGCTTAAGTTCCCACCATTTCTTTTCATGGCTTAATAGCTCATTTCTTTTTCTTTTTTTTTTTTTACAAATAGTTTATTGTCAAATTAGTTTCCACATAACACTCAGTGNCAGTCCATCTGCTGGGAAGCTGTAAGCTCTCAGGCCTCCCCTGCAGTCACAGAAGCATCCCAAGTTATCCACAAGCATCTATCGCTGCTTGGAAATGGCTAGCACAGACAGGGGAGAGGGACAGACCAGTTGGAAGGACAGACCTGGACGTGGTGTGCCATGCCTCTCCACAAAGAGCCCCAAGGTGGAGGACAGGTGCGGGGAAAACCCACAGTCAAGTTCTGTCAAGTGCACCACTGCATGTTCTGCTTGATCACTTTAAATTTTAGGATTGAGGAAAGAGGTCTCAGGAAGCAGAAACCTTCTGAATGGAGTGGTCACTATTTTATCTGACTTTCATCTAAAGAAAATGTTAAATGAGACATGCAGCAGAGTCAACTTGAGTTACAGCCTGANTCTAAAGAAAATGTTAAACGAGACATGCAGCAGAGTCAACTTGGAGTTACAGCCTGATCCCCTCATGCTCCAGAGAGGAAACCAAAAGTCACAATTAAGACTAAACCAGTAGATCACAGAGTATCAAGGGCATATGTGAAAATGGTTTCCACTTACAAAGACCCAAGGGATATAGAAATGGTGAGGCATAGGAGCACATGGACCCCAATGTTCATAGCAGC
>NW_027529743.1:0-282 GCF_008692635.1 Crocuta crocuta
TTGTCTGATTGTTGATGCCAGGACTTCCAGCACTATGTTAAACAAAAGTGGTGAGAGAGGGCATCCTTGTCGTGTTCCTGATCTCAGGGGGAAAGCTCTTAGTTTTTCCCCATTGAGGATGATGTTAGCTGAGGGCTTCTCATAGATGACTTTTACGATGTTTAGGTAAGTTCCTTCTATCCTGACTTTCTCGAGGGTCTTTATTAAGAAGGGATGCTGTAACTTGTCAAAGGCTTTTTCTGCATCTATCGACAGGATCACATGGTTTTGATCTTTTCTTTT
>NW_027529743.1:459-791 GCF_008692635.1 Crocuta crocuta
ACGTTTGTTCTTTTTTTTTTTTTTTTTTTTTTCCTGTGTCTCTGTCTGGCTTGGGAATCAGAGTGATGCTGGCTTCATAAATTGAGTCTGGAAGATTTCTTTGACAAAATGCGAAAGAGTATCCAATAAAAAAAGACAGCCTCTTTAACAGATGGTGCTGGGAGAACTGGACGGCAAAATGCAAAAGAATGAAACTAGATCATTTTCTCACACCATACACAAACATAAACGCAAAATGGATAAAGGACTTGGATGTGGGGCAAGAAACCATCAAAACCCTAGAAGAGAAAGCAGGAAAATCCTCCTTGACCTCAACCGCAGCAATTTCTTAC
>NW_027529744.1:0-451 GCF_008692635.1 Crocuta crocuta
ACTGAATATGGGAGCACCTAAATATATAAAACAATTAATCACAAATAGAAACCCTCTTATAGATAAGAGTGTTCTAATAGCAGGGGACCTTAATACTCCACTTACAGCAATGGATAGATCAATTAGATAGAAAATCAGTATATAACTCTGCATCCTGAGGCCAGGGAATTCACTTTCTTCTCAAGTGTGCATGGCACATTCTCCAAGATAGATCACATACTGGGACACAAAGTAGCCCTCAATATAATGAAAGAATTGAGATCATATCATGCACACTTTCAGAACACAATGCTATGAAATTTGAAATCAATCACAGGAAGAAGTCTGGAAAACCTCCAAAAACATGGAGGTTAAAGAACACNGAATATAGAAAGCAAAGAAATAGTTGAAGAGATCAATGAAACCTAGAGTTGGTTTTTTGAAAAAAAATAAACAAAATTGACAAACCTCT
>NW_027529745.1:0-750 GCF_008692635.1 Crocuta crocuta
TGAGGGGTTGGTTGTAATAAGTCCATTTCATTCATGATTTTGTCTGCTTGGGTGCTCCCTCTTTCTCTTTGAGAAGCCTGGCTAGAGGTTTGTTAATTTTGTTTATTTTTTCAAAGAACCAATTCTTGGTTTCATTGGTCTGTTCAATTGTTTCTTTGGTCTCTATGTTGTTTATTCCTGCTCTGATTTTTACTATTTCTCTTCTTCTACTGGGGTTTGGGTGTTCTTGTTGCTCTGCTTCTAGTTCCTTTAGGTGAGCTGTTATATTTTGCACTTGTGTTTTTTCTAATTTCTTGAAATAGGCCTTGAGTACAATGTACTTTCCTCTTAGGACTGTCTTTGCTGCATCCCATAGAGTTTGGATTGTTGTATTTTCATTTTCATTTGTTTCCATATATTTTTTAATTTCTGCTCTGGTTGCCTGATTGGCCCATTCATTCTTTAGTAGGATGTTCTTTAACCTCCAAATTTTTGGAGGTTTTCCAGATTTCTTCCTGTGATTGATTTCAAGTTTCAAAGTATTATGATCTGAGAGTGTGCCTGGTATGATCTCAATCCTTTTATATTAATTGAGGGCTTCTTTATGTCCCAGCGTGTGGTCTATTGGAGAATGTGCCATGCATACTTGAGAAGAAAGTAAATTCCCTGGCCTGAGGATGTAGAGTTCTAAACATATCTGTCAGATCCATCTGGCCCAATGTGTCATTCAAGTCCATTATTTCTTTAGTGATTTCTGTCTGGTTGACCTAT
>NW_027529746.1:0-936 GCF_008692635.1 Crocuta crocuta
GAGCAGCACATGTGCAGAGCACCTCAAACGTGCCGGGATGGGCTTCGGCTTCTAACACCCTGCTCCCCTCAACCCCACAGCCACCTTATGAGGCAGGGGCTCGATTTGAAACCGCGAGTGCACTTCAATAAAAGGTCGGTTCCGAGTGTAGCAGCTTCTCATTGGCTGAGCAGTGACAGTCTCTCATTGGCTGGGCTGTTGCTGGGCGGAGGGAGATGGGTCCTTCTTCTGGGATAGGAGCCTAGTAGAGGAGGAAGAGCTTCCTTCTGCTGGGAAAGTAACTTAGTGGCTGAACTCCGATGGACTTGTCAGGTGCATTCCTCCTGTTAGGTCTGCAACTTATGACAGGAGGTAGGGATGAGAGCCCCCCACTACTGGCCCCTTCAGTCCGATTTAGCGAGGTTACCCTTTTTTTTTAGTGAGGTTACCCTTGCAAGACTGGAAGAGCATTTACATGCTACGTTGGTACTCACAGATCAAACAGTTGGGCCTTGGGCTGTTGTGGCAGCGCTATTCCACTGTCCTCTCCTTAGTTCCGTGGTGGCCTTGAAACCCATGACTTCCCATCCAAGGTAGCTCTAAACATTAGCAACTAGCCACCCACTGGAGGAGAGAGAACAGTCTGAAACTCCTGAACATCATATTCACAAATAATTGTCACTATTTGAGGTGGCTGGTGACTCCCTGAAAGGCACGATTCTTTCCACTNTTTTGTGTCAATGGGAAAAAATTAATAAAGCTTAGTAATAAAAACCTATGACTGTATACAAAAAAAACTCCATTTGCTTACAACAACAACAACAACAATGAGAGAATGCAACTTTGAAAGTATGTTTGATGAATGAAGTTTTAGCAAGAGAGCTGGATATATTTCCTCAATTTGAAAATATACAAAAAATAATAATATAGAAGTTAGAAATATAAAAACTACCTCTT
>NW_027529746.1:1052-11718 GCF_008692635.1 Crocuta crocuta
TGACTGCCAGCTCAGAGCCTGGAGCCTGTTTCAGTCTGTGACTCCCTCTCTCTCTGACCCTCCCCTGCTCACAGTGTCTCTCTCTCTCTCTCTCTCCTAGAAATAAATAAAACATTTTTTAAAAAATGACTATATGTTATTATTTTAAAAAGCCACTGATGGGGTTCATAAATGTTCTGATGATATAAAAACTCTGGAAATTTCAACTGTAATAATTAGTTTATCTTTTTAAATGTTTATTTATGTTTGAGAGAAAGAGAGAGACAGAGAGAGACAGAGAAAAGGCAAACAAGGGAGGGACAAAAAGAGAGAGAGAGAGACAGAAGATTCAATCCAGGCTCCATGTTGATCACAGAGCCTGACACAGGGCTCGAACCCTTGAGCTGTGAAATTATGCCTAGAGCCAAAGTCGGATGCTTAACCGGCTAAGCCACATGGTCACCCCTGAAATAATTTAGTTTAAAGCAGTGGTGAGGAGAAGAGTCAACATAGCAGAGAAATAGGGGGACCCGAAATTCCCTTGTCCCTGAAACACAGCAGTATTGAGACCAGAAGACTTGGAATTCTAGGAATCCTTGCTACAGAGTGACAGAAACACCTCCAGAAGCCCACTGGGACAACCTGGCAGGCCATAGGTGCATGACTGTGAACTGGGAGAGATAAAATGGGTGGCGTAGGCATGGAAGGGAGGGATCCCTTTCTGTGGAGCGACAAAAGGAAGAGAAAGAGAGGCTGTGGAAATTTAGGACTGTATCTGGACAAAAGAAAAAACCACGGACCAGGGACAGGAAAAACAGAGAAAGAACCAATTTCTAACTCATCGCAGGACTGCAGGGCTTTCTGTAGACTGGGACCAGCTGCCCTGTTCGCGTGCCTGGGGAAGAGGGGAGCCAGCCTGGGGCTCGGTAGTGAACTCAGAGGCACAGTCGGAGAGAGCAGTCGCCTCTCTTGGGTGCTGTGGGAAGAAGGTATATAGCTGCTCCATGGACAAAAGACCCTGCAAGGGCCCTATGTGGCTGGCTGGGCAGAGTGGCACTACCCCAGAACCGGGGTGCACAGAGCGGGATCCTTTAAGACATTGGGGTTTAAATCCCAGCCAAGCGCCTGGGAGGTGCAGGAGACTGTGGAGCAGGATAGACCAGCCCACTTGGCACTGTGAGGAGCCAGAGGCCCTTTGTTGGCAGGCTGGGCAGAATGGCACATCCATGGAACCGGGGTGAGTGGAGCAGGGTCCATTAAGGTATTGCACAAGCTGACTCGACTCATGCCCGCGCAGCACTGTGAGGACAGCCTGAACAGAGTCGTTTGGGACACCTGGTCTGGGGAGGAGAGACTGGGGTGTCGCCATTTTTCTCCCCATCACCAATAAGGTGGGGCTTCAGGGAAGGGACAATGGGTCCATAGTGGAGGCAGGATCCACATACATCAAACCACACTCATCCGCACCTGGTAACTGTGTATCTACCCGAGCAAGATCGACAGACCAAACCACCGATATGAAAAATCTACAGCTAATATCATCATCATTTGGGAAAAACTGAGCGCTTTCCCCCTGAGATCAGAAACACGACAGGGATGTCCACTCGCACCACTGTTGTTTAACATAGTGTTGGAAGTCCTAGCCTCAGCCATCAGACAGCAAAATGAAACAAAAGGCATCAAAATTGGCAAAGAAGATGCCGAATTTTCACTTTGTGCAGATGACATGATACTCTACATGGAGAACCCAAAGGACTCCACCAGAAGTCTACTAGAACTGATACATTAATTCAGCAAAGTCGCAGGATATAAAATCAATGTACAGAAATCGGTTGCATTTCTATACACCAATAATGAAGCAACAGAAGGAGCAATCAAGAAATTGATCCCATTTACAATTGCACCAAGAACCATAAAATACCTAGGAATAAATCTAACCAAAGATGTAAAAGATCTGTACACTGAAACCTATAGAAATCTTATGAAGAAAATTGAAGAAGGCACAAAGAAACGGAAAAACATTCCACGCTCCTGGATTGGAAGAACAAATATTGTTAAAATGTCAATACTACCCAAAGCAATCTACACATTCAATGCAATCCCAATCAAAATTGCACCAGCATTCTTCTTAAAGCTAGAGCAAACAACCCTAAAATTTGCATGGAACCCCAGAAGACCCCGAATAGCCAAAATGTTGAAAAAGAAAACCAAAGCAGAATGCATCAGAATCCCAGACTTTAACCTCTACTACAAAGCTGTCGTCATTAAGACAGTATCGCATTGGCCCAAAAACAGACACATAGACCAAGGGAATAGAATTGAGAACCCAGAATCGGAACCACAGATGTATGGCCAACTAATCTTTGACAAAGCAGGAAAGAGTATCTAATGGGGGGAAAAATCTCTTTAGCAAATGGTGCTGGGAGAACTGGACAGCAACATGCAAAAGAATGAAACTGAATCACTTGCTTACACCATACACAAAAATAAACTAAAAATGGATAAAAGACCTAAATGTGAGATAGGAAACCATCAAAACCCTACAGGAGAAAACAGGCAACAACCTTTTTGATCTCAGTCACAGCAATTTCTTGCTTGACACACCTCCAAAGGCAAGGGAAAGAAAAGCAAAAATGAACTATTGGGACCTCATCAAAATAAAAATCTTCCCCATTGCAAAGGAAACAATCAACAAAACCAAAAGATAACTGATGTAATGGGAGATTACATAAAGGGTTAGTATCCAAAATCTATAAAGAACTTACCAAACTCACCCGAAANTTTGATGTTTTGGGGGGAAATTTTCTACAATATAATGTCATAAACCATGTGCTTAGGGACACGTATTTTCCCCGTGCCCAGGCTCCAATGACGCCCCCCAGCACTGATGCAGGGGCTTCGTGCTCTCTTCCACGCATCCAGACTCCTCCGTGGAAGGAGGCAGCTGTGGCTGTGAAAGAAAGGACTTCCTTAGATTTTCTCAGCTGACATCTCTGTCCAGAACTGTGTCAAAGGGCCATCCTGCACTGCAAAGGCATCTGAGAAAGGGAATACTTTTGGAAGGACGCATGGCCGCCCAAACAAAGTCAGGTTCTGACAGTGAGGAAGAAAGGGGAGTGAACACGGAGGGACAGGTAGCAGTCCCCGCCCACGCGGAAGCCACACAGAACCAGGGAGCAGACCCATTAACTGTCTGCAAGTCGTAGCGCTCTGACAGTAAAAGGGGTGGAAGAACTACGGAGGGTCTTACTTTAGAGGGGGTGACCCAGCACCTCTCTGAGGAGGTGACCTTTAAGGAGAGAAGAGACGGGTGAGAAGACGTGGGAAGCAGAGTCGAGGCAGCGGGAAGAGCAGCCCCGTAAGGCCCATGAATGGGCGCAGGCTGCCACGTGCAGGGAACCAGGAGGCGGGTGTGGGGCAGCACAGGGATGGGGGAAGGGTGGGGTATCAAGTGTGCTTGGACACGTCCACCGTTGTTTTCAACTGCCACTTCCGTGACTGCATTTGTCANTTCTTGAGCCGGGGAGTCCTCATGCTGTGCTTAGAGATGAAAGGGGATCTTGCTAGACACTTTTTGAAATTTAATGAAGGGTAACCTCACTAAATTGGAGTCACGGGGCCAGTAGGAAGAGCTCTCACCCCTACCTCTTGTCAGCAGCTGCAGACCTAAAAGGAGGAAGGCACCTGCAAAGGCCATACTACTTCAGCTACTAAGTTACTACCCCAGCAGAAGGAAGAAAGATCTTCCTCCGCCCCCAGCAACAGCCCAGCCAATGAGAGAGTGTCACAGCTCAGCCAATGAGAAGCTGCTACACTCAGAACCCTGGCATTACTGCAGTGGACTTGCTGTTCACCACCGCCCCCTCCCCTCTGTAAAAGAGCCTGCCTCTGCTTTGTTCTTTGGATTTGCCTGTGGTTTTGCTGGAGTTGCTTGGCCCAGATTGCAATTCTCGGCTATTCCCAAATAAATGCACTTTGCTGGCAAAATAAGTGATGGTTTTATTTTTAAGGTTAACACCTTCTTCACCTGGCAAGGCAAAGTCCTCACGCTCTTTAGTCTTTAGATGTCAATTTAGTGAGGAATCCAGTTTCCCTTCTGTGAAGTGTGGGCACAGTGCGGCACAGCTCTCACGAGCGCACGCGATGGAGTGAGGGACGCCCAGGTGTAACGCTGGCTTCAGCTCCCACCCAGTTGCCTGACCTTGAGCAAGAACCTGCTCCCTGGAGCTCAGGTTCCTCAGGAGTTAAGTGGAAATCGAGCCCCTGCCTCATAAGGTGGCTGTGGGGTTGAGGGGAGCGGGGTGGTCAGAAGCCAAAGCCCATCCCGGCACGTTTGAGGTGCTCTGCACATGTGCGGCTCAGGGCTTGGGGCAGCGAGTAGGAGACGTCATGGCCCAGAACCTAGGAGAGGCTACAAGCTCTGGGGCAGAGAGCAGTCCGCGGGGGTCATTCCCTGGTTGTCAGTGATCTAATTGGGGGAACACACAGAAAGCAGACTCCCCTATGGGCCAGGGACTCGGAGAGGGACACAGGCTTAAGCCTGTGGGACAGGACAGCCCTCCCTGGGAGCCCTCAGTGCTGAAGAGCTGGGGCAGAGGCTGAGGGAGATGAGAGCCAAGCCCTCCCTGCCCTGGGATCTCCCATCAGGGCGGGAGAATGAGCAGAGAATATTCCAGATCTAGGGTCAGATAACAAATAGGGACCAATGGGAGACCATGGACCAGAGACAGCCAGAGGCTGTGGAGCCCGGGGGCAGCACTGGAGGCGTGGAAAGGACTTGGCTTCAAGCCAGACCTGGCTCTGCGTGGTTGCTTCAGGTACCCCCTCATTGCTCATGATGGGGTCTCCGTACCTATCGTCTTTGTTTCCACGTCCCCTCTGGTGAACTGAGGTTCCTGACAGCATCCACTTCTCTCACTTGTGAGGATTAAAAATAATTCATTCAATATTTGTTAGACCTGTCTAAGCGCCAGCCACTTATCTAGGTATGAAATGATAGTGAACTAGACAACATTGGCATCGACCGTCCATGAGCCGCTAGACCAGCAGAGCAACCGTCAGGTACTGATACGTACCCTGCAGAAAGTTGAAATGGGATGGAGGGATACAAAAGGGTGGGCAGTATTTTGCATGTGGTGGTCAGGGAAGCCTCCCTGAGGAGGAGACATCTAACCCACATCAGAGTAAAAAGCCTCGGCAGGTAGTGCAGGTTGAAGGGCTTCACATAATACCCTCACCACAAAGTCGAAGCCAAATGAACGGGCATGCACTTCAGTGGTCTTCGTGGTCTGTGTGGGGAGGGAAGCTCGTGGGTGTGGGTGTCAGCCTGCTCCTGATCTCTTGTCCTGAATTCCTGCCCTGCTCCAGCATCAGAGGGGGGACAATGGTCCTGCGGAGACTGGGGAATGGGCAAGGATCATTGCATGAAATCATTTCCTGCAACAAATCGATACTGACACACATAGCAACACACATGTTCATCTATGTGTATGGACACGTGCGCATATTGTCTCCTGCTGGCCCTGCTTCTCTGCATGATTTCTGACTTATATATGTTCCTAGATTCTTTTCTCTTTTTTTACCTGCCTAGATTCTTAACGTGTAGCCCCTAGAAGAACAGAATCTTAAACATAAGATCTGTGAGTTGTTTCTGGGTTTCTGTAATTTCGTCTTTAATTTCTGGAGCTGTATTATTGACCGATTTTCCAATGTTAAAATAGCACTGGTAGCTCATAGTAAGATATGACGAAGGAGTTTCTCATATTATCACACCTAGAGACCTGTAGTCAAGCACCAAGTGTCTGGGTGACCAAGTGCACTTGGACATGTCCACAGCTCCTTTCAACTGTCCCATCTGTGACTGCCTTTGTCAGTCCTTCGTGGATGAATGGTTCAAGGGTATGTTTGTTTGTTTGTTTCGCCTCTACCTCTACCCTGGCCTTGCTAGAGCCAGGTCTGGTCAGGGCAGAAGTCATTATCCTTTTCAGTTTTTGTAGCATCTGCAGCCTGGGTCCAGTCTTGCTCACAGACCTGGTCCCTGATGCACAGTGGCTGACCCCTAGGCTTATGGCTGCAGCAGTCCCTAAATACTTTTCCCTCGACATGGTCCAGGTCCATGTCACTGCTCTTCTGACTCAGTTCTCCTGTCCATCACTCAGGGCCCTGTGAAACATGGCGCCTACAAAACCCTGCACATATTTTTTCATAAGAGGCCAAAACTTGCCTTTTGTATTTGCTTTCTCCTGCCCTTTTTTGAAGGGACTACCCCTCACCCCCATTCAAGCCATGTCGGGCACTTGGCTGTCTACTTAGGAAATTGCATTGCCATTGCTGACACTGTAGGTTCCAGGTGCTAGCAAAGGGTCCTGGGGGAACGTACCCATCCCAAGTCCTTCTTAGTTCCAAGAAAAATCTATGGTGGGTAAGCTGAGTTCTAACGGAGTCACCACCTTCGTGGCCATGGCTCCATGTGGGATATATTGTCTTGATCTGCTCGCTGCAGACAGAACAGAGCTATGGTGGAAGGCTAAGCTTCCCCAAGCCCCACAACCCTCCCAGGTCTCCAGAGTTCCACAGACACATTACAAGAGGAGCAGCCTGGGAGCAGCTTTCTGCCTGGTTTGCTGCTGACCAATGGCACGTAGCACAAAGCCTGGTGCACAGAAAGCAGCCAGGAACTGTCTCCCCATATGAATGCGGACAGTAGCACTACAGGCACATGGCGGTGCTTCTGCCTTTCTGGCCAGTTTTCATGATAAACTCAAGCATGCAGGGGCTCCGTGCAAGCAGTTTCGGATTATTATGTTTCCCGAAGGAAAACCAAGGCAGCAAACAGCTCACTTGAGACTTGGGGAGCGAGGGCTTGGAAGATGCAAGCAACACCCCTCTTTCCAGGGGCTGCAGGTGTTAAAGGGACAACAGATGGCTGTTTGACAGGGTTTGGCAATAACTCTTATTCTGCACAAAACATGAGAGAATGATTTAACAGATCTTCCTGCTTTGGACAGTTCACATGATGGAGCAAAGCTCGTCTGGTGTGGGCCAAGAAGAGGCACTTTAGACTTCCATATCATACATGTCTCATGTCCAGAAGATGTGGGCTGCCTGGTCTCCTGCGAACCAAGGAATGATTTTACATGTACCAAAGACTAGGATTCCTCCAGCACAGTGAGCTCTCCTTTCAGCCCAGGCTGAGGAGACTGAGCTGGGTTCCTTTTTGGGTACCGCTATGCCAAAAAGTCTCAATCTCTACCGACTATTCTCCAACTTCAGAGTGCATCAGAGTTACTGGGGGGGGAGTACATTGTTGAAACAGAAATTGGGCCCCCCTTTCATGACCCCTAGTCAATAAAACATTGTCAAGACATACTCCTCATACCAGCAGCATCAGAATCACCTGGAAACCCACCAGGAATACAAATTCTGAAGCACAGCCCTCAGACAGCCAGAATATAATGTCTGTGGGTGTGACCCGGGAATCTGGGCCCCAACAAGCCCTCTATGGGATTCTCAGACACGGGTGTCTGAGAAGCATGGTCGTAAACCTTCACTGTGTGTTAGAATCACCTGGGGAGCAGGGGCACCTGGGTGGCTCAGTCGGTTAAGCTTCTGACTCTTGATTTCAGCTCAGGTTATGATTTCACAGTTTGTGGGATCGAGCCCCGTATCACGCTCCATGTGGAGCCTGCTTGGAATTTTCTCTCTCCCTTTCTCTGCCCCTCCCCTGCTTTCTCTTTTTCTCAAAACAAACAAACAGACAAACATTACAAAAAACAAAAAACAAAAAAGAATTACATCGGGAGCAGTCCAAATACTAGGCTACACACCAATCTCTGGGGTGCAATTCAGACCTGTCATTTTTTAAAAATTGTGGTAAAAAAATAGATAACATAAAATGGACCATCTTAACTATTTCTTTTTAAAGCATTTGTTTAATGTTTATTTTTGAGAGAGAAAGAGACAGAGCACGGGCAGGGGAGGGCCAGGGAGAGAGGGAGACACAGAATCTGAAGCAGGCTCCAGGGTCTCAGCTGTCAGCACAGAGTCCGACATGGGGCTCGGACTCATTAACTGTGAGATCATGACTTGAGCTGAAGTTGGCCACTTAACGGAATAAGCCACCAGGGCACCCCTTAACTATTTCTAACTGTACCATTCAGTAGTGCTATGTATATTCACATTGCTGTGCAAACAATCTTCAGAGCTTCTTCATCCTGCAAAACTAAAGCTCTATACCCATTCAACAATCTCCCATGATATACAAAAGGCCACGGAGCACATGAGATGTTCAACGTCACCAATAATTAGGGAAATGCAAATAAAAACGACACTGAGATATCACCTCATACCCATTAGGATGGCTGCTATAAAAAATGAACCAGAAACAAACAAGTATTGTTGGAGACGCACTGTCAGTGTGATGGTAGAGTGGTGCAGCTGCTATGGGAAACAGTATGCCAGTTCCTCAAACAATTAAAAATTAAAATTGCTAGATGATCCAGCAATTCCCCTTCTGGATATATATCTAAAAGAATTGAAATCAGGATTCAAAGAGAGATTTGCACACCCATGTTCATAGCAGCCTTATTCAAAAGAGCCAAAATACAGAGGAAACCCAAGTGCCCATTGATGGATGAGCTGGGTAAACACGATGTGGTGTACACATACAATGGCATATGATTCAGCCACAAGAAAAGATGAAATTCTGACACATGTTACAGCTCCAGAGGTTACTAGAGTGGTCAGGTTTATAAAAACATATAAAGTGGAAATGTGGTTGCCAGGGGCTGGTTTGAAGGGTGTGTTTAAAGGGACTCAAAACAGCACAACAGACATTGGTAGAAGGAAATGCACATCCTATACATTTTGCATTTCCTTGGGATTCGCTTTTCATAATCTATCTCCCAAGCACGCATAGCACACGCAACGGTCTCAGGTAGAAAGACCAGTGTATACATGGTATACAACTATTTCAGAAACTACTTAATTCTGATTCAGAAATGAAAACATTGCATAAATTGCATAAACGTTGGTGAAATACAGCTTGAGGCAGAACATCAGGTATAAACAGGAACCTGCTACATATCCGTGGGCACAGCTATGGGGACATCTGACTTTCTCACCTTTGGAGAAAATCTATTTTTAATGTATATTTTTGAGAGGGGAAGAGGGGCAGAGGGAGAGGGGGACAGAAGATCTGAAGCGGGATCTGTGCTGACAGAAAACAGCCCAATGCGTGGCTTGAACCCAGCAACCACGAGACCATGACCTGAGCTGAAGTCAGATGCTTAACCAACTGAGCCACCCAGGTGCTTGAAAAATCTATTTTTTATGTTAAAGTTGTTTGGAGCATAGAATCAGGGTGAAGAGATTAGCATAAAAATTAAGTGAATTTCACCCCCTTCATCAAGGCTCCTAAAACCATTTTGTGGCTCCAGTGTCCCTGTTGGTTGTCTGTTCCCCATCAGTAAGACTTGGCTTTGCCACTGAGAGTGTTGCCTTCCCTGTCCCCTCACCTGCCTTTGCCTGAATTTCCTCACAACAATAGGGGTGAATAGTCTCTATTCCATGGAACCTAAGGAGGAGTGGAGGAAGTCGGCTATTCCTAGGGCGTTCAGTGCCTGGACACAGCGACACCCAGAAATTTGTGGGTTCATGAGGAGGGAGATGAGGAGGGGCAGCTGGGCTCCTTAGTGCCGTGTGACCACTACACGGAGATACACTCTGAGGAGCCCAAAACACAAGGCAGACACTCTCACCGTGCAGAGAGCTAGGCCACAGGTCAACATGCTCGGTGGGGGTGGGGGGTGGGCAGGAACACTGTCCCAAGTGAGATGTCGGCTCTAGTTTTCAGCAGACTCTCCGCTGTTAATGGGAACTGGATTTCCGAGTCAGTTCCCCTTGAAGAGACTGCTGTTCTAGGCACAGGCCTGCGGAAGTTAAGCCATCCTTATTCCTTGACCCGCTCCGTGTTGCAGAGACTCCAAGTGTCTGCCCAGGAGCACTCGGCCTTTTGTGCTGGTCTCTCGAACCGGGGAGGCCTCATGCTGTACTTGGAGATGAAACGGGGTCCTTCTTCACCTGGCAAGGCAAAGTGTCCTTGCACTTTTTAGTGTGTAGGTCTCGATTAGGTAAGGAATCCAGTTTCCCTTTTGTGAAGCACAGGCAGAGTGTGGCACAGTTCTTTTTTCTTAACATTTTTTTTTAAATTTGAGTAAAGGGAGGAGAGAGAGAGAGAGAGAGCACATGAGTAAAGGAGAGGCAGAGAGAGAGGGGGGAAAAAAGAGAATCCCAAGCAGGCTCTGCACTGACAGTGCGAGCCAGACTCAGTGCTCGAACCCACGAACCTTGAGATCATGACCTAAGCCATAACCAAGAGTTGGATGCTTAACTGACTTAGCCACCCAGGTGCCCAAACACAGTTCTTTTTAATATTTAGTTATTTTTGAGAGAGAAAGATACAGAACATGAGTGGGGGAGGGGCAGAGAACGAGGGAGACACAGAATCTGAAGTAGGCTCCAGGTCTGAGCTGTCTGCACAGAGCCCCATGCAGGGCTCAAGCTCACAAACTGTGAGATCATGACCTGAGCTGAAGCTGGACACTTAACCTACTGAGCTACCCAGGCGCCCCTTCACAGTTCTTAAGATCATGGGAAATGAAGCGAGGGACTGCTGGTGCTATGTAAT
>NW_027529746.1:11816-17000 GCF_008692635.1 Crocuta crocuta
CTGTTGCTTTGTAATAATTTATAATAAATATATATATTCTCATTCAGATAAGGAAACATATTTCCCAGATATATTTGGTCCTTATCCACAGTTCCTAAGAACACTTCAGAGGCATAAATGAGAAATGGGAATTTGTTATTAATTAAGGTGGCTTTGGACGTGTACCCAAAGGCAGGGACTGGTTGCCAAGAGGACCAACATGTGATTAAAGAGTTAAAACTTTCAACCCGACCCCTGACATCCGGGGAAGGGAGAAGAGTCAGGGCTTGAATCAGGCAATGGTCAGCGACTCAATGAGGCCTCCATAAGAAACCAAAAGGTTTCTAGGTGGGCGAATGAGGGGAGACTGAAGGTAGTGGCACTCTGGAGAGAGCATGGAAGCTCCAACCTTTCCCCAGGCCTCCCCCTATGCATTTCTTCATCTGGCTATTAATTTGTACCCTTTATCATATGCTTTAGTGGTATGTTAAGGGTGTCCCTGAGTTCTGTGACCTGCTGTAGCAAATTAATGAAACCTAAGGAGGCCATTGGAATCTCCAGTCCCAATCCACAGCCAGTCAGTTGGAAGCACAGGGAAGAGCCTGGGGTGTACAATTAGTGTCTGAGATGGAGGGCAGGGTCAGTCTTCAAGGACTGAACCCTTAAACTGTGGAATCTGATGTAGCTCTGGGTGGATAGCATCAGAATGGAGTTGACTTCTCAAACATCCTCCTGGTATATGAGAACTGCTTGGTGTTGGGAGGAGGTACCTCCCGAATGTTGAATTTCAGTGCAAGAAACTTAAAGGCATGGACTCATGCCCATTGTTTCAACATGGGCAACTACATGATTCAAGAGGCTCAGGTTATTTGGTCATTGAGTGGAAACGTAACCCTTGCCTCATAAGGTAGCTGTGGGGTTGAGGTGAGTAGAACAGTAAGAAGCCAAAGTCCACTGTGGCACGTTTTAGGTGCTCAAAACGTTGCTACCCACGGGTAGAACTGCCTATACGAAACACTTATGATTCATTACTCGGGAGAGACTACAAGCTCTGGGGCAGAGAGAACTTCAAGATGGGTAACTCACTGAGTGTCAGCCATCTAATGACAGTGACACTGCCAAGGGATCAGGCTGGATTGCTCGTCTCTCTCAACTGTCAGGCAAACATGGGGCGCCTGCACAGTGTGGGGAGATGGAACCCGAGCGTTAAGGACACTGGCTTGCAACTGCATGAGACACTGAGGAGGGAGATATCCACGATGTTTGGGTTTCTCTCAACACTCTCATGTTGTGATTCAAGACAAAGGAAAACTATAACAATTCAGTTCAGGGACGACATCTACTGATCAG
Organism: Crocuta crocuta; assembly: GCF_008692635.1. NCBI lineage: Eukaryota > Metazoa > Chordata > Mammalia > Carnivora > Hyaenidae > Crocuta > Crocuta crocuta. The sequence goes on from NW_027529746.1 coordinate 13,146, forward strand.
GTCTGTCTATAATTAAGGTGTGAATCCTTCCCTCAGGCCGAGCCGGATGACCAAGTGAGGGGCTGCCTCAGACAAAACAAAGAAGAAATGGCTAGCAGAGGAGACAGTTATGAATGCAGGCTACAGGCCTGGGACTCGGTGAGGAACTAGGAGGCCTTAAGGGGGTTCCTCACTTCAGAGGGGACAGACAGACAGACAGACAGACACACACACACACACAGTCTATTCAAATGAAATACTTAGGCCAACTGCCCAGCTTTTAATAACAGAAACTTGTTACGTTAAAGTTCCAACGCTTTTTCTTAGCCTCCTGAAGAAAATTTTAAATAACATGTGCAGGAGGCATCAATAATATCGATTTCATTCTAGAGAAGCCAACTGGTTCTGGTTTCTGATTGATCATTTCAACAGTTGGATTATGAATTTGGAGTGGGATTATCTTCCTCGAGAAGATGGCCAGATTCTAGTTTTTCTAGCTTGTTCTTGAGATGGCATATTAATTCTTGTCTTTTAAATCTGAAATTAAAGAAACAAGACATTAACCAAATATATCCAAGAACCCATAATTTGGGAGGCTCTGGGGCGATAGAAAGAGAAGCTTCTAATCTACATGGGAATAGAAAATGTACCCACATGGTAATGAAAAATCCAGCAAATACAAAGAGTCTCAGTTCAGGGTCAAGTCCAACTCAAACTGTGGTGTGAACACAAGTTTTCCTGAGCTTGGAAGAATGAGGGAGACTCAAATAATATCAATCTAAAAAAGTGCAGAGACAGCATGAATTCTGACTGAGGACCAGGGTTTGAGAAACACCAGGCAGTCCCGTCCCCACCCGTCACCCAACACAGCACTAGGCCCTACTGTGAAATGTACTAAGGAGTTCCTCACACTCACCTTGCTGCTTCATTCATGGCATATAAAATCATTCTTTTCTGCACTTCTGGAGGCCCTTGCACTCCTTCAAGCAATTTGTAGACTCTACCATATTCTGGAGATATTAAAAAAATATTAGTATTTCTGAAGTATAAGGAGGATGTAAGTCAATCTTGGTGTATCTGATGCCTCAGCAATCATTCAGCCTTACAATGTGACAGAGGACATGTGCCTTACATGCTCACATCCAGACACCCAGACATCTACCAGTGGAAGGTGGACACCCAACAACCAGTGGAGAAATACAAAAGAACACCCCCGCCCCCCAAAAAAGGTGTCCTGGGATATTTCAGTAAAAATAAAAAGGAATAATTCCAACTGGGAAAACCCAATTCTGACAAAGGATGGCCTCAAGGGGACTGTGGAATATCATTCATCATAGAATGAGAAAGACTTACGGTGGTTTGTTTCATGGATAGAAATTCTCGTTCTACTTACTTTGTCCAAACTGTCGAATCTCCCTCTTTAACTGATCTCTTATTTCGATATTGATTTCCATCGGTATGGGCCGGTTATCTGGCACTTCTCCCAGCACAGACATCGCTGTGACCTTGGGGTTATCTGTAGAGACAGAGCTGGTAATGACTCCTGCCACCAATGCATTCCTACCAGGTTTGTGACTCCGCCCACCTTTGCTGAGACTGGTTAAGTCATGAGACAAGAATCCAATTGGTTGGTGTGGAGTACCATCTCCATCCACAGTCACAGGCTCTGGGGGGACGGATTTTGACCAGAAACCCTCAGTGTGGATCGACCACTTTCCCTCACCTCCCCGTGGATACTCTGAACAACTGGTGCATCTGGAAACCAAATGTAATGTGGGGCTGCGATGACAGGCAGGTCCACAACCCCGCACGGACATGCACGTGCTCCGCAGTCTCTAACGGTTTTTGACCTATCAGAAGGATGCACCTGATACATGAATGGGACCTGAGAATTTGACCTCAGGAAAACTAACACAACAGAGAAGCCTCCTATAATCTTGGCACGATGCATACATACAGAAACACACCTGGACAGTTTGTTTAATAAAGAATTTTACCAAACATTCACAGAGCCCTGGCGCTCATCATTTCATGTCTCCTTGACGCCCTCTGCAAGCTGAAAGGCTGAATGCGTCACTCGCGGCAGCGGGCCTGACACCGGCACCGCACCTCTACCACTCGCAGTCAGTACCGGTCCTGCTCATCAGTCTTTTCTGTCTCTGACATGAGTGTTTCTGTCCTCCACGTCTGACACCTCTACTTCATTCCCTCATGCTCCTCTGTGCCAGGCACCATGCCAACCTAGCGATCAGGAGTGAACACAGCACGAAGGATTCCTGTCCTCATGGAATGAATAGCCTCCAGGGAAAGCTGGGTGGTACATGTAAAATAGGCAAAGGGGACAATACATTTGAACTTGCGCTAGGAAGCACGATATCAACGTGGTGGCAGACACCAGGAGGAGTCGGGAAGGGACCCCTGAGGAGGTGATCCCTGGAGCAGGATATGGGGGAACATGTGCACATGATAAAAAGGACTTCCGGCTGCCTTGAGGGCCAGTGCAGGGCCCCTAGGGGACGACAGGATGGGGCCGTGGAGCAAAGGAAGGGCAGAGAGAGCAAGGAGGACCCCCCAGAGGACGCGTGCAGGAGAGGATGGCAGGACCGGGTCCTGTGGAGCATGTAGACCAGCGTCGGGAGCTCCGATTCTGTTCTGGGCGCTCGGGGGAGTGGATGGCGGGCTTCAGGGTGGACATGGCATGAAGGGATTTCCGTGTGCACAGGGTCACTCTGGCTGTGGGGCAGTGGTGGGTCAGGTGGGTCACGTGAGAGGGCAGGCTGTGAGCTCAGAAGCTAGTGCAGCGAGCGGCCTGCTGAGTGAGGAGGTGTGCGGCATGAGGGACATCCCGATGGTGGGATCTAGGAAGGAGCACAGCACTAAGAGGAGACACAGAAGGCAGAGCCAAGAATGAAAGCAAAGGAATATTCANACTCAAAGTCGAGCAAAAGTTAAGGAAATGGAAAAAGAAAATGACAGTGAAGATGTTCAAAAGGGGCACCTGGGTGGCTCAGTTGGTTAGGCATCTGACTCTTCGTTTCAGCTCAGGTTATGATCTCAAGGTTCTCGGGTTCGAGCCCCCCATCTGTGCTGACAGCACAGAGCCTGCTTGGGATTCTTTCCCCCTCTCTCTGTATCCCTCCCCTGCTCGCTCTTTATCTCTCTCTCACACTCTCAAAAATACATAAATACACATAAAAAACATTTTTTAAAGATGCTCAACAAAAGGAGAAGGTAGTCATTGACACTAATAACCACACACACTAACTTGAGCATGATTATCAAGGACAATTTTTTCACAGATAAACAGCACTAGCAATGCAGAAGGAGACCAAGCCCTGCATCCAGAAGAGAGTTCTATGAAAGACTGAACAATAACCACAACTGTATACCAAAGCTGAAAACTGAGATGAAATGGACACTTTTATAGACGGATGAAACATACCAGAACTTACCACGAAGAAACAGAAAATCGGAACGCTGCTGGATATGGTAAAAACTTGTCGTACCTAATGAAGGAACTTCCCATCCGGAAGGCTTTCCTGGGAGTCCTTCAGATATCCCGGAGGGAAATAATAATACCAGTCTNTACCAGTCTTTACCAAACCTTTCTGAAAAGAGAAGAAAGCTCATGTGTTACCAACTCATTTCATGACAAAATCGCTGGAAGAAAGGAAACCAAGAGACCCAGACCTCTCACCTGGCTATAGACACACAGCAAATGAAATTAAACAATACTTAAAAAAAAAAAATCTTACGGTGTTTGTATATATTGCCGGAAGACAAGAGTGGTTTCCTCTTTGAAAAGCAATGAATGCAGTTTACAACATGAACAGCAAAAACCAGGTAAAAGTCCCAGGATTTTGAAATAAATGGCTT
>NW_027529747.1:0-485 GCF_008692635.1 Crocuta crocuta
TGTTTCCTTTGCCGTGCAGAGGCTTTTTATCTTGATAAGGTCCCAGTAGTTCATTTTTGCTCTTTATTGCCTTGCCTTTGGGGATGTGTCAAGTAAGAAATTGCTGCGGTGGAGGTCAAGGAGGTTGTTTCCTGCTTTCTCCTCTAGGGTTTTGATGGTTTCCTGTCTCACATTCAGGTCCTTTATCCATTTTGAGTTTATTTTTGTGCATGGTGTGAGAAAATGATCTAGTTTCATTCTTCTTCATGTTGCTGCCCAGTTCTCCCAGCACCATCTGTTAAAGAGGCTGTCTTTTTTCCATTGGATACTCTTTCCCGCTTTGTCAATGATTAGTTGGCCATACGTGTGTGGGTCCAGTTCTGAGTTCTCTATTCCATTGGTCTATGTGTCTGTTTTTGTGCCAATACCATACTGTCTTGATGATAACAGCTTTGTGGTAGAGGCTAAAGTCTGGGATGGTGATGCCTCCCGTTTTGGTTTTCTTC
>NW_027529748.1:0-247 GCF_008692635.1 Crocuta crocuta
GTTGCATTTTTATACACCAACAATGAAGCAACAGAAAGAGAATCAGAAAACTGATCCCACTCACAATTGCACAAAAAATCCATAAAATACCTAGGAATAAACCTAACCAAGGATACAAGAGATCTGTATGATGAATACTATAGAAAACTTATGAAGGAAATTGAAGAAGACACAAAGAATTGGAAAAACAATCCATGTTCATGGATAGGAAGAATAAATATAGTTAAGATGTCATTACTACCCAAAG
>NW_027529748.1:539-816 GCF_008692635.1 Crocuta crocuta
TACAGCCAACTAATCTTTGACAAAGCAGGAAAGAACACCCAATGGAAAAAAGACAGTCTTTTTAAGAGATGGTGTTGGGAGAACTGGACAGCAACATGCAGAAGATCAGAACTAGATCAATTCCTCACACCATACCCCAAAATAAACTCAAAATGGATAAAGGACCTGAACGTGAGATAGGAAACCATCAAAAACCTAGAGGAGAAAGCAGGAAACAACCTCCTTGACCTGTATCGCAGCAACTTCTTACTTGACACATCCCCAAAAGCAAAAGAAT
>NW_027529749.1:0-10352 GCF_008692635.1 Crocuta crocuta
AACATTAAAAATGGTATAAAATGTATAACGAATTGCAAGAGACCCGGAAGAGCCAAAACATCTTGGTAAAAAGGAGTCGGAGAACTAATACTTCCCACTTTCCAAACTTACTGCAAAGCAATGATAACCAAAACAGTGTGGTTTTGGTACAAGGATAGGCACGTAGATCAAAGGAATAGAATTCAGAGTCCAGAAATGAACTATATATGTTTATGGTCAACTGATTTTTGACAAGGGTGCCAAGACCATTCAATGGGGGAAAGAAATGTCTTTTCAACAAAGGTGCTGGGACAACTTCATAGCCACATGCAAAAGAGTAAAGTTGGGCCTTTGCCTCATGCTATATACAAACATTAACTCAAATAGATCTAAATGTAAGAACCAAAACTATAAAAACCCTTTGAGGAAATCTCTTTCATGACCTTGGATTTGGCAAAGGAGTTTTAGATACGATACTAAAAGCATGAGTGGAGACAAAAAAGGATCATCTGAACTTCATGAAAATTAAAACCTTTACTGTTTCAAGGGACACCATCAAAATAATTAAAGGACACCTGACAGAATGGGAGAAAACATTTGCAAATTGTATATCTGATAAGGGAGCCATATCCAAAGTATTCAAGGAATTCTTACAGCTCAAAAATTAAAAACAAAAGTAACGGGCACAGGATCTTTATCAATTTCCTGGGGCAGCTGTAGCAAATTACCGACACCTGAGTGGCTTCAAGCAACCGAAATGTTCCCACAAAAACTTGTACATAAATGTTTATAGCAGCAGTATTCAAGATAGCCAAAATATGGAAATAGTGAAATGTCCAGTAATAGATGAATGGAGAAATACATGTGGTATATGGATACAACAAACTACCATCCGGCCATACAAAAGCAAAGCACTGACATAGATTACAATATGGATATACCGTGAAAACATTGTATTAAGTGAAAAAAGGCACAAAACACCATATACTATATGATCCATTCATATGAAATATTTGGGATAGAGAAATATCATAGAGACTCAAAGATTACTAATTGCTTAGGACTGGGGTGTGTGGGGATGTGGACATAGGGATGATACAGAGCTAAAGGATACAGTGTTTCTCTCTCTTTTCCCCATCTTAACTGGTTTTAGAGTATACCTGACACTAGGGTTATCTAGATGCACCTTGTTGCAATGGATCTCTAGAATATTTTTACCTTGCACCACTGACAGTGTTAAACAATTTCCCTATTCTCCTCCCCTTAGACTTCTTGAGGTGATGGAGATGATCTAAATTTGACTGTATGATGGTCATTTATATATTGAACATACTAAAAACCATTGAATTATACATCTTAAATAGGTAAATTGTATGGTGTGTGAATTATATTTCAAAAAAATGTTTTTTAAATCATTACCATTTAAAATAGCATCCAAAAATTATGCAAACATGCCCATAAGCAAATGTGCCATCCTGAAATGGGACAGAGGGATTGTAAGAAAGTCTTCCTGCTCCTGGCTCCACAATACTTTCTTTTTTTTTTTTTTTTAATGTTTTTTTTATTATTGAGACAGAGAGAGACAGAGCATGAGAGGGGAAGAGGCCGAGAGACAGGGAGATACAGACTCCAAAGCAGGCTCCAGGCTCTGAGCTGCCAGCACAGAGCCCGATGTGGGGCTCGAACCCACAAACGTGGGATCATGACCTGAGCCGAAGTCAGAGGCCTAACCGACTGAGCCACCCACGCACCCCTCCACAATACTGCTTTCAAGGCTCACATTCCCCAGCTAGGAGACTGAAAGATCCTTCTCAGGAAAACTCAAACAGGCCAGAGATACAGTTAGTGATCTTGAAGTCTTTGATGACAAAACGGATTATCTGCCTATCCTACTAAAGTGAAACCTTCCACTTAACAGTTCTCCCCATCTTTTTTACTCATAAATAGGATATGCCACTAAGGATCACCAGACATTTGAGTAAAATCACTATCATGAAAGAGTATGACCAAAGTTAGCGAATGGGGGTGGGGGTGGGGAAATTCAGTAGAAAGGAAGACAATACAGAACAACAACAACAAGTGAATAAAACCATATGGTATGATCCAAAGACAGAGACATTGTACAATTAAAATAAAAATACAATGCTATAAAAGTGGAAAATCAAAGAACAAGAAAGAACCCATGAAACTTAAAAGTATAAGAAATCAAGTACACTTCTGCTTTGGTTTTAACATCAGGTCAAAGAACTGTCCCAAAAAGAGAGGAAACAGAAAGTGATGGACATCAGGAGAGAATAAAGTTATTAGAAGATCAATCCAGGACGTACAATATGGGAATTTTTATGAAAACGAAGGAAACACTGGACAGTAAGTTATCCAAAAAATACTATAAAAAAATTCCTGGGACACCTGGCTGGCTCAGTCAGAAGAGTAGGAAACACTTGATCTCAGGGTCCTGAGGTTTGAGCCCTAGCTTGGGTGTTTTTATTACTATACAAATAAGTGAACAAACAAACAAATTTAAAATATATATATCTGAACCGAAGGACATGAGTCCCAGAAAAGAGAGGCTCATGGAAAACCCAGTAATACAAATCAATACCCACACCAAGGCTCATCCTTATGCATTTTCAGAATAATGACACTAAATAGTTTCCATAAAGCTAAAAGAGAGAGAACGTTGCAGACAGTAATTGGGACCCACAGTAAACTGACCTCTGTGTAGCAACAGTGAAAGCAAGAAGACGAAAAAAAAATGCCTTCAAAATTTTGAGCATACATTATCTCCTGTCTCAAATTCCATATCCCGTCAAAATTCCAATGAGGTAAAGGACAGAATAGATATGTTCAGACAGGAAAATCACAAAAAATTTACCTGCCGTGTACCTTATTCTCAAGAAGTTACTGGAGGTGCTCCTCCCAATCAAAACCAATAAAGAGAAAGACAGGAGATTCAGAGGACAGGATATTCAACTAAAGGGAATGATCAAAGACAATTTGAAAGGTGATGGCAAAAAGAAGCCCCAGACATATGCCGACAGCTATCAATCCAGGGAGCCTCTAGAGGGATTTGCTTTTCCCGGGGGAAGAAATGTAATAGATTACTATTTGAGATTTTCGACATGAAAACTTACATAGAGCAGTGCTTCATGAAACTAGGTGGATGGTTGAAGACTCAGTCCTAAGTCAGATATTCAAACACTACTGAAACAGAGACTGTATTTAGGCCAATAGAAATATAATTGTACAATGAACTGACTTAGCACAAAACAATACATATATGAATGTTTTGTTCCCTAAGGCTGCTGTAAGAAATTGCCACAGATTTGGTGGCTTCAAAGAACACACATTCTTTTACTGTTCTAGAGGTCAGAAGTCTGGCATAAGTTTAACCTGGCCACACACAAAATGTTCATAGGGGTAAGATCCTTTCAGAGGCAGTAGGGTAGAATGCACTTCTTGCCTTTTTCAGATTTTAGAGCTGCAGTCCTTGGCTTCCACCTCCCTTCTTCCATCTTCAAAGTCAACAATGTAGCATCCTCCGTCAGTCCTCAAAATGCCGCCTTCTCTATGCCAAATACCACTCTGCCTTCCTCTTATTAGGACACTTGTGATCCCATTTAGGGTCCATCAGGGTAATCCAGAATAATTTCCCCATCTCAATAGCCTTAACATATTAAGGCTAGAATTGCAGGTTGGTAGAATGTGTGGGATTAGGAAATAAAAGCTAATCTGTCCTGCATCTGCACTGTACTGGCAAGAACTAAATACAAGTGAAGGTACGAGCTAAGAAAATACCAGTTGTGTAACTTCAACAAGAGTCCGATGCTTTTGTTTGCATTGAAGACTGCCATCATACAATATGAAGATTAATGGTAAAATTCATGCTAATGCAAAATCTTAACTCAGAATGGCGTTTTTACTTAGAATGCCATTAAAAGCAAACTTAAAAATACCTTAAGGGGAGAAAGAAGTCACAGAAGGAAAAGGCTCTTGCATTTTCAGTCCCTCATTGGTATCTTTTTCCTACTTTTTAAACAAGAAGCTTGTAATTTCATTTTCAACAAGCCCTACAAGTGACCAAAAGCATCCTGCTTCTCTGGAATTATTCTATTACTCTCCCAAATTATTCTACATTTCTTTTCCAAAATAGTGTGGGGTCCACTGAAGCACAAGGGAGTCCAAGAGACTTCTCTCTGAAGTCCATAGACAAGAATTGTTTTATTCACCCACTCTGGGGCGTATCATGACTTTGGCTCCTTTGGAGGCAATGAACATGATCATAGCCTAGACAGACAGTGTTACAGTGCTTAATACCTCCGTGTTAACACATCTGCTGAACACATGTGGTTTTTTTCCGGGTAGGTAGGCTAAGTGTGTACTTTCAAAAGTGTCCTCGCTATCCAAAGTACATGTTGTACTCCAGAAAGAAAATAGGTTTTGTGATGTGAAGTTACATGGAGAATTTGTGGCTCATTCCAGCACTACAATCAATACTCACAGCGAATGACTAGAAGAGTTTAGGTCAAGCTCTGGGTAGACCCAGAGGGATGCCAATCCTTGGAAACCACCCCCTCCCCCACACTCATTATTCAAGAAACAAACCTACCCAAGGCCATCAAATTGTGCCATAGAAGGGCTTGGAAGAAACTACTGTCCTGGTCACCTCCTTGCCTCACCACAAAAGGCTACAATAGGGATATCAGTGGGTCCCTTGTCCAGCTTGAAATCAAGTAGGTGGTGATTTTTCTCAGGACATCATAGTTTGGGGCAAAGTGCTGCTTGGTGAAAACAGAAGCAGACTGGCATACTATTGGCTATGATTGCAACAGAAATGGGAGTCATNTAACACTCAGTGCTCATCCCCACAAGTGTCCTCCTCCATGCCCCTCCCCCCTCCCCCCCAGAAAATACTTTTTCATGGTCAGTCTTGGCAGTCTCTTCCTTGTTTGTGTTTGCATCTTCAGTTTTGTTCTTTTCAACAAATATTTATTGAGCACCTATGTGCAAAGCACTGTTCTACGTGCTGGGATGATACCAGCAAAATAAAACAAATCTGCCCTCCTAACGCCTACATCCCAGCGGGAGAAGAAATATAACCGAGTAGGTTGGGTGGTAGATTAGAAGATCATTGAAATGTTGACTAAGAAAGCAAGGGTCGAGTAGACTGAAAGAGATGCAATTTTAAATGTGGCTTTGACATTTCCTGATTAATATCCAGTATCTGAAGTCTTTCGTGGTCTTAAGTAGATTAAGTACTGTTCCAATGATCAGTCATAGCACTTGTTCTATCGCCTATTTGGTGATCTTTGTGAGCTATCTGACCTAAGTTTTCAGCCAACTCAGCAACCTTCGTAAGGATTAGTTTTAATAGTATCCACAGCAAGGGCACGCAAACTATCGTTTGTGAGCTGAATGTGGCCTACTGCCTGTGTTTATTAATTTTACTGGAACACAGCCAGGCCCATTTGTCTATACATTGTGTAGACCTGCTTTCACACTACAGCAGCAGAGTTGACTGAATGGGACAGAGACTGGGCGGCCCAGAGAGCCTAAACTATTTACTCGCTAGGTGTTTACAAACAAAGCTCATCTAGAGAGTTATACATAGGAGCTAATAACAGAAGTGAAACGGCTACTAACACATACTGTTGGAGCAAGTGAATCTGGCTCCATCATTAGCTGATGCTGACAGAAGAGAGTGGAAATAATTGTGTATTGAGCTATTAGTCAAAATACTGTCTATAGTAATAGCAAAAAAACAAGCAGTGAACATATCCAAAAAGGTATTAAATACAGGTATATTCCTCGAAATGCAGAGGATTTATAAAAACCAGGCTCATAATCTCAGGAATCTGACAAAATTCAGTCTTGTGTTTTATGCTGGCTCCCCTCGTTGTACTTCCTACCTTATGGTTACTCAGGTTTTCTTCATTCCCTCGGCTTCAGGTTAGCTCCTCCACATGTCACGTTGGTCCCAACTGTTTGGGGGATTTTTCGGGTCTTTCACGTCCATCTCATTCTTGCTGCTGCTGCTGCTTGTCCCTGAGTACGTACAAAGGACCTTATGTTTGGAAGGAAACAATCAACTACTCAAGTCTGATGCCTTCAATCTCCTTCTCTTCAGCAGTACCATTCTAGAAAAGCAGAGAGGAACACTGTACATACTCTTCATTTCTTTCATTTTTCAACCCCTGCAGTCAACCTTCTATGTCCTCTTTTCACTTGCTCTAATGGTAATATATCCACTCAGATTACTAATGGTCTAGCTGCAAACCGAATAGCAGTATTTTTTTTTTAATAGTGCAGACAGCTTAATTAAATCGTTATTTGTTCCAACTCTAAGTTTCAAATTTAATTACTATAAATTAGTACAGAAGAAATGCGAAGACGTAGGTAATATAATTTCCCATAAAAATGAATCATGTATTTAGGGTTTGGTGTATATTAAGAAGTATTCCTACTGCTTCAAATGAGGCTAATCGTGTGATCCTTAATAACCCTATAAAGGGGTGCCTGGGTGGCTCAGTAGGTTGAGTGTCCAACTTCGGCTCAGGTCGTGATCTCAGAGGTTCGTGGGATGGCAATCACAGCAAGGAAATGGCAATGTTTGCAGCTCCTGCCATGAGAAATGAAAACTGGTATCTCCTTCTGCTACTATTGGCTCACGTTGGATATAAGCCTACTGGTATTGACCAGGCCTCACAATATTCCATATCAGACCCATACTCTGAATACAGATACCTCATCAGGAAAAGCATATGTCTGCTTTTACAAAAGAGATTTTAGATGAAAGCTCTGTGGGCGATTGTCAAAAGGCTCTTCCTATGGGCCTTGCAGATCTGAGACTTAGGGGGTTAAGAACACAAGAATTACAATTGAGCCTGGCCCTGAGACCAAGGGCCTATTTTGGGGTTAAGAACAAAACATAGTTACCACATATATCTTTGCTAATTGGTGAAGCAGAACAGTCCCTTCCTCAAGGCCTACTTTCCACAAACACCCTCTCTTACATTGGCAGCTGGGATGAGGATAGATAACAGTAGCAAAACATAACCCAGGGGCAAAAGACTGACCCATTCAGGGCCCCCATGTTAGTCTCCACAAACAAACCAATTCAGAAACATTCAACCTCTTGAGAGCCAGACAAAATACTCCTAACTTATCTATATACAATTTGACCTATATGTTATCCTATTTTTCACTAAGAACATTCTGTTATTTCCTTGGTCGGAATAATTCTACTCTTGTTATCACAAAAGGCCTCCCATCGTAGGAAATTCCTTTCTCTGACTTCATCTTGTTGCTGAACCTTTAAATAAAGATACAAAAACCGACAGGACAGAGATGCCTGCCCGGTGATCAGAAAGAATCTCGGGGCTCTCTCTCTCTCTCTCTCTGTCTCTTGCCGACACCGTCCATCCTTCAGGGACCCCTGGACCTGTCGGAGCCGGCCTCCGACACTCCCCTGAACACGATGCCTCTGTCTCTCTCTCTCAGAAATAAATAAAACATTAAAAGATTTTTTTTAAAAAAACCCTATGAACTAGAGAATCTTACCTCTGTTTCACACAAGAGGAAACAGAGGGAGATGTTAAGTTACTTAGCCCAGCTCACAGAGTTTAAACTTAAAATTCAGTTTACTTCTAGGACGTACACATAATTACTATATTATACAGCTTTCCTCAGGTTAAAAGAACTACAAAAATCTTAACTACAAAAAAAGGGCCTACTTTTATTATTTTCAACAGTTATTTTTTACACAGTGAAAATAAACACAGCTTCACAAAAATAAATTTTTATTAAAAGCATTAGAGTCTGAGCAGCAGACAGCACAAAGCATGTAAACATCACTACATTCAGCTCAGCCTGACTGAATGCTGAAAGACAACTCTAAATGCTCTATGTGCCCTTACTAGCAAGATACATTCATCTCTTATACAGAGAAAACACGCTCTAACTTTGATTAGGACAAAGTATTGTATCGAAGTCAGTCCCAGCGCCAAAAACTGGCATCATCACAAACAGCTAGAAGAATACTGCTATCCCTGCTAAAACTGGTTTGTCGAATAGCAGCACCACATTTATAATGAGTCAGTGTTGTACATCTAGGGGAAAACAAGACAATGGGTCTTATTTTTGGGACATTTACAGAAAATGTCAGTATCTAATTTAAACCACTGAATTCGGAAACAAATAGATGTTCAAAGCCCTATGGGAAGCACTGAAAATATCACTAAGAGTTCAATCTCAATTTTCATAAAGTTTGGGCACAATTTCAATTAAAAAAACAAAAAATTAACTAGTCCCTAAGGTACTCATGATAACCAGTCACTATGATAAACGATAAAGGCTATAAAATAGCTGAGCACTTTAAATGTTAAAAATGATTTAAGGATGGTACCTTAAGTAACAATTACTTCCTCTATATTGGAATAACAATTATTAAGAGGGTAGAAATTATCAATAACATTTTTGTTTTTTAAATATTTTTATTTATATCTAGGAGACAGAGAGAGACAGCGTGAGCAGAGGAGTGTCAGAGAGAGAGGGAGACACAGACTCTGAAATAGGCTCCAGGCTCTGAGCTGGCAGTCAGCACAGAGCCGGACACGGGGCTCGAACCCACGAACCGCGAGATCATGACCTACGCGAAAGTCGGACGCTTAACCGACTGAGCCAACCAGGCGCCCCTATCAATAACATTTCTAAACACTTACTAGGCTTTATGAGGATCTTCTACTTTTAAATCCCAAACATAAAGTTTGCCAACCTGATTGCTCAATGCAAGCATCTGTATAAACATATTTATAAAACGTCAAGTTATTAAAATAGGTTATAAAGCATTCAACCATTCCGAAGACATACTCATATTGCAAAAACACCCCACCTCCAGCTTATGGCTATGCTCATAATTATTTGTTTGCCTCTTAAATTTCGGATTCATAACGGGGGATAAGGGCAACTAATAACTCACAGAAATTCCCTGAGTAAATCAGAAGGCATTCTGCAATTTAAGAAGGACTTTATTTTTTTTATTTCATTAAAAAAAAAACTTCTTTATAACGTTTATTATTGAGAAACAGACCATGAGCATGGGAGGGGCAGAGAGAGGGGGAGACACAGAATCCGAAGCAGGCTCCAGGCTCTGAGCTGTCAGCACCGAGCCCAATGCGGGGCTCAAACTCAAAGTGCGAAATCATGACCTGAGCTGAAGTCCGAAGCTTAACCCACTGAGCCACCTAGGCGTCCCTATGAAGGACGTTGTAAGTACATTGTTAGCATGTACTCTTTATTCTGCTTTAAAGAGTTGAAGCAAAAACTACAGAGAGCTCTTCCAAAGCTTTCTTAGAAAATAAACACCCAAGCAATTTATTACTACAAAATCCTAAGACCAATCTCCTTAAAATTTTAGATACTTGGCCACTATGTTGATTTTTCACTAAGTTTTTCTACAAAAAAGCTACCTAAAAAGGATAACTCTTATTATCACCAAAGCATTCAGTCTTAGTAACATGTTACAGAAAGTAAACACCTCACTGCCATGATTGACACCTGTCAACTGCATTCATAATAAGCACTGCAGATGGTGTGTATAACCACAAAGATAGAATAAATAACAGCAAAAGCCAAAATAATCAATACAGAACACTGAGGTAGACAGATTCGTAGAGGAATCTGGACGTGGATGCGCAACAGAAAAGTGAAATCATGATGCTCTTAAGTAATTTGAAAATGTAAAAATATATGATTACATTTTGCCAGAAATCCTTGGAAAACCTCATGTACCAAATGTCACACTGGTGTAGTCGAATCGCCCAAGAATAGTCTCATTAGACTCACTGGGTTTCATTTTGTCTATATCATCTTCCATTCTGCCAGGATCCCAGGACACAGTGGCATTTTCACAAGACTTTACAAGAGATGAGGAAAAAAAAAAAAAAGATGNNNNATAGAGAAGTTAAGTTTTTTTTTTTTATTTCTAGGAGAGAGAGAGAGAGACAGCGTGAGCAGGGGAGGGTCAGAGAGAGAGGGAGACACAGACTCTGAAATAGGCCCCAGGCTCTGAGCTGGAGTCAGCACAGAGCCCGACGCGGGGCTCGAACCCACAAACTGCGAGATCATGACCTAAGCGAAAGTCGGACGCTTAACCGACTAAGCCACCCAGGCAACCCCAGAAGTGAATTTTAAATATACTTTTTAAAAAAAGACATTTTTCTCTAATATCTTTTTAGAACTGACAAAACCTGATTAACCATGTACTAAATACAGAGCTACGCATTCATTTATATTTGGAGTCACTGCCCACACTTGAGGACAAGAAGTCATATTATCAACAGAAGTTAACACTACCCAAAAGCATTATATAATCT
>NW_027529750.1:0-211 GCF_008692635.1 Crocuta crocuta
CAATCTACACATTCAATGCAATCCCAATCAAATTTGTACCAGCATCCTTCTCAAAGCTAGACCAAACTATCCTAAAATTCGTATGGAACCACAACAGACCCTGAATAGCCAAAGTAATATTGAAGAAGAAAACCAAAACGGGAGGCATCACAATCTCAGACTTTAGCCTCTACTACAAAGCTGTCATCATCAAGACAGTATGGTATTGGCA
>NW_027529750.1:262-2093 GCF_008692635.1 Crocuta crocuta
TCAGAATTGGACCCAAAAATATACAGCCAACTAATTTTTGAGAAAGCAGGAAAGAGTATCCAATGGAAAAAAGACAGCCTCTTTAACAGATGGTGTTGGGAGAACTGGACAGCAACATGCAGAAGAATGAAACTACATCATTTTCTTACACCGTACAAACACACACACACACACAAAACCCTCAAAATTGATAAAGGATCTGAATGTGAGACAGCAAACCATCAAAACCCTGGAGGACAAAGCAGGAAACAACCTCCTTGACCTCCACTGCAGCCATTTCTTACTTGACACATCCCCAATAGCAAAAGAATCAAGAGCAAAAATAAACTATTGGGACCTCATCAAGATTAAAAGCTTCTGCATCGCAAAGGAAACAATCCATAAAACGAATAGGCAACCGACAGAATGGGAAAAGATAGTTGCAAATGACATATCAGATAAAGGGTTAATATACAAAATCTATAAGCAACTCACCAAACTCCACACCTGAATATCACACAACCCAGTGAAGAAATGGGCAGAAGATATGAACAGACACTTCTGCAAAGAGGGCATCCAGATGTTCAACAGACACATGAAACGATGCTCAGCATCCCTCCTTATCAGGGAAATATAAATAAAAACCACATTTAGATACCACCTCACACCAGTCAGAGTAGCTAAAATGAGCGAATCAGAGGATTCTAGATGCTGGGGCGGATGTGGAGACACGGGCACCCTCCTACACTGTTGGTGGGAATGGAAACTGGTGCAGCCCCTCTGGAAAACAGTGTGGAGGTTCCTTAAAAAATTAACACTAGAACTCCCCTATGACCCAGCAATAGCACTGCTAGGAATTTACCCAAGGGATACAGGAGTGCTGAGGCATAGGAGCACATGCACCCCAATGTTCATAGCAGCACTCTCAACAATAGCCAAAACATGGAAAGAGGCTATGTGTCCATCAATGGATGAATGGATCCAGAAGATGTGGTTCATCTATACAGTGGAATACTACATGGCAATAAGAAAGAATGAAATTTAGCCATGTGTAGCAACATAGATGGACCTTGAGGGTGTTCTGCTGAGTGAAATAAGTCAGGCAGAGAGGGACAGATACCATATGTTTGCACATATAGGAGGATTAGGAGGAACTTAACGGACGACCGTGGGGGAGAAGAAGGGGGGAAATGGCGGGGGAGAGGGAGAGAGGCAAACCATGAGAGACTCTTGAAGGCTGAAAACAAACTGAGGACTGATGGGTGTGAGGAGGGAAGGGGGAGATGGGCATGGAGGAGAACACTTGGGGGATTAGCACTAGGTGTTATATGGAAACTAACTTGACAATAAACTATTTGTAAAAAGAAAAAAAAAGAGCATTGGGTAAGTAACATAGAATTGTTGAATCATTTTATTATATACCTGAAACACTATTATTACACTTCAATATGAAAAGAGATTGGTTTCTATCACATAAAAAATAGAGAAGGGAAGGGTCCCAATTATATCTACCTTCCTCACTGGCATGTAATGTGGATTGGTGTTAATATTGGTAGAGTCCCAGGTTTCATTGAAGTCATTGAATGTATCTGATAAGAACACTTAAGCCATTATCACTTTAGTTTGAATAATAAAATTAGGTTCCACTATTTATCAAGAACTTCATTATCAGAATCTGGAGTTTGCTGGGAATTGAGGAAGTCTACAAGTTTGAAAATTAGACAGAAACGCCTAGTTAAAAGAAGATGTGTTGGATACCTTAACAGGGAAGAGGGGTTGGTAAAAACAAAGAGAGGGAATTAAAAAGTGTAATGGAGTTGTGAACAAATCCAGCCCTAGGAGAGACCATGGC
>NW_027529750.1:2161-2852 GCF_008692635.1 Crocuta crocuta
TTAGCATTTAGCAAACCAGTTCTCCTAAGATATATGTGATTTAATGGATTTCCTTTCTCAGGAATACAACCATGCTTTATTTAAGAACATTCTTGAGTGTTCTTGTTATCATCAAATAGACCTTGATACAATCTCAAAATGAATCAGAATATATGAAACTCGAATCCTCTGGAAAATCTAGGTGGGCGTAGTGGTAAAAATAAGGAAGAGTTCTATCCTCCAGCTTGTCTAATTCTGAGGTAGAGATGGAAGCTGAGTAGGTAAACCACAACCAAGAGGGAGTAGAGCATAGAAAAACCACATGTGCAAACATCCTTGTGGGCCTCAAGACAATTACCTTGCAGGGACTCTTATGCTCCCATGTTCTGTAAGACATCCCTCTACTTCCTTTGCATAAAGTTTTTGATTATTAGGTAGAGTATTATAATTATTTTTCTTAATTTTTACAAATATTAATGATTTTTATGAAAAAGAATGGACCTTCAGGGTGTCTGGGTGGTTCAGTAGGTTGAGTGTCTGACTATTGATTTTTGCTCATATCATGATCTCAGGGGTATGGGATGGAGCCCCTCACTGAGCTCCGTGCTAAGGGAGTGCTCCCCTCTCTTCTCTCTCTCTCTCTCTCTCTCTATCTCTCAAAAATGACCTTCGGAGAATCTTTCAAATTATATCACCCAGGCACCCAGGCACC
>NW_027529750.1:2862-4020 GCF_008692635.1 Crocuta crocuta
CTTATTGACAGGTCTTACCCAGGGAGTTAGTATGGGTTGCATACAGAAGTGATAGAACCCTGAGTATAACATTTTCTCACCTGATACTTTTTCCAGAGGTCAGTCAAATATTTAATTCAGTTATAAAAATATGAAAATTCTCCTTTCCAACTCTTCTAAAGCGAATAGCAGTTATTTTGAGAAGTGCTTGTTTATTCAGATCCAAGGTAGCTCAATTCAGCTGTTTTAGTTTCAAATGGCTTACCTTGAAAAAGAGCTCTGAGCAGAAGAAAAGTGTCAGTGTTATCTACATCCCCACCCTCTCTCCATTACGATATATGGGTCACTAGACTCACATTGCAATTCCCCTAGTCACCCCAAGTCTATCTCCTTTTTTTTTTTTTAAATCATTGCTTTAGTCATTACAGCAAAGTGTGACTTCCCCTGAGAGTTGGAAGTTGCAGTTTGTTCCTGCTGTAACTAATATAATTGTCAGATGAATTGGTATAATCAAATCTTTCACTGTCCCGATATAGGCCAGAAAAACAATATGCTAGGCCAGTGGAATGGATATACCAGCAAACAGACGTTGAGACTATGAAAAAATGTTAATATCTGTTTAACATGTTATCACTCTTCCAAAATAAGTTTGATTTTGCATCTGACCCAAGAACCCAAACCAGCAATGTACCTTCTCCCTCCATGAAGCTACCTCTCATCTGGTCTGTGATCTGAAAGAAAACTAATAATTGGAATGTCAAAATAAAATTAGGAGACTTTAAATCCACTAATGTTTCTCCTTATTTTAGTAACTATACTAGTAAGAAGAGAGGGAAAATCCTATAGGGTATGATTTCAGGGTACAGTGAGAAACATCATTTCTTCCCAAACATATTCTTCTATTAATGACTTAGGGCACCTGGGTGGCTCAGTTGGTTTAGCATATGACTCTTGATTTTAGCTCAGGTCATGATTTCATGGTTTTGTTAGTTTGAGCCCTGAATAGGGCTCTGCGCTGACGGTGAGGAGCCTCCTTGGGATTGACTGTCTCTCCCTCTCTCTTTGCCCCTCTCCCACTCATGCTGTCTCTTTCTCAAAATAAATAAATAAACTAAAAAAAAAAAAGTCTTCTATTTATCCAATATCTGTCATTCACCAATTCAATACATACTTATATTG
>NW_027529750.1:4108-6526 GCF_008692635.1 Crocuta crocuta
TTGAAAGCTGTCTTTTAGATAATGGGGGAGAGGAGTGAAAAAACGATATCACCAAGAGAAGACAAAGTTAAGAAAAGAGAGATAAATTATCCACTATTCTTAATTGTGGTCCCAACAGCACTGTCAATATGTCTCATTTAAGCTCCAATTAGCTAGCAAAATTGGTGATTACAGCTTTTAATCAACTCAATGCTTCTGAGTTGTGGGAGAGAATTATCCTGCAAAAAAGAATGTTTTACATTTATGTTTTCTTATTTTTTGGGGGTGTTTTGAAATATTGCTGAGTAGGAAATTTATTCATTTTACTAAATTAAAGTAAATTAAATTTAATTCAGTAATTAAATATTCACCATATTTTCAGCTTATAACTGATTCATCATTCTTATTTCAAGCATGCAAAACAGATAAATATTTTGCATAGCTTATCAAGGTTTTTCTCCAAGTCTTATTTGTTTTTTATACCCGAGCATACATTACTCTGAGGTATGTTTTTTGTAAACTGAATATGTTCAAAGATCACAGATTACACCTTGCTGGCAATGACAGTTTCCCACAAGGACCAGCATCAGTTTTAGCAGTACTTTTTATTTGATTCCTGAGACCAGTAGGCAGTGATATCAATAATACTCCTGGGACATTTCAGTAAATAAGACCTACCCTTGCAGCAGAAATCTCACAGCCTGAGATGGCTGACATTTGAAGATCAGAAATTTTCTTTCTTTCTTTTTTTCTTTTTTCTTTCTTTTTTTTTTTTTTTTTTACAAATAGTTTATTGTCAAGTTGGTTTCCATATAACACCCAGTGGTCATCCCGACAAGTGCCCTCCTTCATGCCCATCTCTCTCCCCACACCTATCAGTCCTCAGTTTGTTCTCAGCATTCAAGAGTCTCTCATGGTTTGCCTCCTTCCCTCTCCCCCACTATTTTTCCTCCCTCTTCTCCCCTCATGGTCCTCCGTTGACTTCCTCCTAATCCTCCTATACCTGCAAACATATGGTATCTGTCCTTCCCTGCCTGACTTATTTCGCTCAGCATAACTTAACCCTCAAGGTCCATCCTTGTTGCTACACATGGCCAGATTTCATTGTTTCTCATTGCCATGTAGTATTCCATCATATAGATAAACCACATCTTGATCCATTCGTCCGTTGATGGATACTTAGGCTCTTTCCATGTTTGGGCTACGGTTGAGAGTGCTGCAATGAACGTTGGGGTCCATGTGCCCATACGCATCAGCATTCTTATATCCCTTGGGTAAATTCCTAGCAGTTCTACTGCTGGGTCATAAAGGAGTTCTATTGTTAATTTTTTGAGGAACCTCCACACTGTTTTCCAGAGGGGCTGTACCAGTTTACATTCCCACCAACAGTGTAGGAGGGTGCCCGTTTCTCCACATCCTCACCAGCATCTATAGTCTGATTTGCTCATTTTAGTCACTCTGACTGGTGTGAGGTGGTATCTCAGTGTGGTTTTGATTTGTATTTCCCTGATGAGGAGGGATGCTGAGCATGTTTCATGTGTCTGTTGGCCATCTGGATGTCCTCTTTGGAGAAGTGTCTGTTCATATCTTCTGCCTATTTCTTCACTGGATTGTTTGTTTTTAGGGTGTGGAGTTTGATGAGTTCCCTATAAATTTTGAATACTAGCCCTTTATCTGATATGTCATTTGCAACTATCTTTTCCCATTCCGTCGGTTGCCTATTAGTTTTATGGATTGTTTCCTTTGTGATGCAGAAGCTTTTAATCTTGATGAGGTCCCAATAGTTCAATTTTGCTCTTGATTCCCTTGCCTTTGGGGATGTGTCAAGCAAGAAATGGTTGTAGTGGAGGTCAAGGAGATTGTTTCGTGCTTTCTCCTCTAGGATTTTGATGGTTTCCTGTCTCACATTCAGGTCCTTTATCCATTTTGAGTTTATTTTTTTGCATGGTGTGAGAAAATGACCTAGTTTCATTCTTCTGCATGTTGCTGTCCAGTTCTCCCAGCACCATCTGTTAAAGAGACTGTCTTTTTTTACATTGGGTACTCTTGAAGTTATATATATTTTTGATGCTTATTTATTTTGAGAGAGAGAGCACGCTAGTGTGCGAGTGGGAATAGGACAACGAGAGGGAGAGAGAGAGTCTCAGGTAGACTCTGGCTATCAGCACAAAGTTTGACGTGTAGCGCGAACTCAGGAGCCAAGAGATCATGACCTGAGCCAAAATCAAGAGTTGGACGCTTAAACTGACTAGGTCACCCAGGAGCTCATGAAATTATATTCTTATGTGAGCCCACTCATGTGTTCATTTCTTCTGGCTCTAATTGTTTGATGAATCATGCCTTAGTCAGAAACAAAACAACCGACAGAAAATAAAATTATTCTGTCATTTGTACATCTTCAGGTACAACCTTCATAAACATCCTACACACCCTTCCCGC
>NW_027529750.1:6755-9755 GCF_008692635.1 Crocuta crocuta
GGCCACCAGATGGGATAAATGAAGGAATAGGGTCAGGCTGGGATTCTTATTTTCTACTCCTTACCTATGCAACTGACAGTGTCTGCTCTGAAAGCCCATGTCTGAAAATTTGTTCTTTGCTATTAAAACCTCCCTATTATCCTCAGTATATCATTACTCTCTTATCTGCATGGGTGTAGGTAAGATTTATGCATATAGCATGGAAAATTGTGAGAGCAGGGAAATGAGACTTAGAGATCTTCTCACCTCACTTCTTACTAGGTCTATAAGGTCAAAGGGAGGCCTAGNTGATGGACACTGTTAATGGGTTATTAAAAGAGTACAAAAAACAGCTTTCTGCTTTTTAGGACCAACTGCTATTATAAGCAGGATCACAGCGAGAGCATCAGGACAGTCTGACTTCTAGAGTGATGTGCATATATACCAAAAATTAGTATATTCAAGTGGGCAAGTTCTGGACATTTATGGTGGAAAAGGGCAAGATAAAAAAAAAAGTCTTATGCTACTGTTCTTGTTTGAAGCATATCTCCAAGTTTTCCACACTCCTTACTTCAGTTCTTCCTTATTGCCAGAAATGCCTGGAGAAGAGTACTCTTGTTTTCAATGTTGTCTTTCTACCTACCACTACTGTCTAGTTATTTCACTCCATCATCAAAATTTGCCTCTCTTTTGTCCCATTTTCTCAGGACCCTTCTCAAGGAAGAACTAGTTGAGATGGTTGAGACTGATGATTGTGTAATATGTTTTCTCTTTCAGATAGCATTTATAGTCCAATAAGGGGCTTTAATTCCTTATCCAAAAAAGTGGCAAAGTAAGGAAGGGGTGACACTTTGAGAATGGGATGTCTCTTTTTGCTCTTCACATCACTGCATACAACCAGGCACCTATTTCATCTTATGGGTAAAGGCTGGCCCAGTATAGTAGAGAGTCATCTGGATAGTGCTAACAGCAAAAATACTACAGTCAGTTTCCTATTCTGTATTCCACGAATATAGTCATAATGAGTTATAATGCAGACTACAAACATATCAAACTGAGTTGTTAATATGTGGCTAGAGTCGGTTGNCCCATCTTCCCAATATGGATATCCTCCTGCTATATCCCCTCCGACGGCTAAAATAACTTCCAATATAGCATTCATTATTTGGCTTAGTAATATCCACCACACTCTGGATGACACTAATTAGCAGCCTTTATGGATGTGTACCATCTGAGAATTATATAATGAGAAGAACCATGATGTATTAATCTTTATCTCATGGAGCTACTTTGTAGATGGTTCTAGCAATTTTGAACAAGGAAAAGTTTTCATAATTCAGATGCTATCATAATAATAGGATTTTCTGCTTTATATATTGGCTGAAAAAGTTTTTGAGATGGTAAATCAGAAATTCGAAGCCACCTCAAACAAATCCAATAGCACCAATGATAATAGGTTATTTCTTTCCACTTTTCCTGTAATAAGTTCAAAGTCACAGAGTTGGTCTTCTCAGCTCTGGGGAGAAAAATTATTTTCAGGGGACCATAGTATTCTCCAAAAAGAAATTATCTTTAATTCTTAACTGCAAGAAATAAACATAACACAAACATTTTTAAAAATCAGATGGGGTCATCAGTGTAGTAAAATCACACAAATGATTCACTTGTCCTGACTTCCCTCCAAACCAGAAATAAACACAAAAGTATAATGTGAAGTATGTAGATGGTGACAAAGCTGAAGGCAGAGTTCCCTCAACTAAGTCTTTCAATACATCAGGCTCAAGCAAAAGCTGGAGTAAAACTATGTGCATTACATAGTTCCCTGAAGGTCAGAGCCCCAGGTGCAGTCATTTAACAGTAGGGAATTCCAAAGGCACACAAGCTACTTTGAGTTAAGGCAGAGTAGAACATTTGCGGGGGGGAGAGGATCTGAGTAACAAGTATATACTGTGAGTGACACATGATTAGAAACACTCACTGAGAAGCTGTGTGTGTTAAGGGAAGCTCAATGAATGAGAAATCTTTGATTCACCCACAGGGAGATAACAGTGGACTAAGAGTCCCAGGGTTCCATTCTGACATATTGCTGAAGGGCCNAGATTTAAATTAATCGTTATAGGCAGGGACAATCATCTCAGAGTTATGAAGTCAAATGTTAATATTTTAAACATGCTCATGAACAGGGCTGTAAATTTAATTTGCAAGGCAATGTATGCACTAGGAAAAAGAATTAGTGTAGGTTAAAAAGTTAGCTGAATTCTTGGCTATTGTAAATAATGCTGAAATAAATATAGAGGTACATAGATCATTTTTGAATTAGTGTTTTCACTTCTTTGGTTAAATACCCAGTAGTGGCATTAATGGATCATATGGTAATCCTATTTTTATTTTTATTTTTATTTTGCGGAATCTCCATACTGTTTTTTCCAAAGTGGCTTCACTTATTTACATTCCCACCAGCAGTGCATGAGAGTTCCTTTATTTTCACATTCCCATCAATACATGTTATTTCTTGTGTTTTTTATTTTAGCCATTCTGAAAAATATAAAGTGATACTTTGTTGTGGCTTTGATTTGTATTTCCCTGATTAGTGATGTCAAGCATCTTTTCATGTGTCTGTTGGCCATTTGTACGTCTTCTTTGGAAAAAATGTCTATTCAGGTCCTCTGCCCATTTCAGTCTGATTATTTGTGGGGATTTTTTTTTATTTGGTATTGAGTTTTGTTTCTTATACGTTTTAGATATTAGCTCCTTAATGGATATGTTATTTGCAAATATCTTCTCTCATTCATTAAGTTTCGTTTTTGTTTTGTTGATGGTTTCCTTCACTGTGCAAAAGCTTTTATTTTGGTGTAGTCCCAATACTTTTGTTTCCCTTGCCTGAGGAGACATCTTATCTTGATGAGCATTGAGAAATGTATAGAATTATGAAATCATTATATTATACACTTGAAACTAATATGACACTGTATGTTAATTATACTTCAATTAAAAGAATTAGCTGTGTTTCTAGTTCTGGCC
>NW_027529750.1:9860-10902 GCF_008692635.1 Crocuta crocuta
GCTCTTGGGTAATTTCCTTGTTTTCTGGGCCTCAGTTTTCTCAGTTTTTAAATAATTAATTTACTCTCTCTTTATGTTTTTCAGATCTAATAAAAAGGTGAGGTGCAAATATGGGGTTGCTTAACATTTATCTTACCAATAAAACTAATTTATAAGATACTTTAAAAATACTCTACCATTGGGATGCCTGGGTGGGATGCCAGTAAAGCGTCCAACTTTGGCTCAGGTCATGATCTCATGGTTAGTGAGTTTGAGCCCCACGTTAGGCTCTGTGCTGACAGCTCTAAGTCTGGAACCTGCTTTGGATTCTGTGTCCCCTTCTCTCTCTGCCCCTCCCCAAGACACACTATGTTTCTCTCTCTCTCTCAAAAATAAACATTAAAAATTAAGAACACTTTACCATCTACTATTGCCATCATCTATAAACAGGTGACAAAATGGCACTCACCTTATACGGTTGTTGTGGGAATTAAATGGATCTATATATGTGAAGTGTTTACGATAGCATTTGGCACATAGTAAACATGTAATATATGTTTTTGCTATTATTATCATTATTACTAATTCAATACATAAAATATTTTAACAAATATTTAATAAAATTCATAAGAACACAATTATAGGAAACTAGTTTTTGAAATTAATTAAATTTGGCTTTATAAACAATTCAGTTTGTTTTCATATTTCTCATGGAAAACTCATAGATCAGTAAAAGGCTTACATTTGGTAATCACTGGTTTGGATGATCTTTAAAAGTTACTTTCTTTTTAAAGTTACTTTTAATACTAATATTCTATTCAGAAGAGCCATTTAAAACTTACAAAAGATAACCAACTGATAATATAATACATTGAACTTCATAGGTCTTTATGAAATTTATCAGTATTAATTCAAGTAAATTGTGACAATATTAAGAAATGTACAAACCAATTTTTGTTGCCCCCTTCCAAACACTAACAGATCCCCTTTTTCTTTGTCTAACCTGAGAGTATTCCATTGTACATTCTCACTAATTCCTGCTAAAGACTTTGTGTCACTAAGA
>NW_027529750.1:11204-21017 GCF_008692635.1 Crocuta crocuta
AGACTTTGTATCACTAAAACTTTAGTATTGTCACTTAGGCAAGGATATTGACCAGTAGTTGAATTGAAGCTTAAATGCACAGCTCTTGCGGCAAAGGTAGAAATAGAGGGTAGTCTGTTAAAAACTTGATTCACAAAGTTAGTTGGGTGAATGTCTGTCTACAAGTCATCATATTGCTACAAATGAAATAAAGACCTATAGGAAAAAAAATATTGTCTGAAATTTAAATATTACAATAAAGATCCACTTCCTCTGTTGATTCCTGTGGTTTCTTACTGCACAAAATACTTTCCACAAAAAGTTAGCTAGTATTGGGACGCCTGGGTGGCTTAGTCGGTTAAGCGTCCGACTTTCGCTTAGGTCATGATCTCACGGTTTGTGGGTTCGAGCCCCGCATCGGGCTCTGTGCTGACTGCCAGCTCAGAGCCTGGAGCCTGTTTCAGTCTGTGACTCCCTCTCTCTCTGACCCTCCCCTGCTCACACTGTCTCTCTCTCTCCTAGAAATAAATAAAAAACATTAAAAAAAAAGTTAGCTAGTACTAACAGTTTAGTCTTACCTTATCTATATATTTATTCCCCATAGCATCAGACTTCACTATATACAGAAAAGATGAATTATGGGTTTCTTGTTGAGTTAATTTTTTTCAAAAAAAGCCAATTGTGGCCAATTTATATCTCATTAGAACTAACCCATGGAATCATGACTTGCTGGGACCACAAATGCAAGGATGGCTTTATACAAATTAGTATGCCCCCTAAAAGCTTAGACTGCTCTGTATCATATGTAGAGGGGAGAGAAAGACATGACTGAATGCTTTTACCAAGATAGCCTGTCTGACATGTTAACTAACTAAGGTTTCCTAGTATACTCTTGGAAATGGCAAAGCTTCAGGCCCAGCCAAATCACTACATAGTAGTGATTCCAGTCTTTGCCCAGTAAGAGGTAATATTCATCTTCTCATATGTTAATGCTGGATGACTGGATTGAGCAGGTTACTGACGATTTAAGTCTCTAAGAGGAATTCTTCCATTTATGACACTCCACTTACAATTAGTCACTGCTTTGCAAGGTTTTTCACAGCCTGGCACAAATAGAAAATAGTAAGACTCTGTAGAACATACTGGAGTAAACAGATAAGTCTGTGAGTGGACAGAGGTAACTTTGGTTCAGAGTACATTAGGATCTGTGTTAGTCATCCCAAGGGCGAAGGGGAAAATCAATATCTCAGCATATCCATTTTCCTGTTGTTTGACATACTGGTTAAGAAGTTCTACCATACATCACAGAATGGTGACATGGTGATAATAACCAGATAGTCTACCTGTTTTCGATGCTAGTTATAGGAGATGGTGTATATTGAATGAGAGAGGTAGAAGGTACAGCTAGGAAAAGGATTGTATGATAAATAAAATTTTTAAGTTCCCAAATCTCAGGGAGTTATATGAGGTTTAATGTCTACCTCTTTCAAATGCATTTAGAGTCAAAGGTTTGATGAGACACAATTCTGTCAAGGCCATTGCAAACATTTCCAGTTGATAGTCAAATAGTAGTGAAATAAGCAAAAGAAGGAAAACTGGAGATTTAAGAGTGAGGAAAGAAGCACAATGGACCCCAGAGTTAACCCCAGAGTTGGGATGACCTGCATCCAATGGAAATGCAAACCAAATTCTTCATCTTAACAGAATAATAGTAACTTTACAAATCACACAATCATTTGAAGGTACAAAAGTAAAAACGGACTACAAATCTCTTTGCACACAAAAAACATAGTCAGCAATGAGAAAGCTAAGGTTGTGATGGTTAGTTGTGGTTTTCACCTTCCCTAAGCAGTAGATTATTAGTTCAAACACCAGTACTTGAGAGACAGAGAAACCTAAGGGACCCCATGAAAAAAGCTAGGTTTTTTTCTCCTTTTCCTACTTCTATGCTTTCTAGGACGTGTATTCCTGCCCTATACATGCCGTATATTACCAATAATATATGTCCTTGTAAAGGTCAAGGAGTTAATGATTTCTTTGGAGTCTTCCATCACAATAGATAATATCTAAGGAGTGATTGGGCAGGGTTGTACGTTTTCCAAGACCACTGACTTCAGACACCTTGACACCATGACTTCTGGCTCCAGGACATAAGATATTTTTGGAGAATGCCTCAGCACTTAGACTTGTTTTGACAAGTTCCTAGATTCCTGAAAGGACATGTATACTAGACCACCATCCTCAATAAAAATGGAAGATCCCAAGCAAAGATGAAATTCACTTTCCAAGTGAGTTCCTTTCCAAGTCTCCCAGACACTGTCTCTATCTGCACTATCTCTAGGTCTTCAATAAACTCTCCTCTCACTTGGCTCACATATTTCTAGTCTATGCAAAGCCAAAGATCCTCGTGGCTGAGCCTGCAGGACCCTCTTTGGGTCTTTGGATCCAGCCAATCTGCATCACTAGAAGTCTAGGCATGAAGAATTGCCTCTGCATGTACTTTCTCTGAGTCTTTCCATCACACCCTCACCATGGCCTTATTTTCAAAGGAAATGCAATTTTCTAAGTTGTTCCTCAGAAAGCCAGAGAGATTTTGCACTAAAGATCAGGCTGAAAGTCATCCAGGAAGTGTTTCTCACCTTTTCACACCTACCTCAACTGTAAGAAATTTTACATACCCATAAAGTGAAAATCCAGAGAAAGTCTTAAGAAACATGACCTTGAATGCTTAAGAGTTCTGGAAAAGCAATATATTGATTTTCTATTGCTTCTTCCTTGTAGTGAATACAGATAAGAAAACTGATTAAGGGAAACAGCAGTCTCATCCTTTTAACTTCACATTTCAAGCCTCATCCAATGCTTGAGATGAATGAGATGTAAGACTTTGGGTCTCCAAACATAGAATAGTGATCAAACCCTTGTGTATATGGTCAATCAATCTTTGGCAAGGGCCAAAAAACATACAATAGGGAAATGACAGGCTCTTCACAAATAGTGCTGGGGAAAGTGGATACCACATACAAAAGAATGAAATTGGACTTTATCTTACATCATACACAAAAAATAACTCAAAGTGGATTAAAGGCCTAAAGGTAAAACCTAAAACTATAAAACTCCTAGAAGAAAAAATAGAGAAGATCCTCTTGGACATTGGCTTTGGCAATGATTTATTGTATATGATACCAAAAGCACAGCCAGCAAAATAAAGACAAATGAGACTACATCAAACTTAAAATCTTCTGCACCACAAAAGAAATAATCAATGGAGTGAAAAGGCAATGTATGGAATGGGAAAAATAATAAAAAGTATTATATTCTATAAGGATATATTTAGTATAAAGAACTCTTTCAATTCAACAACAAAAACCCCCAAATAATCCAATTCAGAAATAGGTAAAGGAATAAATATTTTTTCAAAGAATATATACAAATGGCCAATAAGTATATGAAAAGACATTAAAAATCACTAGCAAATAAAAAGTGCAAATCAAATTCACAATTAGATATCGCCTCATACCCATTAGGATGGTCATTATCAAAAAATGTTAATAAGATTATAAAGAAATGGGAACACTGGTGCATATAAAATGGTACAGCCACTTGGAAAACAGTATGGAGGGTCTCAAAAAAAAAAAAAGAATTACAATTTGATCAAGCTACCCCACTTATGGGTATATATCCAAAAGAATTGAAGGTAGGATCTCAAATAGATATTTTCACACTTAGGTTCATTCATTGCAGCATTATTCATGATAGTCAAGAGATAGAATAGCCCAATATCCATAGACAGATGAATTGATAAAGAAATATAGTATAATCGAATACAATGGAATAGTACTCAGACTTTAAAAAGAAGAAAATCTTGGGGCGCCTGGGTGGCTTAGTCGGTTAAGCGTCCGACTTTCGCTTAGGTCATGATCTCGCAGTTCGTGGGTTCGAGCCCCGCGTCGGGCTCTGTGCTGACTGCCAGCTCAGAGCCTGGAGCCTGTTTCAGTCTGTGACTCCCTCTCTCTCTGACCCTCCCCTGCTCACGCTGTCTCTCTCTCTCTCCTAAAAATAAATAAAACATTTAAAAAAAATTAAAAAAAAAAGAAGAAGAAGAAAATCTTGTCCCATGCTGCAATACGTATGGCCCTTGAGGATATAATATTGAGTAAAATAAACCATCACATAAAAACAAATACTGAATGATTCTACTTAACTGAGATATCTTGAGTAATCAAAATCAACAAAACAGTTGATAGGGAGTCCAAGATGGCAGTGGGGGAATATCCTGAACTCACCTTCTCCCACAGACACACCAAATTTATAGGAACATAAGGATCATTTTCATCTAAAAATTAGATGAACTGCTCTCCACAACAAAAGATAAAAGAATGGCATTGTAATGGGTAGGAGAGGCAGAGACAAGGCCTCAAAAAACAAATAAAGAAACCTACAAACAAACAAAACACCTTCAATCCTAGTGCTCCTGCAACACACAGTAAAAAGAGATTTCAATAGATTGGTGCTTTGCTCAGAGGGATAAGGGGTTAGTGCCCCATATCAGGGACCCTCGTCCCTGGGGTTCTCATTGGAAAGATGTACTCCCAGAATGTCTGGCTTAGAAAACCAATGGGGCTGATATCTGAGGGTCCCAAAGTGCTATAGGAAACTGAGAACCCATCTTGGAAATCTCACTCATGTGAGACCCAGCAAAAACAAATAAACAAAATTCCAGCAGTTTGAGAAGCAACTAGATAATATTTCAAGGAGATTTCCTTGCTGATCTGGGAGCATTGGCTAGAGGGGTGGAGACATTTGAGTTGCTCTCTGGACATGATGGCACTAGCAGACACCATTGTTTCACAGGCATATGAGGTCAGATGCAGTACTTTCCCACCACCTTGTTGGGATGGGTGGGGGTGAGTTATCATGGCACTAGCTGAGACTAGAGAGCATAGGTCTGCTCCTTGACTGTGGTGAGTATAAATAGTCACAGAATTTACCCACTCCCAAGCTAAAATCTGGAAGGTGGGCAACTGAGACACTCATACATTTCCTAGTTGGGACTGGTGAGCATGAGTGGTGGAGACATCCTCCTGCTCTCAGCCTAAAGCCAGTGCACGCTCACAGACAAGACTCTCTTGCTTGCATTGCTGAAGCTCTTGGTGAAACAAAGACAATATATTTTCTTATTGCCTTTCTGAAACCAGCAAACATATCCCACCTACTACACTCTCCATCTGCCTTACTAAAAGCAGCAGGCATGTACAAATCACACAGGAAACACCCCTTGATTGCCTGGCCCAAGTGGCCATGAGGACTGGTATTTCAAATCTCCATAGATCTGAAACAATTAGAAAAACAGCTCTGGCCAGGCAAACACTTCAGAGCATAATATAGACTGCACACTGAAATACAATCCCAGGCTTTCTGTGAAAGAAAAAAAAAAAGAGCCTGGAGCTGCAACTGGAGGGACAGACTTCAAGTTTCCCACATATCGAAAGGCTAAGGAGGTGCACCTAAAGAACATAAGCATGGAGACACTTTTGTGCACCCCTTGGCCTGCCTACAGTTCAGTGAGACTTCAGAGAAAGGTGTTTACACACCCACTTTGGAGCCCCAACTTTTGCAACTGTAACAAAGGAGCACCTCGAGATCTCATGCTCTAATCGACAAGGATTATAAATATAGCACCCCAAGACTATATATTTGCATGTTTTAAAAGCTGCTGTCTGAGAGCCTGGTTTCCAATCAGCCTGATATTAGGTGCAAAATGAGATTCCTCTCTTTGGATCACTGACAGGTTTTGACAAGTATTCAAGAGTGAGGGCATATTGAAAGCAAATTAGGCAGTTTAGACAATCATAAATGTTCAAGAGATAATCAAGAGCTAGGGCAAGGCTAAACAAGAAATGTCATCACCTATAGAAGGCCACTCCTTCAAGAATGAGAGAAGTAGCTCTTTTGCCAAATACATAGAAACAAATACAGAGAATCAAGCAAAATGAGAAAACAGAGAGATATGTATCAAAGAGAAATATGAAAAAAAAAACACCTCATTAAAAGACCACAGTGATACGGAGGTAAGTAGTCTACCTGATAAAGAATTCAAAGTAATAATCATAACAATGCTGCACACTGGGAAAAAAGAATGGAGAAACACAGTGAGGATTTCAACAAAGAGATATAAAACATAATAAGTACGAAACAGAAGTCACAGAGCTGAAGAATACAACAACCAAACTGAAAACACACAGGAGGGGTTCAAAGGCAGACTGGATGAAGTAGAAGTACAGATGAGTGAAATGGAAAATAAAGCAATAAAACTTACCCAGACAGAACAGAAAAAATAAAAAAAAATGTTTTAAAAATGAAGATAACTTAACCGATGTGTGGAAAATAATCAAGTGGAATATACTTGTATTATGGAGTTCCCACAAGGAGAGAGAAAGGAGAAAAAATTTTATTTGAATAAATAGTGGTTGAAAAATTCCCCATCCTAGAAAAGGTAATAAACATCTAAGTCCAGGAAACTCAGAGAGTTCTAAATAAGAAGNAATCTTAAAAGCAGCAATATAAAATGAATTGTTACATACAAAGAAACCTCAAAGGCTAACAACAGATTTGTCAGGAAAAACTTTGCAAGCCAGAAGGGAATTTCATGGCATATTCCAATTGCTGAAAGAAAAAAAATCTTACAACTAAGAATACTGTATTCTACCATCAAGGTTATCATTCAGATTTGAAAGAAAGACAAAGAGTTTTCCAGACAATGAAAAGCTAAAGATATTTATCATTACTAAACCAGCCTTACAAGAAATATCAAGGGCGCTACTTCAACTTAAAAATAATTCTGCTAATTATTAACAAAAGTAAATATCTCATTGGAAAATACAAATACATAGTAAAAATGATGAGTTAATCACTTACAAAAGTACTAAGAAAGTTAAAAAACAAAAGTAGAAAAAATTAACTAAAACTATAGTAATTAATTAAGGGATACATAAAATAAAAAGATATAAAAAGTGACATCAAAAACATAAAATGTGTGGGGGGGGTACAATATAGTTTTGAAATGTGTTCATATTCAAGTCGTTATCAACTCAAAATAGATAATTGTGAACACAAGAAGATAATTTTAAACCTTATGATAACCACAAAACAAAAATTATAGTATATACACAAAATGAGAAAGAAATGTAATTACACTAAATAAATCATCAAACCACAAAGAAAAAGAGATGGAGAAGAAAAAAAAATGGAGAGGAACCACAAAAACAGCTAGAAAACAATTAACAAAACTGCAATAAGTATACCTATCAAAAATTACTTTATCTCTGGGGAATTCTACTAGACATTTAAAACAGAACTAATACCAATTCTTCTCAAGCTATTCCAAAAAACAGATATCGAAGGAAAACGTCCAGACTCATTTTATGAAGCCAGCATCACTCTGATTCCCAAGCCAGACAGAGATACAGCAAAAAAAAGGAACTACAGGCCAATATCCTTGATGAATATAGATGTAAAAATCCTCAACAAGATCCTTGCAAATCGAATCCAACAGCACATAAAAAGAATTATCCACCAAGATCAAGTGGGATTCACTCCTGTGTTACCGGGCTGGTTCAATATTTGCAAATCAACCAATGTGATACATCACATCACCAAAAGAAAAGATAAAAACCATATGATCCTGTCGATAGATGCAGAAAAAGCATTTGACAAAATACAGCATCCCTTCTTAATGAAGACCCTAGAGAAAGTCGGGATAGAAGGGATGTACTTAAACATCATCAAAGCCACCTATGAGAAGCCCTCAGCTAACATCATCCTCAACAGGGAAAACCTGAGAGCTTTCCCGCTGAGATCAGGAACATGACAGGGATGTCCACTCTCATCATTGTTGTTTAACATAGTGCCGGAAGTCTTAGCATCAGCCATCAGACAACAAAAGGAAATAAAAGGCATTAGAATTGGCAAAGAAGAAGTCAAACTTTCAGACGACATGATATTCTACATAGAAAACCTGACAGACTCCACCAGCAGCCTACTAACTAGAACTGATCTAAGAATTCAGCAAAGATGCAGTGTACAAAATCCATGTACAGAAATCGGTTGCATTTTTACACACCAACAATGAAGCAACAGAAAGAGAAATCAAGAAACTGATCCCATTCCCAATTGCACAAAAAAACAATAAAGTACTTAGGAATAAACTTAACCAAGGATATAAGAGATATGTATGATGAAAACTATAGAAAACTTATGAAGGAAATTGAAGAAGACACAAAGAAATGGAAAAATATTCCATGCTCANGGGTGTTCTGCTGAGTGAAATAAGTCAGGCAGAGAGGGACAGATACCATATGTTTGCACATATAGGAGGATTAGGAGGAACTTAACGGACGACCGTGGGGGAGAGGAAGGGGTGAAATAGTGGGTAGAGGGAGAGAGGCAAACATGAGAGACTCTTGAATGCTGAGAACAAACTGAAGACTGATGGGGGTGAGGGGTAGATGTGCTTAGAGGAGGGCACTTGTTGGGATGAGCACTGGGTGTTATATGGAAACCAACTTGACAATAAACTATTTGTTAAAAAAATAAAAAAAATAAAAGAATTAAGTCTTGCATTTCACAACAAGGAGTATGGAGCTAGAGAGTATCATGCCAAGTGAAATAAGTCAGTCAGAAAAAGACAAGTATCATACGATATTACCCGTAAATGGAATTAAGAAACAGAACAGGGGTTTAGGGGAAGGGAAGGAAAAATAAGATAAAAAGAAGGAGAGAGTCAAACCATAAGAGACGATTAAATACAGAGGACAAACTGAGGGTTGGTGGACAGGAGCTGGGTGGGAGGATGGGTTAAATTGGTGATGAGCGTTAGGGAGGGCTGTTGTTGGGATGAGCACTGGGTGTTATATGTAAGTGATAAATCACTGTATTCTACTCCTGAAATCAATACTACACTACTTGTTGAGTAACTGTAATTTAAATAAATAATTGTTAAAAATTTTCTCATGTCTGAATGCAATAGGAACGAGGCTAGTATTGTTGGAAATGTTTCTATGTTCATGGTCCTTCCAGGTACTACATCATAGGGAGATAAGTGATGCACTTTTGGGTCCATGGACCATTAAACAAATTACTTTAAATACAAATGGACTAAATAATTCAAAGATGCAAGGATGATTCAACATCCACAAATCAATCAACATGATAAATTGTTGGGAGAGGTCATTGAGGAGTTGTGATGGCTTATTGATTTATAAGCTGGACCCAAGTGATTGTAGATGCTCCTAACTCCAACCCTTATCGTTGGAATATGGGTTCTGATTGACTTCCTCACTCTCAGAAGCTGCACCAAAGACATAGCCTTGAGATAATGATGTGTTGACACCATGAGGATGGTACATGGGCTGAATCCAATTAAGGCTTCTATATAAACTTTCAAAATTTGGAGGCAAGTGAGAGATATATTTATTTGTGTAGCAACCAAAGGTAAGCCTTGTATGTAAGTTTTCCTTGTTTATTAAAACTACCATGTACCAACCTGGAGTGACCTTCCTCTTCTGTATCTCTGCAATGTACAAATGGGCACCCATTTCAGATTGCACATAGAAAGCTCCCAAGGAGCTTTCAAACTAACAAGTGGTGAGTAAACCAAGATACTAGAGAAAAGGGCCTTAGGAAAGGAGCATCCATGAGGAAAATTAGATACTGGCCATGAACCCCTCTGTGGGGAAGGATGGTCAGTATAAGCATTTTATTTTATTTTTTTTTGTTGATCTTTTTTTATTATTTTTTTTTACAAATAGTCTATTGTCAAATTAGTTTCCACATAAC
>NW_027529751.1:0-463 GCF_008692635.1 Crocuta crocuta
GATATATTAATTTTCCAACCAAGATCATACCGTACCTTGAGTGTCACATTTTAAAATGATGCTGATTTAATCAAGCATGAAAATCTATTAAGTAACAAGGATTGATTTTTGTATGTAGAGTCCATGTTTTCAAAGTCTTTTCAAGAAAAGTGGTTTGGCAACTTGCTTATAGGGTCTCAGTCTCATAGGGGCTGGAGAAGGTCAATTCGTGTCAGACAAGAGACAGTGTCCTAGCCCTAGGATGTAATGGCAAGTAATTGATACTTTTACAAGTCCAGTCCAAGATCCCTGATGAAAATTTCTTGACAGAGTTCTTTGGATGTAATTCACTAAATGGTGTGTNAATGGTGTGTGCACAGGGAAACTCACAATTAACTATTATTCTTGGTGCACCTATGGAAAAAATCATAAGACAATCATAAGACCAGTTTTTTTTGTCATCAAGAATAATCTTGGGAGAAAT
>NW_027529752.1:0-212 GCF_008692635.1 Crocuta crocuta
TTCCCCTTATGAAATCCTTTATGGGCGCCCTCCCCTAATTGTTAAGGGGATAAGGGGAGACTTAAATAAGATAGGCAATTTAACCCTAAGGCAGCAAATGCAGGCTCTGGGCTCTACTCTAGCCACTCTACACCGATGGGTTAAAGAACGATTGCCTGTGAGTCTGACCACAGATACTCACTCCTTTGAGCCAATGCTGTATGGGTAAAAGA
>NW_027529752.1:621-831 GCF_008692635.1 Crocuta crocuta
TTTTTCTTTACTTCTTGCTATTGGATTGGCGGAGGTTGCCCCAGCCAGCTGGAAATGTGGCGAAAGGTTTCTGTTAGCACTCACTTTTCTCTTGTGGGTAGGATGTTTTGTTGGTATTGGTTATTTTTAATTTGGACTCTGCTTGTAAACCTGAATCTCTCATCTTGCGATCCGTGCATTCGCATAACCAGGTCAGGCCAAGGAACCACC
>NW_027529753.1:0-949 GCF_008692635.1 Crocuta crocuta
ATTTCAAGTTTCAAGGCATTATGATCTGACAGTGTGCATGGTATGGTCTTAGTTCTTTTATATTTATTGAGGGCTGCTTTTTGTTCCAGAATGTCATCTATCTTGGAGAATGTGCCATGCGCACTTGAGAAGAAAGTAAATTCCCTGGCCTCAGGATGTAAAGTTCTAAATATATCCGTCAGATCCATCTGGTCCAATGTGTCTTTCAAGTCCGTTATTTCTTTAGTGATTTTCTGTCTGGCTGACCTATCCATTGCTGTAAGCAGAGTATTAAAGTCCCATGCTATTAGCACATTCTTATCTATAAGCTTGTTTCTGTTTGTGATTAATTGTTTTAGATATTTAGGTGCTCCCATATTCGGTGCGTAGACATTTATGATTGTTAGTTCTTCCTGATGGATGGACCCTGTAATTATTATGTAGTGCCCTTCTTCATCTCTTGTTATTTTCTTTAATTTAAGTACAGTTTGTCTGATATAACTATAGCTACTCCGGCTTTCTTTTGATTTCCTGTAGCATGATATATATTTCTGTATCCCGTTACTTTTTATCTGAAGGTAGCTTCCAGTCTAAAATGAGTTTCTTGTAGGCAGCATATAGATGGATTTTGTTTTTTAATCCATTGTGCTACCCTATGTCTTTTGATTGGAGCATTCAGCCCATTTACATTCAGTGTTATTATTAAAATATGTGGGTTTAGAGTTTTTGTATCTTTTGTAGGGTTCATGTTTTTGGTGGCGTCGCTGGTATCTTTGTTCCTTGCAACATTTCCTTCTGAGAGTCCCCCTCAGGATTTCTTGTAGGGCTGGCTTAGTGGTGACAAATTCTTTCNATTTTTACTATGATATGCTGTGCAGAAGATTGATTCAAGTTACATCTAAGGGGGGGTCCTCTGAGCCTCTTATATTTCAATGTTTACTTCTTTCCCCAGGTCGGGGAAGTTCTCTGC
>NW_027529754.1:0-552 GCF_008692635.1 Crocuta crocuta
ATTAATACCCATTCTTCTCAGTCTATTCCAAAAAATAGAAAATGAGGGAAAACTTCTAGACTCATTGTATGAGACAGCATCACTTTGATTCCCAAGTCACAGAGACCCAGCAAAAAAAGAGAACTACAGGCTAATATCCTTGATGAATACAGATGCAAAAATCCTCAACAAGATACTTGCAAATTGAATTCAAAAGCACATAAAAAGAATTATCCACCATCATCAAGTGAGATTCATTCCCGGGTTACAGGGCTAGTTCAATATTCGCAAATCAATCAATGTGATACATCACATTAACCAAAGAATAGGAAAAAAACATATCCTGTCGATAGATGAAGAAAAATCTTTTGACAAAATACAGCATCCCTTCTTAATAAAGACCCTCGAGAAAATCGGGATACAAGGAACTTACTTATAGATCATAAAAGCCATCTATGAGAAGCCCTCAGCTAACATCATCCTCAATGGGGAAAAACTGAGAGCTTTCTCCCTGAGGTCAGGAACACGACAGGGATGTCCACTCTCACCACTGTTGTTTAACATAGTGCTGGA
>NW_027529755.1:0-169 GCF_008692635.1 Crocuta crocuta
TGTTGGTTTTAAAGACCTGTTATCTCTCTGTATCTATGAGCGCTTGCTATATCCAAGAAGTCTCTTTGTCCAGAGCCTATCCTTTCAGAGAGTGTTTTTTGAATGGTATCTTGGTCTCTCTTGTTGGGACCTTGGGGTTATTTTATTTTCCTTTTTTTTTTTTTTTTTT
>NW_027529755.1:189-424 GCF_008692635.1 Crocuta crocuta
TGATTTTTATTAGGGTATATTGTTATAATTGTTCTATTTCATTACATTGTTGTTAATCTCTTATTGTGCCTAATTTATAAGTTAAACTGAAGGTCCGTATGCATAGGAAAAAAGTTTATATAGGGTTCAGCATTATCTGCAGTTTCAGGCATCTACTCGGAGGTTCTTGGGGAGTATTCCCCGTGGGTATGGGGGGACTATTTTATACATGTCCCTCTTGGTCTCTAGCAATCCT
>NW_027529756.1:0-440 GCF_008692635.1 Crocuta crocuta
TTTTAGACAAGCCGTAGCAGAATAGGATTTATTAACATGCAAGTTCACATGAAAGGGACCTGAACTGTTAGTCTTATCCAAAGTAGACATTCCTGACCATATAGTGAGATTCCCTGAAACTGCCCATACTTTCCAAATATTCCCTTGAAAGTGGGGATACCCTAACAGTTGCAACTGAGGGGGAGCGAGTGCAAATTGCTGCCATTTTACGGTTTCATTACCATGACCCATTAAAGTACCATTAATTCGGTGCCATTTAAAAGTTTTGTTAGACCATTTCTCGAAAATATGACCATGATCAGGGCTCCAGTCTGCAATAACGAATCCAGAATAATTCATGCCCTTAAAAGGCCGATGACCTCGGCATCTTTCCCATTCCAAAGATTCTAGAAAAGGAATAAAAAAAATTAGAAGGGCATAATGGTATAAAGGTATCAGGA
>NW_027529756.1:624-883 GCF_008692635.1 Crocuta crocuta
CCACTGCAACTAACATTACTTATGTTATATTGATTATTATGATGATGCAAAGGCTTAATTCCCCCACACGCGGGTGGTGGGGAGAATGCAGTTCCATTGGTGCCTAGCTGTACTTCAGGTTCACCCCAAGAGACAGCTCTCACAAGAGGAGGATTAGGAACATAAGCCCAATGAGTATATTCTATCGCTTGCGCATACATTACCTGACAGGTAGCCACAGCCATCTTATCCTCTTCTTTCCTTCGAAAATGCAATTCTG
>NW_027529757.1:0-919 GCF_008692635.1 Crocuta crocuta
GTGCTGCTGTACCAAAGAAGGCTCTTTGACTGTCCAGGGCTGTCCATTCAAAGAAAATGTTCTTTGGATGATGTCTCTTGGTCTCTCTTGTTGAGACCTTGGTTATTTTATTTTCCTACTTGTAGTGGTATTTGGGACTCTCCACCATGTGTACTTTGGCTTGATTCTTGAGGTAGCCAGGGATATAGAGGTATCAAAAAGGAGGTACCCAAATACAGGCATTCAGACACCTGGGCAACATCTGCTCCTCCTGCGCGGGTCCTGAGGAGGACGGGTTTTTGTCTGCGCTTTAGTCTTCTTGATTGTTTCCTTGGTAAAAGAAGCTTTTTATTTTTATGAAGTTCCATTATTTCCCTTATGTGTTTCCCATGTGTTGCCCTTATGTCAGGAGACATATCTACAAAGAAGTTTGTACAGTCAATATCAAAGAAATTACTGCCTGTGTTCTCTTCTGGGGTTTTTATGGCTTCAGGTTTCACACATAGGTGTTTATCCATTTGAAATTTAGTTTTGTGTATGTTGTAAGTAAGTGGTCTGTTTTTCTTGTTATTGCTGTTCGCATATTGCCATCTAGTTTTCCCAAAACCTTACGGTGCAGAGACTTTTTAAAGTATATTTATTTATTTTTGAGAGAGAGAGAGAGAGAGAGAGCGCGCGCGAGAGAGAGAGAGCACACAAGAGCAAGCATGCCAAAGAGGAGCAGAGAGAAATGGAGAGAGTGAGACACCCAACAGGCTTTGCACTGTCAGCACAGAGCCCAACATGAGGGTTGAACTCATGAACCCTGAGTTCATGACCTGAGTTGGATCCAATATTAGACGCTTCAGTACTGAGCCACCTATGCACTCCAAGACTATCTTTTTCCATTGGATAGTCTTTCCTGCTTTGTTAAAGATTATTGACCGTATAGGTGTGAGTT
>NW_027529758.1:0-205 GCF_008692635.1 Crocuta crocuta
TAATTTAAAGTCCAGTTTGTCTGATATAAGTATAGCTACTATGGCCTTCTTTTGATTTCCAGTAGCATGATATATATTTTCCCATCCCCTTACTTTTAATCTGAAGGTATCTTCCAGTCTAAAATGAGTTTCTTGTAGACAGCCTATAGATGGATTTTGTTTTTTTATCCATTCTACTACCCTATGTCTTTTTCTTGGAGCAGTC
>NW_027529758.1:415-766 GCF_008692635.1 Crocuta crocuta
GGTTTTTATCTCTCCTTCTATTTTGAATGACAGGCTTGCTGGATAGAGGATTCTTGGCTGCATATTTTTACTGTTCATCACATTGAAGATCTCCTGCCATTCCTTTCTGGCCTGCCACGTTTCAGTAGATAGGTCTGTCACCACTCTGATAGGTTTGCCTTTGTATGTTAGGGCCTTTTTCTCCCTAGCTGCTTTCAAAATTCTCTCTTTGTCCTTATATTTTGCCATTTTTACTATGATATGCCTTGCAGAAGGTCGGTTCAAATTACATCTGAGGGGGGTCCTCTGAGCCTCTTGTATATCAACGTTTACTTCCTTTCCCAGGTTGTGGAAGTTCTCTGCTATAATTTG
>NW_027529759.1:0-242 GCF_008692635.1 Crocuta crocuta
TCCATAAGAGTGTTTCTGTCTGTGATTAATTGTTTTATATATTTAAGTGCTCCCATCTTTGGTACGTAGACATTTATAATTGGTAGCTCTTCCTGATGGATAGACCTTCTAATTATTATATAATGCCCTTCTTCACCCCTTGTTACTGTCTTTAATTTAAAGTCCAGTTTGTCCAATATAAGTATAGCTACTCCACCTTTCTTTTGATTTCCAGTAGCATGATATATATTTCTCCATACCCT
>NW_027529759.1:326-518 GCF_008692635.1 Crocuta crocuta
ATCCATTCTGCCACCCTATGTCTTTTGATTGGAGCATTCAGCCCATTTACATTCAGTGTTATTATTGAAATATGTGGGTTTAGAGTCATTTTGTCCTAGGTGGAATTCATGCTCGTGGTGGTGTCTCTGGTATCTTCATTCTTTGCGACACTTCCCTTAGAGCATCCCCCTCAGGATTTCTTGTAGGGCTGG
>NW_027529760.1:0-690 GCF_008692635.1 Crocuta crocuta
TTCTTTCAAACTCTGTGGTCAGGAGTGGGGGGGACCCTTGGAGGAGACATTTTGCCAGCTGCCCCTCCTCCAGGCTAAAAACTTTCACCCACATGAAGGGTTTTGGAAGGAGCCGAGGGTCCTGCATTGCTCCCTTTGGTCTTTTTAAAACGTTGCCAGTGTCTAACGCTGGTATGTTCTGGAAGAATTGTTTTCCTGTTACCTTGTTGGATCAAATAGTTGCATTGGCTTGTAGTGTTTCAAGGGTGTTCTGTTTACCCCCGTGTGAGTGGTAAGGCTTCTCTTTGGGTAACATCTTAGTAGAAGGGCTTAGGGTATCATCAGAAAAATAATAATCATTGGACTAGCCTTATTTTAGGTTCAGACAGATAAGGTGGTTCAGAAAAGGCAGAATGTTCTCTATTGTAACGCAAAAGTGACTTTTTTTTTTAATCTTTCCGGTTTCCCATTATTAGTGTTGTTGTTACTGACTCTTGAATCCCAGACCCTCCAGAT
The DNA here is from genome assembly GCF_008692635.1 of Crocuta crocuta. Classification (NCBI taxonomy): domain Eukaryota; kingdom Metazoa; phylum Chordata; class Mammalia; order Carnivora; family Hyaenidae; genus Crocuta; species Crocuta crocuta. The sequence goes on from NW_027529760.1 coordinate 496, forward strand.
TCTGTGCTTTAAAGGCAACAGTTTTACTTCATGGAAGGAAAGGGACGAAATGTTAGTGTACCTCTTTGAGTTTTGTTTTCATTTTCATCAGAGTGGCTCCGGCACAGTNGGTTCCTGTTGACTTCCCGCTGTATGGGAAATCGGGACTCAGCCTTTTTCCGCACACCTCCTTCTAACCGTCCAGCCACACACATT
>NW_027529761.1:0-383 GCF_008692635.1 Crocuta crocuta
TAGATAAACCCCATCTTCTTGATCCATTCGTCCATTGATGGACACGTAGGCTCTTTTCATGTTTTGGCTCTTGTTGAGACTGCTGCTATGAACATTGGGGTACATGTGCTCCTGTGCATCAGGACTCCTCGATCCCTTGGGTAAATTCCTAGCAGTGCTATTGCTGGGTCATAGGGGAGTTCTATTATTAATTTTCTGAGGAACCTCCACACTGTTTTCCAGAGGGGCTGCACCAGTTACATTCCCACCAACAGTGTAGGAGGGTGCCTATTTCTCCACATTCTCACCAGTATCTAGAGTCTCCTGATTTGTTCATTTTAGCCACTCTGACCGGCGTGAGGTGGTATCTCAGTGTGGTTTTGATTTGTATTTCCCTGATGAGG
>NW_027529761.1:391-1306 GCF_008692635.1 Crocuta crocuta
CATCGTTTCATGTGTCTGTTGGCCATCTGGATGTCCTCTTTGGAGAAGTGTCTGTTCATATCTTCTGTCCATTTCTTCACTGGATTGTTTGTTTTTCAAGTGTGGAGTTTGAGGAGTTCCTTATAGATATTGGATACGAGCCCTTTATCTGATACGTCATTTGCAACCAAGTTTTCCCATTCTGTCAGTTGCCTATTAGTTTTATGGATTGTTTCCTTTGCTATGCAGAAGCTTTTTATCTTGATGAGGTCCCAGTAGTTCATTTTTGCTCTNTTCATTTCTGCTCTTGATTCCCTTGCCTTCAGGGATGGGTCAAGTAAGAAATTGTTGCAGTTGAGGTCAAGGAGGTTGATTCCTGCTTTCTTCTCTGGATATTGATGGTTTCCTGTCTCACGTTCAGGTCTTTCATCCATTTTGAGTTTATTTTTGTATGGTATAAGAAAGTGGTCTAGTTTCATTCTTCTGCATGTTGCTGTCCAGGTCTCCAGGCACCATCTGTTAAAGAGGCTTTCTTTTTTCCATTGGATACTCTTTCCTGCTTTGTCAAAGATTAATTGGCCATACATTTGTGGGTCCAATTCTGCGTTCTCTATTCTGTTCCATTGGTCTTTGTGTCCGTTTTTGTGCCAATACCATACTGTCTTCATAATTACAGCTTTGTAGCGGAGGATAAAGTCTGGGGTGTGATGTCTCCTGTTTTGGTTTTCTTCTTCAATATTACTTTGGCTATTTGGGGTGTTTTGTGGTTCCATACAAATCTTAGGATAGTTTGTTCTAGTTTTGAGAAGAATGCTGGTGCAATTTTGATTGGAATTGCATTGAATGTGTAAATTGCTTTGGGTAGTAATGACACTTTAACTATATTTATTGTTCTGATCCATGAGCATGGAATGTTTTTGCATTTCTTTGTGTCTT
>NW_027529762.1:0-301 GCF_008692635.1 Crocuta crocuta
TCTCTGATGAAGCTCTTAAATCAAAGGTAAGAATCCCTTCTTTGCTTGGATTGCATTTTAATGACACAAGTAAATGTAATGAATTATTATTACTCATTCAACATGTTTTGTTGAAGGAGAACATCAAAATAGTTGAGCACTTTAATGACATTAAAAAGTTTCTTTAGTGATTATTTATTGAGAGACAGAGACAGAGTACAAGCAGGGGAGGGGGCAAAGAGAGAATCCAAAACAGGTTCCGGCCTCTGAACTATCAGCACAGAGCCCAACGCAGGTCTCAAACTCACAAACCATGAGATGA
>NW_027529762.1:510-751 GCF_008692635.1 Crocuta crocuta
GGTGAGCACAACATATTCTCTTGCTGTTTACCAAAGTAGAGAGTGGGCCTCTGGGAACCAAACCTCTTTCTGAACAGTGAGCTAGAATTTCACTAGGACCACCATGATGAGTTTTGTTATTTCAAGGACTAGGAGTTACCTTTTGTTTTCAGAACTAGGTAATTATCACATCATTCACCTCTGCCCTCTAAGATACGTAGAAAATCCCCAAATATAGGTGAGAGAGAAAGGGTGATAGCCA
>NW_027529763.1:0-3813 GCF_008692635.1 Crocuta crocuta
ATATAAAACGTATATACAAACAATACACATATATATTACATATATACAAATATACATATATATATTTAGTTATTCTATTACTTTTCCAACTTCTTTATTTCACAGTCTCTTTTTCTGAATTTAGTCTTATATTTTTTAATTCTCTGGCATTAATTTCTCCCCTTTTATTTTTTTTTTCTTTTTATGGGATCAGGTTTTGCAGACATTTTCCTTTTTTTCCAAGGTTACTTCAACAAAGAAATCAAAGCACACCTGGTTGAAGGTCCAAACACTCTACCACTACAAGCAAGGAGAAGCTCTGCAGATGACTGGCCAGTGGAATAGAGCAGCTGAAATGCAACAACAGAGCACACACATTTGCAAAAATTCTCAACCAGATACTACCAAATAAAGTTCAACAGTATATTGAGAGTATTATCCATCATGATCAACTAGGATTTATTACTGGGCTGTAGGGATGGTTCAATATCTGCAAATCAATTAACGTGTACATGCTGTCAATAGATTCAGAAAAAATCATTTGACAAAATACAGCATTGTTTCTTGGGAAAAAAAAAAGAAAACCTCAAGAAAATCTGGATAGAAAAAACTCTCCTTAAAATAGTGAAAGCTTGGGGCCCCTGGGTGGCTTAGTCGGTTGGGCGTCCGACTTTCGCTTAGGTCATGATCTCGCGGTTCGTGGGTTCGAGCCNGCATGTAATGGATTGATCCACCTTGGCTGGAAAAGTGTGTGAGGTTGAGGTTTCCTGGTTTCTTGAGATCTTACTGATTGATTGTTACATGGCCAAGTTCCTTATAGATTGTTTGCAATTGCATTCTGGTTTGTTATTTATTATTATGTTTTAAAGTTTATTTATTTATTTTGAGAGAGACGGAGCACAAATAGGGGAGAGGCAGTGAGACAGACCCCAAGCAGGCTCTGCTCTGACAGGGCAGAGCCAAATGAGAAGCTAGATCTCAGGAATCCTGAGATCATGACCTGAGTCAAGGTCAAGAGTTGGATGCTTAACCAATTGAGCCACCTAGTCGCCCCTAATGCTTATTGTTAATGAAACTATTCATTTCTTTTTTTATTGAGGAATAATTGACATACTATGTTACATTAATTTGATATTTATATTATTTGATACTTACATATATTAAAAATGTTCACCGAAATGTGTACTTGCCATCACTATATAATGTTGTTAAACTATTATTGGCTCTATTCCATATGCTATAAATTATGTTCTCATGTCTTTTATAACTGAAATACAGTGCCTTCTAATCTCCTTCATTTTTCATCTGTTTAAACATCCTATATCCGCTGACAACCATCAGTTTGTTCTCTGTAACCAAGAGTATGTTTCTGGGTTGTTTGTCTATTTTTTTGTTTTGTTTTGCTTTTGTTTTTTTGTTTCTTAGATCCCACTGATAACTTATATCATATGGTATTTGTCTTTTTCTGTATCACTTTGTGCGTGTGTGTGTGTNTATTTGTCTAGCTTGGGAATCAGGGTGATTCTAGACTTGTACAATGAGTTTGGAGGCATTTCTTCCTCTTCACCTTTTTGGAAGTTTGAAAAGAATAAAGATTACCTCCTCTTTAAAGACTTTTGTTGGGGTACCTGAGTGGCTCAGTTGGTTAAGCTTCAGACTTCGGCTCAGGTCATGATCTCGAGGTTCGTGGGTTCAAGCCCAGCGTTGGGCTCTGTGCTGACAGTTCGGAGTCTGGAGGCTACTTCTGATTCTGTGTCTCCCTTTCTCTCTGCCTCCCCCCCTCTCATGTTCTGTCTCTGTCTCTCAAAAATAAATAAACGTTAACATTTTTTTAAAGGCTTTTGTTGGAGCACCTGCGTGGCTCAATCAGTTAAGTGTCCATCTCTTGACTTCAGCTCAGGTGGTGATCTCACAGTTTTTGAGCTCCAGCTTACATCTTTTGGGAATCTCTGTCTCCTCTCCATATGCCCCTCTCCAACTCATGCTGTTTCTCTTTCTCTCTCAAAAATGAATAAACTTAAAAATAAAAAAATAAGAATATATTTTGTAGATTTCACCTGTGAAGCCATCTGGTCTTGGAATTCTGGTTGTTAACATTTTTAAAAATATTATGGTCTTAATTTTCTTACTAGTAAATGGTCTGTTCAAATTTTCTATTTATTCCTGATTTAGTCTTGGAACACTCTATGATTTTAGGAATTTATACATTTCTTCTATGTAGTTCTATTTGTTGATGTATGATTGTTGTAGTCTCTTATGATCCTTTTTATTTCTATAGTATCAGTTGTGAATTCTTTTTCATTTCTGATATTTTTGTCTCTCCTTTTTTTCTTGATAAATGTGGCTAAAGATATATTGATTTTATTTATATTTTCAAAGAATAAGCACTTATTTTCATTGATCCTTAGTACCTTGCTTTTATATCTATTTCACGTATGGACAATCTGATCTTTCTTTTTAAATATATCCTTCCTTGGAGGACGGCAAGATGGCAGAGAATTAGGGAGCTCCATACATCTCACTCTCCCCCATCTCTCAAACAGAGAAGGCCTGAAACCATAGGAATCCTTACAGAATCCAGCAGGAAATTGGGAGGAAAAGGAGACAGAGTCCGCTGAGAAAACCTTATAGGTGAGTGCGAACTGTGGAAGATAAAATCGGGTCCAGACTAGAGACACAAAGGGAGGGGGGATTCCCCTTTGCGGGAGCCGCCATGAGTCTAGGGGGGAAAAAGAGTGGCCCAAACTCCTCAAGACACTGTCCCTGTCAAATAGACAAAATCATGAATGAAAATGAACTGATTACAACCAACCCCTCAGAAATACAAGCAATTATCAGGGAATACTATGAAAAACTATGTGCCAACAAACTGGACAACTTAGAAGAAATGGACAAATTCCTACACACACATTCACTATCAAAATTCACCCGGGAAGAGATAGAAAACCTGAACAGACCCATAACAAGTGAGAAAATCGAATCAGTGATCAAAAATCTCCCAACAAAAATAAGAGGCCAGTGCCAGATGGCTACCCTGGGGAATTCTACCAGACTTTTAAAACAGAATTAATACCAATTATTCTCAAGCTATTCCAAAAAACAGAAATCAAAGGAAACTTCCAGACTAATTTTATGAAGCCAGCATCATTTTCATTCCCAAGCCAGACAGAAAACCAGCCAAAAAGGAGAACAACAGGCCAATATCCTTGATGAATACACATGCAAAAATTCTCAACAAGATACTTGCAAATCGAATCCAACAGCAGATAAAAACAATTATTCACCATGATCAAGTGGGATTCATTCCTGGGTTACAGGGCTTGTTCAATATTCGCAAAGCAATCAATGTGATACATCACATCAACAAAAGAAAAGATAAAAAATCATACGATGCTGTCAATAGATGCAGAAAAAGCATTTGACAAATACAGCATCTCTTCTTAATAAAGACCCTCGAGAAAGTTGGGATAGAAGGAACTTATTTAAACATCATAAAAGCCATCTATGAGAAGCCCTCAGCTAACATCATCCTCAATGGGGAAACACTGAGAGCTTTCCCCTCGAGATCAGGAACACAACAGGGATGTCCACTCTCACCACTGTTGTTTAACATAGTGTTGGAAGTCCTAGCCTTAGCCATCAGACAACAAAAGGAAATCAAAGCCATCAGAATTGGCAAAGAAGTAGTCAAACTTTCACTTTTCGCAGACGACATGATATTCTACATAGAACACTTGACAGACTCTGTCAGAACTGATCCAAGAATTCAGCAAAGTTGCAGGGTACAAAATTAATGTACAGAAATCGGTTGCATTTTTATACACCAGCAATGAA
>NW_027529763.1:3851-13894 GCF_008692635.1 Crocuta crocuta
TAACAATAGAACTCCCCTATGACCCAGCAATAGCACTGCTAGGAATTTACCCAAGGGATATAGGAGTGCTGATGCATAGGAGCACATGTACCCCAATGTTCATAGCAGCACTGTCAACAATAACCAAAACATGGAAAGAGCCTAAGTGTCCGTCAAAGGACGAATGGATCAAGAAGATGTGGTTTATCTATACCATGGAATACTACATGGCAATGAGAAACAATGAAATCTGGCCATGTGTAGCAACATGGATGGACCTTGAGGGTGTTATGCTTAGCGAAATAAGTCAGGCAGAGAAGGACAAATATCATATGTTTGCAAGTATAGGAGGATTAGGAGGAACTTAACTGAGGACCATGGAGGGGAAGAAGGGAGGAAATGGTGAGGGAAAGGGAGAGAGGCAAACCATGAGAGACTCTTGAATTCTGAGAACAAACTGAGGACTGATGGATGTGGGGGGAGAGGGGGGAGATGGGCATGGAGGAGGGCACTTGTGGGGCTGAGCACTGGGTGTTATATGGAAACCAACTTGACAATAAACTATTTGTAAAAAATAAATAAATAAATAAAATAAAGGCTGAAAAAGGAAAATAAACACACCAAGAGTGAACCCTAAAGTGAAAAAAAAGTAAATAAAATATTAAAAACGTATCCATAAATTAAAGATAAAATAAGGTAGTTAATAGTATCAAAAGAAGAAATATTCACTTGGACTCGGTGTGATTATTCAATGTGATTAGTTCAGTAAAGGAACTGGAAGACATAATATCCTGTGTTAATGCAGGTAGCTACGAACATATTATTCTGTATGACCACCTTTTTAATCAAAAGTTTTATGTTCTTGGGGTGCCTGGGTGGCTTAGTCGGTTAAGCAACCAACTCTTGGTTCCAGCACAACTCATAATTTGTTGCATCATGGAATCTAGCCTCATGTCAGGCTTTTTACTGACAGCACGGAGCATGCTTGAGATTCTCTATCTCCCTCTTTCTTTGCCTCTGACCTTCTCACATTGTCTATCCCTTTCTCTTATATAAATAAACAATTTTAAAGTGTTTTGTGTTCTACAAAGTCTTCAGCGAATGTACTCATTTTTTCTTAAATCCATATCAAATTTACAATTTAAAAATAAGCATATATATATATTCCAAGAACTTGGCAAAACCATTTATTAAAACCAATGAAATGACTGGTTGCTAAATCAAGAATTTAAAAAGTTACAACATGGAAATTTTCCTCAACAAACCAAACTATCCCATCACTTGAATATTAGAGTTCCAACAGTTAGGTCTCTGCCATATACTTTTTTTTTCTTACACACCTTCCCGAAAACTCAGGACATGATTTAATGAAAGTTGCTTGAAATATAACTGACAAAGATTCAATAACAATATTTCTTCTTTTAATTCATAATTCTGGATTTTTTTCCATTTTTTTGAATAATCTTCAATTACTTGCGGGAGTCAGAATCTGAAGCAGGCTCCAGGCTCTAAGCTGTCAGCACAGAGCCCGACATGGGGCTTGAACCCATCAACGTTGAGATCATGATCTGAACCGAAGTCAGACGCTTAACCAACAGAGCCACCCAGGCGCCCTAGTGGAATTGATTTCTTAATTTCTCTTTCTACTGCTTTCTTACTTGAGTATACAAATGCAACAGACTCCTAAAACCTTTAGAATTTTCTGAGTGATACAAATGTCTTGATATTTAAAACAAGCCGTTTTTTACTATACCTAAGTTTGTGCTATTGAGGTGACTCAAGGTGGGGCCCTTAGCTTCTGGGTAGGGGTTTGTCCCCAGAGGAACCAGCAATGTGATTGGAGGATTAGAACTATATAACTTACCCCCTCCCCAACAAATGTATTTGAGCGGGCTAGAGTTTTCCAATTACCAATTGACAATGATATAATCACTTATCCCTATATTTTGATACTTCCACAAATTTCTAAAACAATGAGGCTAAGAGAACCTCATGTCAGTGCACATACTGAGGTCCTAGGAGAGTGGCCTGTCTAGAGCGATGTGAAAGCTCTGTACTCCTACTCTACGCTATACCTTGCTCCACTTATTTTTTCCATTTAGCTGTTCCTGAGCTGTAATCTTTGTAATAAAACTGCGGTTGTATATATATTCCTTTCCTGAGTTCTAGGAGTTGTTTTAGACAATTTGTCACACATGATAAGAGTTAGGTGAACCCCTAAACTTTTAGTCTTCCTGGCAGAATGTGAAATGCCTCAAGGTGTCATTNGGAGATGGGCATGGAGGAGGGCACTTGTGGGGCTGAGCACTGGGTGTTATATGGAAACCAACTTGACAATAAACTATTTGTAAAAAATAAATAAATAAATAAAATAAAGGCTGAAAAAGGAAAATAAACACACCAAGAGTGAACCCTAAAGTGAAAAAAAAGTAAATAAAATATTAAAAACGTATCCATAAATTAAAGATAAAATAAGGTAGTTAATAGTATCAAAAGAAGAAATATTCACTTGGACTCGGTGTGATTATTCAATGTGATTAGTTCAGTAAAGGAACTGGAAGACATAATATCCTGTGTTAATGCAGGTAGCTACGAACATATTATTCTGTATGACCACCTTTTTAATCAAAAGTTTTATGTTCTTGGGGTGCCTGGGTGGCTTAGTCGGTTAAGCAACCAACTCTTGGTTCCAGCACAACTCATAATTTGTTGCATCATGGAATCTAGCCTCATGTCAGGCTTTTTACTGACAGCACGGAGCATGCTTGAGATTCTCTATCTCCCTCTTTCTTTGCCTCTGAACTTCTCACATTGTCTATCCCTTTCTCTTATATAAATAAACAATTTTAAAGTGTTTTGTGTTCTACAAAGTCTTCAGCGAATGTACTCATTTTTTCTTAAATTCATATCAAATTTACAATTTAAAAATAAGCATATATATATATTCCAAGAACTTGGCAAAACCATTTATTAAAACCAATGAAATGACTGGTTGCTAAATCAAGAATTTAAAAAGTTACAACATGGAAATTTTCCTCAACAAACCAAACTATCCCATCACTTGAATATTAGAGTTCCAACAGTTAGGTCTCTGCCATATACTTTTTTTTTCTTACACACCTTCCCGAAAACTCAGGACATGATTTAATGAAAGTTGCTTGAAATATAACTGACAAAGATTCAATAACAATATTTCTTCTTTTAATTCATAATTCTGGATTTTTTCCCATTTTTTTGAATAATCTTCAATTACTTGCATCATTGTATTGTAGTTTTCAGAATAAAGATTTTTTGTTTTGTTTTGTTTTTGTTTTCGTTTTTACTTCTTCAGTTAGATTTATTCTTGGGTGTCATGGGTTTTGATGCTATTGTTAGTGGAATTGATTTCTTTTCTTTTAAAAATTTTTAAATGTTTTTAAGAAGTTTTTAAAACTTAATTTTTTTTTATTTTTGAGAGAGAGAGAGAGAGACAACGTGAGCAGAGGAGGGTCAGAGAGAGCGGGAGTCAGAATCTGAAGCAGGCTCCAGGCTCTAAGCTGTCAGCACAGAGCCCGACATGGGGCTTGAACCCATCAACGTTGAGATCATGATCTGAACCGAAGTCAGACGCTTAACCAACAGAGCCACCCAGGCGCCCTAGTGGAATTGATTTCTTAATTTCTCTTTCTACTGCTTTCTTACTTGAGTATACAAATGCAACAGACTCCTAAAACCTTTAGAATTTTCTGAGTGATACAAATGTCTTGATATTTAAAACAAGCCGTTTTTGGGGCGCCTGGGTGGCTTAGTCGGTTAAGCGTCCGACTTTCGCTTGGGTCATGATCTCGCAGTTCGTGGGTTCGAGCCCCGCGTCAGGCTCTGTGCTGACTGCCAGCTCAGAGCCTGGAGCCTGTTTCAGCCTGTGACTCCCTCTCTCTCTGACCCTCCCCTGCTCACGCTGTCTCTCTCTCTCTCNGAGGATTAGAACTATATAACTTACCCCCTCCCCAACAAATGTATTTGAGCGGGCTAGAGTTTTCCAATTACCAATTGACAATGATATAATCACGTATCCCTATATTTTGATACTTCCACAAATTTCTAAAACAATGAGGCTAAGAGAACCTCATGTCAGTGCACATACTGAGGTCCTAGGAGAGTGGCCTGTCTAGAGCGATGTGAAAGCTCTGTACTCCTACTCTACGCTATACCTTGCTCCACTTATTTTTTCCATTTAGCTGTTCCTGAGCTGTAATCTTTGTAATAAAACTGCGGTTGTATATATATTCCTTTCCTGAGTTCTAGGAGTTGTTTTAGACAATTTGTCACACATGATAAGAGTTAGGTGAACCCCTAAACTTTTAGTCTTCCTGGCAGAATGTGAAATGCCTCAAGGTGTCATTTAGGCTGGTGTCTGAAATGGGGATAGTCTTGTGGGACTAATCCTTAACTTCTAGTATCAGCACAGTTTTATGGTAATTAGTGTCAGAATTTTATTGAATTATTGGACAACCCAGTGGCATTAGAAAATTGATTAGAAACATATGGTTTGAAAAGGCAGAAATTATGGAAGCTTTAATTGCTGGGCTAGAGGTCAATCTTGTTATGGAATAAAAGCTTTGTTGAGAACATTTGCTAAAGGTAATATGATCAATGGAATTGAATAATGGTGGACCCAACTTCTGGATGTTGGTTCACTGGGAACTTAAGGATGTGAAAAACAATTAGGAGCAAAGGAAAATATGAGTCCCTTTGTTTTTGCAATAGGTACTAAAATAAAAAGAATGCTAGGTCAGAACTTGATGTTGAAATAAACTCAGAATTTGTTTAGTCTGACCTTTTTTAATTAGCCTTAAACCTTACTCCAAATGCAAAAATTATGCTAGTATAAAAGGGATACCACAGATAATCCATGTGATTGAAAAATCTTTTCTAAAATGGGTGATACAAATTTTTAATTGAGGGACAGTTATTAGATTGCTGTGGAATTTTGATGTATTCAAGGTTCATGAGATCCAATCCTGTGTCAGGATCCATGCTGTCAACATGGATTCTCTCTCTCCTGGTCACTGGACCCCTCACTCCCATCTCTTTCTGAAAATAATTAAGAGTCAAGTATTCATTTGGCTGATGAGACATAAAACATATGTAACTGGCATATTATCCAAATATCCAGGTTTTAAAAGGCCTACAAATAAATAAAAATGCAAGCAGGTTGATAGACAAACTATCAGAAGGCATAGAGACCAATATAGAAAAGGGCACCCAAACATAAAAGAGGACGATCACACTGGCAATTAGGGAAATGTGATATCACTTTACATGAACAAGATTGGTTTTCTCCCTCCAAAAACTAGAAACTAAACCCCAAAACATAAAAATTTGGGAGGCTGTGAAGCAACTGGCATATTTCTACACTGATGTTGAGAGTGTAGATTCATGCAGGGGCCCACGGAAGTTTTAGTGTAGTTTTCAGCTTATGAACTCCTCTTGTCTCTCTTATAAACACTTTGTTGCCAAGATCATATACCTGTCTTCTGTGTTTTTCCTCAGTTACTGGTCTCCTTTTTGTTTGATTCATCTTTTGTGTGATGGATTTGGAATAGATTTTGAGAGGCCTGGAGGAATGTTGCCTGAGTGTAGTTGTAGGTGGATTTTTCTCCCTCATTTATCTACCAGGTGAATGGCTATGCTAACTGGAACCAATTATCTGGTTCAGCTGCTTCTGGACAGGGACTTTAAGGGATATTCCCAAAGAATAGTCAAAACTTCTTTAGTTTCAAAGAGGTTCCCTGAGTTCCCCAGCTTGACACAGACTTACTATTTTCACTTTATGTTGAAGGAAAGAAATGTGTGTCTCTTCCTCTGTCTGGGCTAATGAGCTTTAGGACTGGGAGTTCTCCTTGTCTGCACTCTGGGTTTTATCCTCCCCCGGGCTTGGTGGTAATACTTCACCTCTTCTGCCTCCACCTACCTCTCCTCCTGTTTCTGCACCATCAGTGGTGCAGTGAACATAACTGGCTCCTGCACTAGTCTCCATGACTCCAGTGCCAGTGGCTTGTGCTTCTCCTTCCCTTGTTATCTAGGAGCAAAGATCACCCCAAGCTGTTGCAACACCTTCTTTTGAGGTTCAAAGCGCNTTTTCATTGCTATTGTTGTTGTTGTGTTGCTTTTTCTCTTTTGTCAGCCAAAAAAAAAAAACACACACACCTGTTTTTCTTTATCTTCCCAGTCATAGCTTCTATATTTTGTCTTTATCAGGACTTTGATTACTTAAGAAAGTATATGGTTGGGTCAAGAGGTAGGACATGGGACTCTGAACTCAGGGTTGTGAGTTCAGGAGCTACATTGGGTGTGGAGCCTATTAAAATAAAAAAAATGAAAAAAAAAGTAACTTAAAACTTCTCCATGTTGAAGGAGCTAAGGGTCGCTAACCAATAAGTAATTTCCTGTAGAATCCCTTATTGGCACCTTGGTTAAATATAAACATTACATTTATAATGATCTATAACACTTTTTAGGCATGTGTTTTAAAACTTTCTGACGTTTTAACAAGTTTTTCAAGATTTAGATATGGAAAATAAGCTGAACTTGTGATAGTCTCAGAGCTACAACCATGTATCCATGTTATTTTTTAATAATTATGTTCTGTTATTTGGTATGTGAAGTTACTTGGGCAATGTTGTCAAATCAATTATGAAATTTTTAGTTTGTATTTTATGGGTAGATCTATAAGTAATCTAGAAAATATATGAAATCCATGAAGTTTATAATATGCCCTCTTAGAAAGTCATTACTTCCATTATTGAAATGTTGTATGTCACAGAAATAATCAGACTTCCTTGTTAACTGGATTATAATAACTCTGATATCAGATCTTTAACCATGTAAATTTCTGAGGTGTATGTGTGTGTGTGTGTGTGTGTTTTGTGTGTGTGTGATTTATACTTCTAATGCTCTTGCAAAATGTATATNAGGCTCTGTGCTGAGAGTCAGCTCAGAGCCTGGAACCTGCTTCACGTTCTGTATCTCCCTCTCTCTCTGACCCTCCTCTCCTCATGCTGTCTCTCTCTCTCAGAAATAAGTAAAAACACTTTTAAGAATTTTTAAAAAAATTAAAAAAATTCAATCTAGAGATTCCTTATAAAAAGTTCCAGCAAGCAGATTCTAAAGGATCTATATGATCAATTACTATTTGTGAGCTTATTAAATAATTATGCCAATTCTGTTAAAATTTTACTTATTTTACAAATAAATCAGTCCTGGTTTGACAATCTCTGGAAATAAAGGTGAATGTAGAGAGAAATTATATGTTTCAATAACTTATCCTTTTGGATGTTAGATTCTAGTCTTGGTTAATTGTCTTTAAGAATTGGTTATTTGCCTAGGATGGACAGCTTGAGGTCAACTTCAGAGAGACTGCCATAAGAGCCCACATATAAACACATATAAACAATCTTCTTGCTTATTACTCTGTAGCTAATAAAAGAGACCCGTGGACACATGCTTTTTTAAACACGTGGACAACGGGTTGGACTCCCCAACAACTGTGTAACTCAGTTCTCACCTTGATCAATTCCATATGGCTGGAATAAGAAAATCGCTCCTTAAAAGTCAGAGCCTATCCCACTCAATGTGTTTAACTATGAACTTGTGAATATAATGTATGGCCCCACCTTTCTTATAATTCAATTGGAGAATAAATTTGGGGATGCCATTATCTCCCAGGACAAGTCACCTCCTACTTACCAGTGATTCCTTGCAACTAGGATATGGTTAATGCTAGACATCAGGCAAAGAAGCCTTCTTAATTTTATCCTTTAGTCATATTTATTCTGGTACCCACCTCTTTTAATATAAAATTGCAAGTAGAGGCTTAGCCAAGCATATGTTGGCCACCTTTAACCAAATCCAACACAAAGTCATCCCAATACAAGTACACATAGGGATATTTATATTAATAAATATAATAATTCTTGTTGATATATGCTAAATGTCACATGGGACGATCCAGGAAATAAGAGGTGTTTCTCTTACCCTTAAATTATCGAAATTTTATCTGAATATGCCAACCAGCAGATAGACTTATTACCACACATTCCCCATCTACATAGTCCTTCCTGTCAATACACTCAAGAAGGATTATATCAGATGTGGGATTGATATATGTGGCTTACTCCCACAATAACACAACTAAGCCGAGAGGATCTTTTATGCTGGGAACAGAAAAACCATACACTTGATTCATGACGCTGTAGTACTCACCAAAGGGATGTCTCCCCCTGGAAGCCTGTGACCATACCAGTATTTTCCAGGCAACCAGTTGGTTTGCTATTTACTGGACAAGGTGACCAGAGACATCACATGGCTAGCATCTAATGGAGCAGAATTGCTATGTGGGTTAAATTAATGGCCATGGCTTCTACCAGGTTGGATTAGATGTACTATAGGTTATGCCTGGATACATGGTTGTAGCACTGAGACTATCACAAGTCCAGCTTACTTTCCATATCTAAAAGAGTCATACCAATATCCATGTTTCACTGGTATGACCATCTGACATATAGTTCTCTTCCATCAGCAGGTTAAAATGTTATATAGCACACGGAGGTCCTTCATAAATGCAAAATTAATGTCTTAAATAACTCACAAAACAACTTTACATTCTTAAACACTAAAGTAACTCAAATCCATAAACAAATTCGACACCATAGAATGGCACTAGATAACTGAGATAACAGCAGCACAAGGAGGAACACATGCCATTATTAAAGCAGAAAATTGCATCTACATTACACACTGTAACAAAACTATAATATGATTACTTACTGATGCAAATAACCAAATTGGTGCTCTTAAAGACCCTACATCGTCGCTTAAAGACTGGCTGATATCAAGGCTGGGAGGTAAACTATGGCCCATGCAAAAAATGTCTTCTTATCACACGTTTTATTTTTATTATGGTAATAATCCTGATACATTGCCCCTTTCACATTTTTTCTCTCCTATGGTTGAGACACATGTAAGCAGTTCCTGTGTCCTTCACCAAGTCAAAAGATAGTCCTTTTACTTAAAACAAATTCACCCTGATGACCACTCAAGACCCCATGACAATGGCCTTATGTAATAGTTACTTGTGGGACAGATAGTGACTAATTGCAGTCACTCTGATGATATAGGAACAATTGCAGATATAGGGACATTTCTACAACCCTCATCAGGCTGTAGGTTGAAAAAGTTACAGAAGATGAGTCTTTGTGACATTAAAAATGCAGAAATTTATTTGTGCCTTTTATTTATGTGTCCAGTCTTCACCCCAATAAGGATACTTGCCCATGAGCCTTTTACTGCCTAGACTCAAACTGTTTAGCTAATCCTCCTGCCCGGCATTTCCTTTGTCTTTCTCCATGTAATCCCCTTCATGGAATATGACTGTTTCTCTATGACATTTGAGAAAAACAAGTTTGTTTTCCTGACCTTCTCCTGTATCTCCTCTGGTAGCGGCACCCGATTGATAATCTTATGAAACAAAACAAAACAGCAAATCTCCAAATTCAAAAGTTATATATATTAAGTATGTGCAATTTTGTATATAAATTTTTCCTCACTAAAACTAACTTCAAAAAGAAAACTTCACAGATATAATAGGTTATATTTTATAGGTGTCTCTCAAAATTATATATGTATTTATTTACCAAATTTACTTTCTAATGTACTGTTTATTTTATTTTTGATGTACATTCATTTATTTTGAGAGAGAGAGCATGGGTGGGAGGGGGGGATAAAGAGGGTGAGAGAGAATTCCAAACAGGATTTATGCTGTCAATGCAGAGCCTGTCACAGTGTTCGATCTCAAAAACCATGAGATCAGAGATAGATAGGAAGATTAGGAGCATTGAGAAGTAGAAGATGAAGGCTAGTTGACCGATGGTAATGAAGGGTGTTCTCTAGGTTGCCCTCCAGTTCATGTGAGGGGTGGTAGGTCTGGTACTAGGAGTCAGAGTAGATATTGGCTGAATGTTTGGCATATCATTCCTTATTGCTTTGAAGTGTGGAGTAAAGGAATGATTGCTAGAATTAAGATA
>NW_027529764.1:0-489 GCF_008692635.1 Crocuta crocuta
AAATAAATAAAAATTTTTAAAAAATGAAACAGGAGGGGTGCCTGAGTGGTTCAATCAGTTATGCGTCAAACTGCAGCTCAGGCCATGATCTCAAGGCTTCGTGGGTTCGAGCCCCCCATCAGGCTCTGTGCTGACAGCTCAGAGCCTGGAGCCTGCTTCAGATTCTGTGTCTCCCTCTCTCCCTCTGCCCCTACCCATTCGCTCTCTGTCTCTCTGTCGCTCTCTCAAAAATAAACATTAAAAAAAGAAAGAAAGAAAGAAAGAAAGAAANCTCTCTGTCTCTCTGTCGCTCTCTCAAAAATAAACATTAAAAAAAGAAAGAAAGAAAGAAAGAAAGAAACACTAAATCTGAAATTTCTCAAAGAGGAAAGGGTGGTACTGGGTTGGGGAAGGGAGAAGGTCACTCAGGCAGGGTCACACAAACCTTGGGGACAGTGCCAGCACCCATGGCCAGTCTACAATCTATTCTCTGAACAATTATCTGGCCCC
>NW_027529765.1:0-504 GCF_008692635.1 Crocuta crocuta
TTTGACTTCCTCTTTGCCAATTCTGATGCTTTTATTTCCTTTTGTAGTCTGATGGCTGATTCTAGGACTTCCGGCACTATGTTAAACAACAGTGGTGACAGTGGACATCCCTGTCGTGTTCCTGATCTTAGGGGGAAAGCTCTCAGTTTTTCCCCGTTGAGGAGGATGTTAGCTGAGGGCTTCTCATAGATGGCTTTTATGATGTTTAAGTAGCTTCCTTCTATCCCAACTTTCTCTAGAATCTTGATTAAGAAGGGATGCTGTATTTTGTCAAATGCTCTTTCTGCTGCTATTCACAGGATCATATGATNGATTTTTATCTTTTCTTTTGCTGATGTGATATATCACATTGATTGATTTGCGAATGTTGAACCAGCCCTGTAACCCAGGAATGAATCCCACATCATCTCTTTGGATAATTCTTTTTATGTGCTGTTGGATTCCATTTGCAGGTATATTGTTGATGATTTTTACATCTGTATTCATCAAGGATATTGGCCTGTA
>NW_027529766.1:0-487 GCF_008692635.1 Crocuta crocuta
AAGTTGTCCAATTTGTTGGCATATAATTTTTCATAGTATTTCTTGCCTGTATTTCCGAGGGTTTGGTTGTAATAAGTCCATTTGCATTCATGATTTTGTCTATTTGAGTGCTCTCTCTGTGTTTTTGAGAAGCCTGGCTAGAGGTTTGTCAATTTTGTTTATTTTTTCAAAAAACCAACTCTTGGGTTCATGGATGTGTTCAATTATTTCTTTGGNCGCTATGTTGTTTATTTATGCTCTGATTTTTACATTTCTCTTCTTCAACTGGGTTCAGGGCGTTCTTGTTGCTCTGCCTCTAATTCCTTTAGGTGAGCTGTTAGATTTTGTACTTGCGCTTTTTCTAGTTCCTTAAAATAGGCCTACAGTGCAATGTACTTTCCTATTAGGACTGCCTTTGCTGCATCCCGTAGATTTTGGATTGTTGTGTTTTCTTTCTAATTTATTTCCATATATTTTTTCATTTCATCCCTAATTGCCTGATTGGCCC
>NW_027529767.1:0-261 GCF_008692635.1 Crocuta crocuta
CAATCCAAACTCTATGGGATGCAGCAAAGGCACTCCTAAGAGGAAGGTACATAGCACTCCAGGCCTATTTCAAGAAATAAGAAAAAGCACAAGTACAGAATCTAACAGCTCACCTAAAGGAACTAGAGGCAGAGCAACAAGAGCACCCCAGCCCAGTAGGAGAAGAGAAATAGTAAAAATCAGAGCAGAAATAAACAATATAGAGACCAAAGAAACAGGTGAACAGATCAATGAAACCAAGAGTTGGTTTTTTGAAAAAAT
>NW_027529767.1:325-575 GCF_008692635.1 Crocuta crocuta
TCTCAAAAGAAAAAGAAAGAGCACTCAAATAGACAAAATCATGAATGAAAAAGGACTGATACAACCAACCCCTCAGAAATACAAGCAATTATCAGGGAATACTATGAAAAATTATATGCCAACAAATTTGATAACTGAGAAGAAATGGACATATTCCTAAACATACACTCACTACTAAAATTCACACAGGAAGAGATAGAAAAATTAAACAGACCCATAACTAGTGAAGAAATTGAATCAGTGATCAAAA
>NW_027529768.1:0-253 GCF_008692635.1 Crocuta crocuta
TTTTTGCTCTTGATTCCCTGGCCTTTGGGGATGTGTCAAGTAAGACCTGCTGCCGTTGGGCAGAAGGAGGTTGTTTCCTGCTTTCTCCTCTAGGGTTTTGATGGTTTCTTGTCTCACATTGAGGTCCTTTATGCATTTTGAGTTTATTTTTGTGTATGGTGTGAGAAAATGATCTAGTTTCATTCTTCTGCATGTTGCTGTCCAGTTCTCCCAGCACCATCTGTTAAAGAGGCTGTCTTTTTTCCATTGGATA
>NW_027529768.1:457-772 GCF_008692635.1 Crocuta crocuta
ATATTACTTTGGCTATTCAGAGTCTTTTGTGGTTCCATACAAATTTTAGGATAGTTTGTTCTAGTTTTCAGAAGCATGCTTTTGTAATTTTAATTGGGATTGCATTGAATGTGTAGATTGCTTTGGGTAGTAATGACATTTTAACTCTGTTTATTCTTCCAATCCATGAGCATGGAATGTTTTTTCATTTCTTTGTGTCTTCTTCAATTTCCGTCATAAGTTTTCTATAGTTTTCATCATGCAGATCTCTTATAACTTTGGTTAGGTTTCTTCCTAGGTACTTTATGGTTTTTTGTGCAATTATGAATGGGATCA
>NW_027529769.1:0-487 GCF_008692635.1 Crocuta crocuta
AGGGGGGTTCAGAGCTGCCCAGGCTCAGTGGGAAGGGCAGTGGCCCAGAGGGAGATGGACCTGCCCACTTTGCACCCCTGACCTCACAGCTCTTTCTCAGGGTTGCTGAGCCTGTGCAGAGAAAGCACTGGTGTCTAGTCAGTTTATGAATCTGGCTCTCAGGCCCCTACTCTACCTACTCTCTGTCTTCCTTGTGCAGCATAAAGCCCTTGAAGACATAGGCATTGGAAGTTGTGCAAGAGAGAGTAACAAAGAGGGAGGGACTTGCATTCTTGGCATCTCCGTGCCAGATTCTGCCTATGCTTACTCAACTTTGAACATCAANTGAACATCAAACCAAGTCCTGGGGTTACCATTCCCATTCTCCAGCTTATAAAACAGGCACAGATAGGTTGAGTATCTTGCTCTGTGTCACACAACTGGTGAGGGCAGAGCTCAGAAGCAAACCCACTATGGGCTGATATGGAGCTCATATGCTGTGCGCCAT
>NW_027529770.1:0-546 GCF_008692635.1 Crocuta crocuta
GGAACCACAAAAGACCCCAAATAGCCTAAGTAATATTGTAGAAGAAAACCAAAACGGGAGGAATCACCATCCCATACTTTAGTCTCTACTACAAAGCTGTCATCATCAAGACAGTATGGTATTGGCACAGAAACAGACACATAGACCAATGGAATAGAATAGAGAACTCAGATTTGGACCCAAAAATGTACAGCCAACTAATCTTTGACAAAGCAAGAAAGAGTATCCAATGGAAAAAAGACAGCCTNAAAAGACAGCCTCTTTAACACATGGTGCTGAGAGAACTGGACAGCAACATACAGAAGAATGAAACTAGATCATTTTCTCACACCATACACATAATAAACTCAAAATCGATAAAGGACCTGAACGTGAGACAGAAAACCATCAAAACCCTAGAGGAGAGAGCAGGAATCAACCTCCTTGACCTCAACCGCAGCAATTTCTTACTTGACACATCCCCAAAGGCAAGGAAATGAAGAGCAAAACTGAACTATTGGTACCTCATCAAGATTAAAAGCTTCTGCAGGGCAAAGGAAACAATCC
>NW_027529771.1:0-224 GCF_008692635.1 Crocuta crocuta
AAGAATGAATGGGCCAATCAAGCAATTAGAGATGAAATTTAAAAAATATATGGAAACAAATAAAAATGAAAAAACAACAATCCAAACTCTATGGGATGCGGCAAAGGCAGTCCTAACAGGAAAGTACATTGCACTCCAGGCCTATTTCAAGAAATTAGAAAAAGCGCAAGTTCAAAATCTAACAGCTCACCTAAAGGAACTAGAGGCAGAGCAACAAGAGCACC
>NW_027529771.1:369-512 GCF_008692635.1 Crocuta crocuta
AAAAAGAAAAGAGAGAGCACCCAAATAGACAAAATCATGAATGAAAATGGAATTATTACAACCAGCCTCTCAGAAATACAAGCAATTATCATGGAATGCTATGAAAAATTATATGCAAACAAATTGGACAACTTAGAAGAAAT
>NW_027529772.1:0-1280 GCF_008692635.1 Crocuta crocuta
CTCTGCCAGCTGAGGCCTCAGCTCTCCCCACCCTGGAGCACATAGTTCCCCCTGCCCCGCCCGCTCAGCTCCTTCCTGCCCTGCACACTCAGCTCCCCTGCCCTGCACACTCAGCTCCTCCTCCCCTGCACACTCAGCTCCCCTGCCCTGCACACTCAGCTCCCCCTGCTCCGCACGCTCAGCTCCCTTGACCTGCACACTCAGCTCCCCCTCCCCTGCACACTCAGCCCCCACTGCGCTGCACACTCAGCTCCCTCTGTCTTGCACACCTAACTCCCCCTGCCCTGCACACTCAGCTCCCCCTGCCCCGCACACTCACCTACCCCTGCCCCGCACACTCTGCTTCCCCTGCCCTGCACACTCAGCTCCCCCTGCCCTGCACACTCAGCTCCCCCTCCCCTGCACACTCAGACCCCCCTGCCCTGCACACTCAGCTCCCTCTGTCTCCGACACCCAGCTCCCCCTGCCCCGCACACTCAGCTTCCCCTGCTCCGCACACTCAGCTCCCCTTGCCCTGCACACTCAGCTCCCCCTGCCCTGCACACTCAGCTCCCCCTCCCCTGCACACTCAGCTCCCCTGCCCTGTACACTCAGCTCCCCTGCCCTGCACACTCAGCTCCCCTGCCCTGTACACTCAGCTCCCCCTGCTCCGCACATTCAGCTCCCCTGCCCTCCACACTCAGCTCCCCTGCCCTCCACACTCAGCTCCCCCTGCACCACCCGGCCAGAATGTGCACCACCGAGCTCCTGCAGGATTCCGGGCCTCACCAGAGCCCTGCCTCCCGCACTGAAGCGCCTCAGCGGGGGCACCTGGGGCCTCCTGCCTACAGCCATCTGGAGCCTCCCTGCCCCACAGCAGCCCTGAGGCTCCCGCCCTCCCCCTGCTCCCTGCCCTTGCTCACCTGGACCAGCTCTGCGGGCTCCAGGGCAACACCCTGCCCCTCCTGCCCTCCCCCCTGCCCCTCCTGCCCCTGCAGCCCCTGCTCACCTACAGCCGCTCTGCCTCTGGCCCTTGGGGCTAATGCACCACAGCCGCGCACGCCCTTCCTGCCCTATGACCTCCCCCCACAATCCCTGAGCTCAGCCCGCAACTCCTGTGTCCCGAGGGCTGCGCCTGCCCCTGCTGTCCAGCGCAGACTCCTCAGCCCAGGTGTGGCTCCTGACCCTCCGCGCCCGTGCTGCAGTCAGGGCTCTGAGCAGCGGGAGCCTCTGTCAGCCCTTCCTGCTCTCCCCCTCCCCTCCTGCCCTCCCCCTGTCCCTCCTGGCCTCAACCCTGCCCC
>NW_027529772.1:1312-3057 GCF_008692635.1 Crocuta crocuta
TGCTCCCCCTGCCCTCCTCCCTGCCCCAGCTCACCAGGACCAGCTCTCCGGGCTCCAGGGCGACCCCCTGCTCCCCCTGCTCTCCCCTGGTCCCCCTGCCCTCCTCCCTGCCCCTTCACACCTGTACCAGCTCTGCGGGCTCCAGGGCGACCCACTGCTCCCTGTGCTCTCCCCCTGCTCCCCCTGCCTTCCTCCCTGCCCCTGCTCACCTGGACCAGCTCTGCGGGCTCTAGGGTAACCCCTTGCCCTTCCTGCCCTCCTCCCTGCCCCAGCTCACCGGGACCAGCTCTGTGGGCTCCAGGGCGACCCACTGCTCCCCCTGCTCTCCCCTGCCCTCCTCCCTGCCCCTGATCACCGGGACCACCTCTGCGGGCTCTAGGGCGACCCCCTGCTCCCCCTGTTCCCACTGCTCCCCCTGCTCTCTCCCTGCTCCCCCTGCCCTCCTCCCTGCCCTTTCACACCTCTACCAGCTCTGCGGGCTCCAGGGCGACCCACTGCTCCCTGTGCTCTCCCCCTGCTCCCCCTGCCCTCCTCCCTGCCCCAGCTCACTGGGACCAGCTCTACAGGCTCCAGGGAGACCCCATGACTCTCCTGCTCTCCCCCTGCCCCTCCTGGCCTCCTCCCTGCTCCTGCTCACCTGTACTAGCTCTGCAAGCTCCAGGGCAACCCCCTGCCCTTCCTTCTCTCCCCCTGCTTCCCCTGCACTCCCCCTTCACCCCTGCCCTCCTCCACTGCCCCTGCTCACCTGCACAAGCTCTACTGGCTCTCCTGTAAACCTGGGGCAGCCCTGCCCCGCCTGCCTCCCCCTGCCCCTTGTGCCCTCCCCTCTGACCCTCCTGCCCTCCCTGTGCTCCCCCTGCCCTCCTCCCTGTCCCTGCTCACCTGGACCAGCTCTGCGGGCTCCAGGGCGACCCCCTGCTCCCCCGGCTCTCCCCCTGCCCCTCCTGCTCTCCTCCTTGCCCCTTCTCACCTGGACCAGCTCTGCAGGCTCCAGGGCGAACCCTGCTCCCCCTGCTCTCCCCTGCTCCCCTGCCCTCCTCCCTGCCCCAGCTCACCTGGACCACCTCTGCGGGCTCTAGGGCAAACCCCTGCTCTCCCTGCTCCCCTGCCCTTCTCCCTGCCCCTTCTCACCTGTACAAGCTCTACAGGCTCCAGGGAGACCCCCTGCCCCTCCTGCCTTCCCCCCTGCCCCTCCTGCCCTCCCCCCTGCNCCCTGCACTCCCCCTTCACCCCTGCCGTCCTCCACTGCCCCTGCTCACCTGCACAAGCTCTACTGGCTCTCCTGTGCACCTGGGGCAGCCCTGCCCCGCCTGCCTCCCACTGCCCCTCGTGCCCTCCCCTCTGACCCTCCTGACCTCCCCGTGCTCCCCCTGCCCTTCTCCCTGCCCCTTCTCACCTGTACAAGCTCTACAGGCTCCAGGGAGACCNTCTTCTCTCCTCCTGCTTCCCCTGCACTCCCCCTTCACCCCTGCCGTCCTCCACTGCCCCTGCTCACCTGCACAAGCTCTACTGGCTCTCCTGTGCACCTGGGGCAGCCCTGCCCCGCCTGCCTCCCACTGCCCCTCGTGCCCTCCCCTCTGACCCTCCTGACCTCCCCGTGCTCCCCCTGCCCTTCTCCCTGCCCCTTCTCACCTGTACAAGCTCTACAGGCTCCAGGGAGACCCCCTGCCCCTCCTGCCTTCCCCCCTGCCCCTGCTGCCCTTCCCCTGCCCCTCCTGCCCCCGCAGCCCCTGCTCACCTACAGC
>NW_027529773.1:0-525 GCF_008692635.1 Crocuta crocuta
CGTAGAGTTCAAAAGGAGATTTCTATGTGAGAAGAGCAAGAACTGGAGACACTGTTTGAACGTCTTGGGGTAACCCTTTCCTGTGACTGATGTTTCCCTGCCTTTCCCCCCAAAGATGTCACTGCTCAGGGCAAGCCGGATACCCTGCCGGGGGGCATTCAAGTAGGACAGGCACCTGAGTCTCTGTCCCTTGTCAGTGATGCGAGTTAGGATGGATTGAAAGCTTGTGGGAAATGGAGCTGATTTTAAATTCATACACGGAGTAATCACCGTCCTTTGTTACCCAAAACAAAACAAAGAAACCAGCCTAGAGCGGATCAAAAGATCAAAAGCAGAGTGTGGCTCTAGGTCATCTTGGGTAACCAANCAGACTTACTGCAAAGAACACAAACAAATAAACACAGTCTCCCCGAGCTTCTCAAAGAGAGTTTGGCTTGACTCACTTCCGGGCAATCCTCCAGAATAAGTATTTTAACAAGATTGGAAAATATGATTCGGTAAAAATGATACAGGCTTTTCACTGTT
>NW_027529774.1:0-515 GCF_008692635.1 Crocuta crocuta
TGAAATCAATTACAGGAAGAAGTCTTGGAAAACCTCCAAAAACATGGAGGTTAAAAACACCCACTAAAGAATGAATGGGCCAATCAGTCAATTAGAGATGAAATTAAAAAATATATGGAAACAAATGAAAATGAAAACACAACAATCCAAAATCTATGAGATGCGGCAAAGGCAGTCCTAAGAGGAAGGTACATTTCTCTCCAGGCCTATTTCAAGAGATTAGAAAAAGCGCAAGTCCAAAATCTAACAGCTCACCTAAAGGAACTAGAGGCAGAGCAACAAGAACGCCCTAAACCCAGTAGAAGAAGAGAAATAGTAAAAATTAGANAGAAATAAACAACATAGAGACCAAAGAAACAATTGAAACAGATAATGAAACCAAGAGTTGGTTATATGAAAAAATAAAAAGTGACAAACCTCTAGCCAAACTTATAAAAAAAAGAGAGAGAGAGCGACCAAATAGGCAAAAATATGAATGAAAATGGACTTATTACAACCAACGCCTCAGAAATACA
>NW_027529775.1:0-741 GCF_008692635.1 Crocuta crocuta
GATATAAAGCTAACTTTTTAAATGATTTGAGTTAGAAACTTACTTACTTGTTTTAATTCTTTTTAGAGTATAGCTAACACAATGTTACATTACCTTCAGGTGTACAACATAATGATTCAACTTCTCTATACCTTATGCTAGTCTCACCACAAGTATAGCTACCATCTGTCACCATACAACACTATTACAGCATCATTGACAGCATTCCTTATGGTGTGCCGTTTATTCTCATGGCTTANTCATTCCATAACTGAAAGTCTATATTCCCATATCCTATCACTCATTGTTCCTCTCTCCTTATACTCCTTCCCTCTGGCAACCATCACTTTCTTCTCTGCATTTATAGGTCTAATTATGCTTTTCTTTGTATATTGATTTCTGGGTTTTTTCTTTTTTAGATTCTACATATAAGTGAACTCAAATGGTATTTGTCTTTGACTTGTTTCACTTAGCCTAATACTCTCTATGTCTCTAGGTCCATCTAGAGTGTCACAAATGACAATATCTCATTCTTTTTTATGGCTTCATAATGTTCCTGTGTGTGTGTGTGTGTGTGTGTGTGTGTGTGTGTTTGTGTTCCATATCTATGGACACTTCGGTTGTTTACATATCTTGGCTATTCAACATTGTGCAATAAACTGGAGGGGTGCATATATCTTTTTGAATTAGTGGTTTCATGATATATGCGTAAATACGCAGTACTAGAGGTATTGGGTCATATGGTTTTTCTATTTTTAACTT
>NW_027529776.1:0-742 GCF_008692635.1 Crocuta crocuta
AGAGAGAAAAGAGAAAGAAGAAAAAAAGAAAGAGAAAAAAAAGGGAAAAAAATAGGGGAAAAAAAAGGGAGGAAGGCAGCTCTCAAGCAGGGATGGGCGTGGCGTGATCCTATGCCTCAGGCGGGAGTTCTGCCTTGGCTGTTGTTGGGAGGAGAGTGACGGTGGTCCAGTCCCTTCTTGAACCAAGTGCTGCACCTTGCTTTTTTGGGCGTGTAAACTCCCCGTACCGGGGGCGCAGCCAAAGTTGGTTGCACTCTTCAACTCAGGCCAGGCCCAATCTCCAAATCGCAGTCCGTGCACCCCGCTGAAATTGCCTTAGACACAGTTTCCCAGGCTATCCCCTTGGGCAATTCCAGGCCCCCGGCAGAGCTCTGGGAGTGGAGTCAGAATTGCTGCTTCCTTCTCTGGGTCCGGCTGGCATGCATGGGCGGGGGGTTGCCTGCCGGGCGGGGGCTTGCCTGCCGGGTGCGCCGAGCCCGCTGGAGTGAGGAAAACCAGGTCCCTCTATGGCTCGTCACCCGAAACACGAACTCACAGGCAAATTTCCCAGTTTTTACCTCTTTGCCTTCCCTCTAGAGTCCCAGCCACCCAGGAGCACGGACGCCCAGTGTCCGCACACGGCTCTTTCTGGGGCCCAAGCCACCTGGGAGGACAATGGAGGCAGGCGCGCCGCTACTCTGAAGTCCAGCCCGCCTGGAGCCAGCACAAAGGAGCAGTCTGTGCTCTCAGCCCCCCTGGGATA
>NW_027529776.1:803-3763 GCF_008692635.1 Crocuta crocuta
CCCTGGGATACTTGGCTCAAGAGGACCTGGCGTGCAGGTATTTGGCAATACAGTCTTTCTATGCCCCGAGCGGAGGCTTTTTCCCCCTCGAGAGGAGGTTTTTCTGTTTCGGACTCTCTCCTCTTCCCCTCTCACTCCCCGTAGACGGTAGAGGGGGGATCGCCTCCGACCCTGGAATCTCCGATCCCAGCACAATTTTATCTTCCCCAGTTCGCACTCACGTTAGAAGTCTTTCTCTGTGGATTCTGCGTCCTTTTTCTCCCAATCTCTCAGGTTTTGTAAGGTTTCCAGTGGCTTCAGATCTTTTCTGTGTGATGTATGGGCATGACTGCAAGTATGGAGCTCCTTACTTCTCCGCCATCTTGTCCCTTCTCCCTAGTAGGATGTTCTTTAACCTCCACATATTTGAGAGCCTTCTAAATTTTTCCTTGTGTTTGACTTAAAGTTTCATAGCATTGTTTTCTGAAAACATGCATGGTACGATCTTGATTTTTGTGTACCTTTTGAGGGCTGACTTGTGAACAAGCATGTGATCTATTCTGGAGAATGTTCCATGTGCACTCAAGAAAAATGTTCATGATAGTCTTAGGGTGAAATCTGAATATATTTTAAGTTCATCTGGTCCATTGTGTCTCTGAAAGCCATTGTTTCCTTGTTGATTTTCTTAGATTATCTGTCCATTGTTGTAACGGGGTTTTAAAATCCCCTAGTATTATTGTACTATTAGCAATGAGTTTCTTCATGTTTGTTATTAACTATCTTATATATTTGTGTGTTCCAATTTTGGCTCAGAAATATTCAAAATTGTTAGGACTTCTTGATGGATAGACCCCTTAATTATGATATAATGCCGGGGCGCCTGGGTGGCTTAGTCGGTTAAGCGTCCGACTTTCGCTTAGGTCATGATCTCACGGTTCGTGGGTTCGAGCCCCGTGTCGGGCTCTGTGCTGACTGCCAGCTCGGAGCCTGGAGCCTGTTTCAGGGGCTGTGACTCCCTCTCTCTCTGACCCTCCCCTGTTCACGCTGTCTCTCTCTCTCTCCTAGAAATAAATAAAACATTTTTAAAAAAATTATGATATAATGTCCTTCTTCACTTCTTGCTACAATCTTTGTTTAAAAATCCAGTTATTATCAGGATACCTGGGTGGATCAGTTGGATAAGCATCCAACTCTTGATTTCAGAAAAGAAGGGGTGCCTGGGTGGCTCAGCCAATTGAGTGTATGACTTAGGCTCAGGTCATGATCTCACAGTTGGTGAATTTGAGTTGGTGTCAGCATCATGCTCTGTGCTGACAGTGAGGAGCTTGCTTTGGATTCTCTCATTGCCTCTCTCTCTCTTCCCCTAGCCTGCTTGTGCACACTCTGTGTCTCTCTCTCACTCTCTCTCAAAATAAATAAATATTTTAAAAATTCTTGTTTCTCTCATATAAGTATGGCTACTCCAGCTTTCTTTTGACATCCATTGGCATGATAGAAGTTTCTCCATCCCCTCACTTTCAATCTGTAGGTGTCTTTAGATCTAAAATGAGTCTTTTTAGATCCAAAAAAGGATCTTCGCCTTTTTATCTGTTCTGCTGCCCTATGTCTTCTGTTTGGAGCATTTAGTCCATGTACATTCTGAGTGATTATTGAAAGATATGAATTTATTGACATTTTGTTACCTGTAGAGTTGGTGTTTCTGGTGATATTCTCTGGTCCTTTGTAGTTTTTGTTGCTTTGGTCT
The DNA here is from genome assembly GCF_008692635.1 of Crocuta crocuta. Classification (NCBI taxonomy): domain Eukaryota; kingdom Metazoa; phylum Chordata; class Mammalia; order Carnivora; family Hyaenidae; genus Crocuta; species Crocuta crocuta. The sequence continues at coordinate 2,527 of NW_027529776.1, forward strand.
TTTTTTTCTCTCTCTCCACTCTGAGAGTCCCCCTAAAAATTTCATACAGGGCTGGTTTAGGAGTCATGAACACCTTTAGGGTTTTTTTCTTTGTTTTTGTTTTTGCTTTTGTTTTTGGTCTTGGAAACATTTTATCTCTCCCCTATTCTGAATAATAGCCTTGCTGGATAAAGGATTCATGGCCGCATCTTCTGATTCAGCAGGTTGAATATATCCTACCACTCTTTCTTGCCTGCCAAATTTCAGTGAACAGGTCTGCTGCTAACCTTATGTGTCTACCCTTGTAGGTTTAGAACTTTTTGTTCCTAGCTGCTTTCAGAATCCTCTCTTCATCTTGTACTTTGCAAGTTTCACTATGATATGTCATGGTGTTGACCTGTTTTTGTTGATTTTAAGGGGAGTTCTCTGTGCCTCTTGGACATGAATGCCTGTTTCCTTCCCTAGATTAGGGACATTTTCAGCCATATTTTTTCAAATAAACCTTCTTCCTCATTTTCCCATTCTTCTTCTATTGGGACTCCTATGATACAGACATTCATTCATTTTATAGAATCACTAAGTTCCCTTAGTCTCCCTTCATGATCTAATACTTCCCTTCCCTTCTTTTCAGCTTCATTATTTTCATAATGTTATCTTCTATATTGTCCATCCTCTCCTCTGCTTCTTCAATCCTCATTGTGACTGTATCCAGTCACTTTTGCATCTCAGTTATAGCATTTTTTTTTTATTTCAGCCTGACTAGCTTTTAGGTTTTTGATTTCTGGATCAAGGGTTTCTCTGGTGTCTTCTATGCTTTCTTCAAACCCAGTTAGTAGTCTTATGACTGTTGTTCTAAATTCTTGTTCAGATGTATCACTTATATCTTTTTTAAGCAAGTCCCTAGCTGTGATTTCTTCTTGACCTTGTGTGTGTGTGTGTGTGTGTGTGTGTGTGTGTGTGTGTGTAGAATTCCATCATCTTTTCATTTTGGTTAAGTTTCTGTCTTTTTTGTGTTTTAAAAGCTTATTATGCTTCTTGAATCCGAGAATAATGCTCTATTAAAAAGGGGTCATATGCTGTTCAGGGTCTGGTGTATGTTGTGTGAACTCTGCTGTTTTGTTTTGGCTGCTCTTTTCTACTGTTAGTCCTCTGCAGAACTCCTCCTTGCTTGCAGTGTGGATTGTATAGACCCTTAAGGAGGTGTGCTTTGATTTGTTGGTTAGAATAAATCTGGAAAAAAAAGTGGGGGGGAGGCAGA
>NW_027529776.1:3815-5702 GCF_008692635.1 Crocuta crocuta
AGACTGATTCTAATGAAAAGGAAAGGAGGGGAACACCAGAAGCCTGATCCAAAAAGAAAAAGAGAAAAGTAAATGAAAGAAACAAAAAATTATATGCCTGATTCCAAAAGAAAAAAAAAAAGGAAGAAAAAAGGGGGAAAAAGTAAGCCTGGTCCTATTTCCACCAGTATTGCAGGTGTCATTTTGAAGCACCTGATTTTCAATATATTTGGTGCATGCATACACTTGGTGCTGCTTATGCTAGTCTTCTGGAAGAGAGGTCTGCTGTGTTGGCAAAGAGTCAGCCTTGCTCCAGTAAATAAGCAGTTGCCAGGCTCAGGGGTTTTGGTTTAACGGGGGCCGCCTCCACTTGGGGTTGCTGTGCTGCTCTCTTAAGTCCCATTACATTGGTGTTGGAGAGAAAATGATGGCACTCCAATCTCTCATCCCCGAACAGGGGATCTCATGTCCCTGCTGTTCAGTCAGCTCTCACAGAAAAGCATGGATAGTCAGCTCACCCTGTGACACCACCTTCCTGCATTTTTTTTATTTGGCACTCACCTGGGATTCAAAACTTGAAGTCTTAAAGGAGCCAGCACAACGGAGACTCACCCCCCTCCTCCAGATTAGAGCTGCTTCACTCTGTGTCTGAAATCCTTTGTCCCAGAAAAAGAGTCCCACGCCTGCGCAGTGCATGGTATCTATGGTGTAGCACCACTAAAAGCAACAACAAGGTTATATTCCCTCTAGTTATACCTCTGTGCCTGCTGATAAAAGGCCTCTTGCTGGTACCTACAGGGTCTTGTGTCTTGGCGACACAATATACTCTTTCCCAAAAGTACTCAAGGAAGGGAAAAATGCTCTCCAAGTGCACCCTGGAGATCCCTACCCCACGCTATACACTCCCAGGCCAGCTCCCTACTTCTCCCCAGAGTGCAGGCATAGCTCTGCTCCAGAAAAAATTATGCACTTTCAAAACCTCAGAGTTTGAGGTCCAAACACTATGTGCAAAAAAAGCCTGTGACATTTAGTACTTCCCTCTCCCCAGTCTGTAGTCTAGAGAGGTTTTCCTCTTGTGTATACCACACTCACTCAACCCCTCTATCTTTCTCTCCCTTTTGTCTCCCCTCTTGGAAAGGGCTCCTTCCTCTTGATGGCACCACAGGTCTTCTCTGATCCAATTCACTTGCATGAACCTCGCACCTGCCACGCTGTCCCCCTCAAACCCAACTCCTTTTGCCAGTCCTCAGATCGATTTCCTGAGTGTTCCAAGTGACCTGAACTCAATACAGCTGTGTTTGAGGGCTGAGGAAAGCCCAGGTTCCTCATATTTCTCTGCCATTTTAACTCCTCCTTGAATAAATAAATCTTTAGGATAAATAACAAATATAGAATTATTAGTAATTTTTTATTTGGGATGCCCATTTCTCCTCTATTATCTTTACCTCCTTAGTAAAGCCTTTTCTGATCTCTCCACTTTTATAAAGCGTTAGTTACTTCTTATTCTGATTTCCATATTATTTTGCACATATCTCAATTATATCACGTTTCAGACTACATTGTAATATGTAATATTACATGTAATACATACATATTACATATTACATATGTAATACATAGGCACACCTATGTCTGTACTGGATTGTGAGTTCCTCAAAAACTATAATCAAATATTTGTATCTTCAGTGACTAATGCAGTGGCTGGGCCCTGAGAAGTGCTCAGTGAATATTTGTGGAACAAATTACTGTGAATTATAGTTGTGCTCATAATAATTATATTCTACTAGCATTGAGTTGGTAGCTATTTCACAGTTGAAGGCAAAATGGCACTATGTCCCAGGAAGAACTGAAATTTTAAAACTATAAAATAGGAAACAAAGCATAATTAATTTTCTATCTAATTACTTA
>NW_027529776.1:5917-16864 GCF_008692635.1 Crocuta crocuta
GGTAATGAATTTCTAAAATAAGATTTAAAAGCAGATACACTAGATAAAATAAAAATTGAAAAACTAAACTGTAATTAAAAGAGCATAGGGTCTGGAATCAAATTAATCTGAATTTGAATTCTGGCTCCACAATTACTAGCTAGAGGTTTAGGTCGAGGTGGACGAGTAGTAGGGGGACCCTATGCTTATCTCGTTCCTCAAACACAACTAGATGAATATTAAATCATTCTGAACACCCATGAAATCAATCTGAGGACAGAAAACAAACTACACAACTAGAGGTAGAAAAGAGGCCACATTTAGGAAGGTAGGAGGTGTGGAGATGTGATCCAGGGAGGAAAGAATTATGAATGCTGCAGAGGTGATGATGCTCTGATCAGGGAGAGAGAGAGAGAGAGAGATCAGTGTGCAGATGATTACACAAGAAAAACACCAAAACCATTGACTGAGAAAAAAAGAAGGGCTGATTATTGCAAATTTTTATAAGCAGTGGAGCTCAATGTCTGACAAAGTATACTTCTTAGAAGTATACTGGGGTGGAGACTGCGGGCATAGTGGCACTCGTATTGAGAAGGAAGGAATAGTTAACACTGCCTCTCAGGGGACAAAAGAGTTGGCAGGTGCCATTAAGCTGCCCCATTCATTAGCATAGGCACAGAGGTACCTTCTGAGGGCAGCAAGCCGAGATGCTACCTTTATGTTGTGCTTCACCACAAATTCCAAGCCCCTGCATGTTTGTGTGATTGCCCTTCCAGGGCAAAACAGCACCAGCCACAGCATGGTGAGATCCTCCTCCAGAGGATCAGCACAGGTACACACCACACCAGGTCCCTCAAATTTGGAGTTCTGAAACCCACCCAGTGTGTCTGCGATAAAACACAAGAGCCCTAAACTGCTATCTTGGCAGATAGCTCAGACACAGACAGGATGGAAGCAACCATCTTGGGATCCCTGGGACACATGAAGGGAAATTATTCACTCTTCCATGAGGGCTTCCTGAACAGTGGTGGGTAGGAATGTACCTCTGCCCAACAGCGTATACAGATTTCAGTGAACAGCACAGCACCCACAGCGGAGGCTTCAGAATCTTACACCATGCCCTATCCCCCTCTACTTGGCAGATGCTTTTTAAATAGAGGAAGTGTTCCTGAGAGCCAGAGCAACAGCAGGTACCTCCTGAAGAAGACCAGTACAAAGTCCTCACAGGCATCAAGTTTAGTGACCATAGAGTGCTGCAAAACCTTACCTCTAGAGAAAATTTGATCTAGCCTCTTTTAACAAGCAGACCAAAACACACCTAATTAAAATTGGCCACATGCTGGAAAAGGTCCAAATACTTCTCACTGCAGACAAAGAGAAACTCAGAAGAAGACTGGCCTGAGGTAAAGAGCAGCCAAATCACAACAGCAAAGTCCACACAGCATACACCAGAAACACTTCCTGAAGTGCAAGTGTCTGGTTTGTATATGACATATTCCTAAATACTCATTACTCTCAGAAGCAGGAAATATAACAGGCTTTCATAACACAGAGAAGACAGAAATCTAGACAAAATACCAAATTGAGGAATTCATCCTAAAGGAAAGAACAAGAAAAAGTCAAGCCAAGGACCTAATCAAAACAGATAGAAGTAATATGCCTGAACTAGAATTTAAAACAACAACAATAAAGGGGTCATTCCATGAAGAAAATCTATAATTGTAAATATCTGTGCTCTCAATATGAGGCCACCAAATATATAAATCAATAAATAACATACATTAAGATTTTAATTGATAACACAATAATAGTAGGGGGTTTAAAAAACCCACTTATAGCAACGGACAGATCATCGAAGCAGAAAATCAACAAGGAAATAACGACTTTGAATGACACACTGGACCAGATGGATTTAATAGATAAATTCAAAACATTTCACCATAAAGCAGCAGACTACCCATTATTTTCAAGGGTACATGGGACATTCTCCAGAATAGATCATATACTGGATCACAAACAGGGCCTCAACAAACACAAAAAGATTGAGATTATACCGTACACAATTTCTGGCCACAAAACTAGAAAACTTGAAGTCAACCACAAGAAAATTTTTGGAAAGATCACAAATATATGGAGGTTAAAGAACATCCTACTAAAGAATGAATGGAAAATAATAAAATTAAATGATCAATGATGAAATACATGTAAATCAGTGAAAATGGAGACATGACAGTCCAAAACTTTTGGGATGCAGCAAAAGTGGTCATAAGAGGGAAGTATAGATCAATATAGGCCTACCTCAAGAAGCAAGAATAGTCTCAAATACAAAACCTAACCTTATATCTGAAGGAGCTGGAAAAGGAACAGCAAATAAATCATAAATCCAGCAGAATAGAGAAATAATAAATATTAGAGAAGAAATAAATGGCACATAGAGATGAACAAACAAAGAAAAAAACAGTAGAACAATGAAATTAGGAGTTGGTCTTTCAAAGGATTAATAAAATTGATTAAACTCTAGCCACACTTATCAAATAAAAGTGAAAGGACTGAAATGCACAAATCAGCTCTCTACAAGTATAAAAAGATTGAGATCATACCATGCATATTTTCAGAACACAATGCTATGGAACTTGAAGTCAACCACAAGAAAAAATTGGAAAGACCATGAATACTTGGAAATTAAAGAACATCCTACTAAAGAATTAATGGGTTGGGGCACCTGGGTGGCTTAGTCGGTTAAGCGTCCGACTTTCGCTTAGGTCATGATCTCACGGTTCGTGGGTTCGAGCCCCGCGTCGGGCTCTGTGCTGACTGCCAGCTCAGAGCCTGGAGCCTGTTTCAGAGTCTGTGGCCCCCTCTCTCTCTGACCCTCCCCTGCTCACGCTATCTCTCTCTCTCTCTCCTAGAAATAAATAAAACATTAAAAAAATTAAAAAAAACAAAAGAATTAATGGGTTAACCAAGAAATTAAAGAGGAAATTAAAAAGTACATGGAAGCAAATGAAAATGAAAACATGACAGCCAAATCCCCTGGAATGCAGCCAAGGTGGTCATAAGAGCAAAGTGTATAGCAATCCATGCCTTCCTAAAGAAGGAAGAAATGTAGGTGCGCCTGGGTGGCTCAGTCCGTTAAGCGTCCGACTTTGGCTCAGGTCATGATCTCACGGTTCATGGATNGATCACAACCAACAATGCAGAAACACAAAAAAATAAAAAGAGAATATAATAAGAAATTATATGCCAACAAATTGGGAGATCTGGAAGAAATGGACAAATTCCTAGGAACATACAAGTTACTAAGATAAATTGAATCAGTAATCAAAAATCTCCCAACAGACAAGAGTCGAGGGCCGGATCGCTTTCCAGGTGAGTTCTACCAGCTATTTAAAGAAGAGTTAATAGCTATTCTTTTGAAGCTGTTCCAAAAAATTGAAATGGAATGAAAACTTTCAGATTCATTCTATGAGGCGAGCATCACCATAATCAAGAAAACAGACAAAAATCCCACTAAAAAGAAAAGCTACAAAAATAAATAAATAAAAAGGAAAAATACAGACCAATTTCCCTGATGAACATGGACGCAAAAATATGCAACAAGACACTAGCCAAATGAATCCAACAATACACTGAAAGAATTATACACCACAATCAAGTGGGATTTAATCCTGGGCTACAGGGCTGGTTCGAATCCACAAATCAATTAATGTGATACATCACATTAACAAAATAAAGGATAAGAACAACATGGTCCTTTCAAAAAATGCCAAAAAAATATTTGACAAAATACAGCATCGTTTCTTGATAAAAACCATCAAAGAGGTACAGATAGAAGGAATATACCTCAAGATCATAGAGGCTATATATGAAAGACACACAGCTAATATCATCCCCAATGGGGAAAAACTGAGAGCATTCCCCCTAATGTTTTCCTTTTTCTTAAGTTTATTTATTTTTATTTACAGTGCAAGAGCGAGAGAGAGAGCATGCATGTGGGAGAGAGAGAGAGAGAGAGAGAGAGAGAGAATCTCAAGTGGGAGGTACAGAGACAGAAAGAGAGAGATTCCCAGTCAGGTTCCCTGCTATCATCATGGAGCCCAATGTGAGGCTTCAGCCCACAAACCATGAGATCATGACCTGAGCTGAAATCAAGAGTAGGACACCTAACCAACTGAGCAATCTCAGCACCCTGAGAGCTTTCCTCCTAAGTTCAGGAAAACAACAGGGATGTCCACTCTCACCACTGTTGTTCCACATAGTACTGGAAGTCCGAGTCTCAGCAATCAGACAATAAAAAGAAATAAAAGGCACCCAAATTGGCAAGAAAGTCAAGCTTTCATTCTTTGTGGATGATATGACACTCTCTGTGAAACACCTTAAAGACTCCACCAAAAACTGCTAGAACTGATACATGAATTCAGCAAAGTCATAGGATATAAAATCAATTTACAGAAATATGTTGCATTTCTATACACCAGTAATGAAGCAGCAGAAAGAGAAATCAAGGAATCGATCCCATTACAATCACACCAAGAACTATAAAATACCTAGGAATAAACCTAATCAAAGAGGTAAAAGATGTCATTGCTGAAAACTATAGAAAGCTTATGAAAAAAATTGAATAAGACACCAAGAAATGGAAAAACATTCTATGCTCATGGATTGGAAAAACACATATTGTTAAAATGTCAATATAACCCAAAGCAATCTACATATTCAGTGCAATCCCTATCAAACTGACACCAGCATTCTTCACAGAGTTATAACAAACAATTCTAAAATACCCAAAGTAATGTTGAAAACGAAAGCCAAAGCTGGAGGAATCACAATTCCAGCCTTCAAGCTATATTGCAAAGCTGTAAGCAAGAAGACAGTATGGTACCAACACAAAATAAAGAGACACATAGATCAATGGAACAGAATAAGAACACAGAAATGGACCCACAAATGTATGGCTAATCTTCAACAAAACAGGAAGGAATATCCAATGGGAAAAAGACAGTCTCTTCAGGAAATGGAATTAGTAAAACTGACCGTGACATGCAGAAGAATGAACCTGGACCACTTTCTTTTTTAAAAATTTTTTACATTCATTTATTTTTGAGAGACAGAGAGAGACAGCACACAAGCGGGGGAGGAGCAAAGAGAGAGGGAGACACAGAATCTGAAGCAGGCTCCAGGTTCTGAGCTGTCAGAACAGAGCTGACACAAGGCTGAAACTCACAAACCATGAGATCATCAACTGAGCCAAAGTCGGACGCTTAACCGACTGAGTCAGTCAGGCTCCCCTGGACCACTTTCTTACACCATACACAAAAATAAACTCAAAATGGATTAAGGACCTAAATGTAAGACAAGAAACCATCAAAATCCTAGAGGAGAACACAGGCAGCAATGTCTGTGACCTTGGCTGCAACAACTTGTTACTAGACATGTGTCTAGAGGCAAGGGAATCAAAAGCAAAAATGAACTTGGGACCTCATCAAGACAAAAATCGTCTTCAGAGCAAAAGAAACATCAATTAAAGTAAAAGACAACCAACGGAATGAGAGAAGATATTTAGAAATGCCATATTGGATAAAGGGCTCGTTTCCAAAATCTATAAAGAACTCATCAAACTCAACACCCAAAAACAAGTAATACAGTGAAGAAATGGGTAAAAGACATGAATAGACCCTTTTCAAAAGAAGATATACAGGTGATTAACACATGCATGAAGAGATGCTCAACATCACTCATCATCAAGGAAATACAAATCAAAACCAAAATGAGATACTCCCTCACACCTGTCAGAATGGCTAAAATGAACAAATCGGGAAACAACAGATTTTGGCAATGATGTGAGAAATGGGAACCCTTTTGCACTGCTGGTGAGAATGCGAACTGGTACAGTAATTCTGGAAAACAGAATGGAGTTTCCTCCAAAAATTAAAAATAGAGCTACTCTACAACCCAGCAATCACACTACTAGGAATTTATCCAAAGAATACAAAGGTGCTGATTTGAAAGGGCACATTCATCCCAATTTTTATAACAGTACTATCAACAATACCAAAATTATGGGAAACGCCCAAATATCCATTAACTGATGAATGGATAAAGAAGATGTGGTATGTATATATATAATGGAATATATTGGCAATGAAAAAAATGAAATTTCCATTTGCAACAACATGGATGGAACTAGAGTATATTATGCTAAGTGAAATAAGTCAGTCAGAGAAAGATAAATATATAATTCCACTCATATGTGGAATTAAGAAACAAAACAGATGAACATAGAGGAAGGAAGGAAAAATAAGATAAAATCAGAGGAGGAGGCAATCCTTAAGAGATTCTTAAAATAGAGAGTTTAGCAAACTGAGGATTGCTGGAGGGGTGTTGGCCTAAATGGGTGATAGGCATTAAGGAGGGCACTTGTTGGGATGAGCATTGGGTGTTATATGTAAGTGATGAATCATTAAATTTTACTGAAATTTTAAAAAAGTGAAAGGACTCAAATAAAATCATAGAAGAGGAATGATCACAATGAACATCACAGAAATATAATCATAAGAAAATATTATGAAAAAAATATATTCCAACAAATTGTGCAAACTAGAAGACATAGAAAAATTACTAGAAACATATAAGCTACCAAAACTGAAACACAAAGGAATAAAATATTAACAGACCCATGACTTGTAAATAAATTGAGTCAGTAATAAAATATTACCCAACAAACAAAAATCCAAGGCCAGATACTTTCCATGGGAATTCTACCAGACATTTAATGAAGAGTTAATACCTTCTCAAACTGTTCCAAAAAAATAGGAATGGAAGGAAAACTACCAAGCTTGTTCTAGAAGTGTCACAATACCTTGATTCTAAAATCAGACTAAGAAAACTATAGGCTAATATCTCTGATGAATATAGATACAAAAATTCTCAACCAGGTAAAAACATTACATAAAAACACTAATTTATTCCAACATTACATTGAAAGAATTCTTCACTAGGATCTAACGGGATTTAATCCTGGGCTGCTACAGGAGTTTGATATTTGCAAGTCAATCAACGTGATCCAACACATTAATAAAAAGAAACAATAAGAATCATATGATCCTATCAGTAGATACAGAAAAAAATATCATTTGGCACAATACAGCACCTATTCTTGAAAAAACCCTCAATAAAGTAGGGATAGAGGGAACATACCTCAACATCATAAAGGCAATCTATGAAAATCCCTGTGCTAATATCAACCTCAATGAGGAAAAAGTGAGAGGTTTTCTTCTCTGGTCAGGAACAAGACAAAGATGTTCAATCTCAAAACTACTATTTAGCATAATACTGGAAGACCCAATCTCAGCAATGAGACAACAAAAGAAAATGAAAGTCATTCAAATTCGCAAGGAATAAGTCAAACTTTCACTATTCTCAGGTGATATGATACTCCATGTACAAAGACTCCACCAAGAATTGCTAGAATTGATATAGGAATTCAGTAAAATCGCAGTCAATATACAGAAACCTGTTGCATTTGTATACACCAATAATGAAGGCACAGAAAAATCAGGAATCAATCCCATTTTCAATTGTACCAAAAACCGTAAGAAATCTAGGAATAAACCTAATCAAATTGGTAGAAGATCTATATTCTGAAAACTATAAAACACTTATGAGGAAAATTTAAGATGACGCAAAAAGGGGAGCCTGGGTGTCTCAGTAGGTTAATCATCTGACTTTGGCTCCAGTTATGATCTCATGGCCCATGAATTTGAGCCCCACGTTCGGCTCTGTGCTGACAGCTCAGAGCCTGGAACCTGCTTCAGATTTTGTATCTCTGTCTCTCTCTTCTCCTCCCCTGCCCACACTTTGTCTCTCTCTCTCAAAAATAAACATTTAAAAACCTTTGAAGATAACACAAAAAATGGAAAAACATTCTATGCTCAGGGACTGGAATAATAAATATCGTTCAAATGTCTCTACTACCCAAAGCAATTTACACATTTAATGCAATCCCCATCAATTTAGCATTTAGAAACCTGGCTGGCTCCATCAATGGAGCACATGACTCTTTATCTTAGGGTTGTAAGTTTCACTCCAACGTTGGATGTGGAGTTTACTTAAAAATAAAAATCTTTTTGGGGTGCCCGGGTAGCTCAGTCATTTAAGGGTCCAACTTTGGCACAGGTAATGATCTCACAGTTCATGGGTTCAAGCTGCACGCTGGGCTCTGTGCTGACAGCTCAGAGCCTGGAGCCTGCTTTGGATTCTGTGTCTCCCTCTCTCTCTGTTCCTCCCCCTCTCATACACTGTCTCTCTGTCTCTCTGTCTTTCTCTCTCTGTCTTTTTCTCAAAAATAAAAAAAAACATTTTAAATAAAAATATTTTTAAAAGCTATCAAGAGACACTACAATTTAAAAAAAAATTACCACCAGCATTTTTAAGAGTGAGAACAATTTTAAAATATGTATGGAATCACAAAAGACCCCAAATAGTGAAAGCAATCTTGAAAAAGAAAAGCTAATCTGAAGGCATCACAATTGTGGACCTCAAGGTATGTTACAAACCTGTATTCATCAAGACACAAAAACAGAAACACAGATCAATGGAACAGAATAGAAAACCCAGAAATGGATTCACAACTATAGGGTCAACTAATCTTCAACAGAGTAGGAAAGAATATCTAGTGGGAAAAAGACAGTCTCTTCAACAAATGGTAATGGGAAAACTGGGCAGCAACATGTAACAAAATGAAACTATACCACTTTCTTATACTATACTCAAAAATAAATTCATAATTGGTGTAAGACCTGAATGTGAGACAGGAAACCATCAAAATTAAAGGAAAACACAGGCAGCAACCTCTTTGGCCTTGGCCATGGTAACTTCTTACTAGACACATTGCTGGAGGTAAGGGAAACAAAAGCAAACAGGAACTATTTAGGACTTTGTGAAGATATAAAGATTCCACAAGGAAAACAATCAACAAAACTGAAAGGCAAATGATGAAATGGAATGGGAGAAGATATTTGCAAATGACATATCAGATAAAGGGTTACTATCTAAAAACTATAAAGAACTTATCAAACTGAACACCCCAAAACAAACAAACAAACAAATAACCCAGTGAAGAAATGAGCAGAAGACATGAAGACATTTTCCCAAAGAAGACATATAGGTGGCTAACAGACACACATGAAAAGATGCTCAACATCACTTATTATCAGGGAAATACAAATCAAAACCACAATGAGATTCCACCTAACACCTGTCAGAATGCCCAAAGTTAACAACCCAGGAAGTAACAGATACTAGAGAGGATGAGGTTAAAAGGGGACCCACTTACACTGTTTTTCACTGCAAACTGGTGCAGCCACTCTAGAAAACAGTATGGAGTTTCCTCAAAAAGTTAATCATAGAACTACCCTAAAACCCAGCATTTTCACCAGTAGGTATTTACCGAAAGGATACAAAAATACTGATTTGAAGGGACACATGCACCCTCATGTTTATAGCTATATTATCAACAATAGCCAAATTATGGAAAGAGCCCAAATATCCACCTACTGATGAATGGATAATGAAGCAGTGATATGTATATACAATGGAATATTACTTGTCCATGAGAAAGAATGATATCTTGGGGCATCAGGTGGCTGTGTTGGTTAAGCATCTGACTTTGATCTCAGCTCTTGTCATGATCTCACAGTTTGCAGTCCAGCCTCATGTCAAGCTCTGGACTTGTAGAGCAGAGCCTGCCTGGGATCCTCTTTCTCTCTCTTTCTGTCCCTCTGTCTCTCTCAGTCTCTTTCTCTCTGTGCCCCTCCCCTACTGGCTCTCTCTCTCTTTCTCACAATGTGTAAGTAAACTTTAAAAAAAAAGAATGATATCTTGCCATTTGCAATGATGTGGATGGAGCTACATTATATTATGCTAACCAAGATAAGTCAGTGAGAGAAAGACAAATATCATAGGATTTCTCTCAAATGTGGAATTTAAGAGATGAAATTGATAAACATAGGGGAAGGAATAAAAAAATGAGAGGGAGGCAAACCACAAGAGATTATTAACTATAGAGAACAAACTGAGTTTTGCTGAGGTAAGTGGGGAATAGGCTAAATGGGTGATGGGTATTAAAATAATTGTTGTGATGAGCCCATTGTATGTAAGTGATGAATCACTAAATTCTACTCCTAAAACCAATATTACACTTTGAGTTAACTAGAATTTAAATAAAAACTTGGAACAGAAACAAAGAAAAAAATTTAAAAAAAACAATTATTAACTATATCATTGGTAAAATAATCACCAGAAGTAATTCATATAACACCTAAATAGTCCTGATACATAGTAAGGCTCCAATAAATTGTAGCTGCTCTTACTAATTTAATCTGGAGAAAATAGGGAATATTTTACTAATAATCACCAAATAGTGACTCTGTGAAGGTATGACCCAAGAGAAAAATATATAAAAAGTCCAGTTCCTCCTCTTTTCTCACTCCCATTTTCACCCCAATCTATCTCATGAAAGCATTATGATCATTACCTTCCTAACTTATGGCAAGAACCAATCTAAAACATAGCTGTTCTCTCTTCCTGAAGTTTCTGATATAGATCTTTCCTACAGAAGAAAATAAATCAGTTTGTAATTCACACTTTTCTGGTGGCAAGCAGATAATTGTTTAGAATTAAAAAACTTTTTTTACTATTTATTTTTAAATAGTTTATTGTCAAGTTGGTTTCCATATAACACCCAGTGCTCATCCCCACAAGTGCCCTCCTCCATGCCCATCACCCCCTTCCCCCCCCATCTTCATCAGCCCTCAGTTTGTTCTTTGCATTTAAGAGTCTTCTTCATCCAGGGACGCCTGGGTGGCTTAGTCGGTTAAGCGTCTGACTTTCGCTTAGGTCATGATCTCGCGGTTCGTGGGTTCGAGCCCCGCGTTGGGCTCTGTGCTGACTGCCAGCTCAGAGCCTGGA
>NW_027529776.1:16878-17059 GCF_008692635.1 Crocuta crocuta
ATAATTTCTACTGGGTTAGACTAAATCACAATACTGTCAAGCCAGGAAAGTAATTAGGCAGAGGAGATACAATGAGTCAGTGTACTTTGTTGGAAAAATTACAGGCCAAAAGTTGAAATAGGAGACTTGATTTCTATTCTTAACTTTGCTAATCACTTACTTAAAAATCTTAGGTGAGTTG
>NW_027529776.1:17076-17878 GCF_008692635.1 Crocuta crocuta
AATCACTTACTTAAATTTCTTAGGTGAGTTGTTTTATTGCTCTAGGCCTCAACTTCCTCACCTGTAGATGATAAATTCTATGCTGAAACAACTGGTCCAAATTTTGGAAAAAAAAATAAAGCTGTATCCCAAGTCACTCTTTAAAAATATAAAGTCCAGACAACTGCATAAATATTTTACTATAAAACGTGAAACTACATAATTTCTAGAGAGAGGGTTAAAATTGTGTTTATACTTTTGGAAGGGGGAAGTTCTTCTTAAAGAAAACACAACCAAGAAATCATAAATAGTAAGTGATACAGCTACATAAAAACTTAAATATTCTTTTGGAAAAAATATACTTCTATAAAAAGCTGAAAAGGTGAAAAAAAAACATATAGAAAAATAAAGGTCATAGGGCACCTACGTGGCTAAATTGGTTGAGCGACTGACTCTTGAGTTCTCTTCAGGTCATGATCTTAGTTTGTGGGTTTGAGTCCTGCATCGGGCTCCTTGCTGTAAGCTCAGAGCCTTCTTTGGATTCTCTCTCTCTCAAAACAAATAAATAAGCTTTAAAAAAAAACTTAAAAAAAAAGAAAAAGAAAGGTTATCTTCAAATAATTCATAGATAACCAATACAGGGGCGCCTGGGTGGCTCCGTCAGTTGAGCGTCCGACTTCGGCTCAGGTCATGATCTCACGGTTCGTGGGTTCGAGCCCCACACCGGGCTCTGTGCTGACTGCCAGCTCAGAGCCTGGAACCTGTTTCAGATTCTGTATCTCCCTCTCTCTCTGACCCTCCCCTGCTCTCTCTCTCTCTCTCA
>NW_027529776.1:17952-18873 GCF_008692635.1 Crocuta crocuta
TCTCTCTCTCTCAGAAATAAATAAAAACATTAAAAAAAAAAAAAAAGAAAATCAATACAAATGGCTATCAAACATATAAAAAGTTGTTGACTTTCCTCATAATTAAAGCAATTAAAGACATATACATCAAAAGGAGATATTTTAATCTACCCAAGTAGTAAAAAATAATACATTTTAAAATACTAAATGCTGGCCAAGGTAAGGAAGTGAAAATTCTTCTGTGTTAGTGAGAGTATAAAGTGGTGCTGCTCTCCAATGCTAATTCTTGTTACATGTCTCTTAGGCACTTTGTTTCAATCCTTCTCAGAGATGCCCCTCTTCCAGTATTCCCAGTATCTGATTTGGCATCGTACAGACACAGTTTAATCCGGAACACTATGTGCAAATAGGTACATTGGTCTTGATAACCCATCCTCCATTACCTCCTCTGCCTTGAGGAAAGTTCAGTCTCTTTCAGTATGGCTTTTTCTCTCTTCTACTCTTGGGATCCTCTCCTTTCTGATAAGCAAGTTCCAAAAATTTCAAGAACCTAGCCAGAAAAATTCTCAAAGCATAGCAATTAGCAACCAATTGAGAAGAATAAACACAAAGATTTGGATAAATTCTTGAAATGGAAACAGAATACAAATTAATATACAAGGAAATTATCCTGCCACAGTTATTTCATTTATTTATTCATTTATTTATTTAAATAATCTCCACACCCAATGTGGGGCTCAAACTCATAACCTCAAGATCAAGAGTTGCAGGCTCTTCTGACTAAGCTAGCAAGGTGCCCCCTGCCACAGTTATTTTAAAGATAAAATTAAAATGGCTAAAATGTAATAGGATACTACTTTTTATGGATAAAATTCATCATAAACTTACAAAATAATATTTCTGTTTTCAAGAACTACAAAAACAATATTTTTCACAGAACAA
>NW_027529776.1:19242-22951 GCF_008692635.1 Crocuta crocuta
AAAAAGCCATAATTTCTGAACCATAATAGCATGTATTTTATTATTTTTTTTAATAAATCTTCAATGTTAGGGTGCTTGGGGGGCTCAGTCAGTTAAGAGTCCGACTTTAGCTCAGGTCATGATCCCACAGTTCATGAGATCTGTGAGCCCTTTGTCAGGCTCTGTGCTGACAGCTCGGAGCCTGGAGCCTGCTTCAGATTCTGTATCTCCCGCTCTCTCTCTACCCTCGCCGTTCATGCTCTGTCTCTGTCTCTCAAAGATAAATAAATAATAAAAAAAATTTCTTTAAATCTTCAATGTGGATTTGTTTCCAGGAGAAATTAATTTATNTATTTTCCCTTCAATTTGAATCAGCCATGAATCCATACATGAAATAGTCTAAACAATATAAACTACTTAATGGACATATTAAAAAAATATTGTCTTGTTTATATTTGGACACCACAATCCTGAAAACAAGGGGAAAAGTTCCAAAGATATATTTAGTTTATAGGAAATAATGAAAATAGGTAAATTTAAATTTATACTATTATCATTAAAATGTATAAGAACTGAACATGCTTGAATGGTTATTCACTTCAATAGAAGATATAATTTTACAGTTTTAAATGTGTGGGAAATCAACGAAGTATGTCAGCTATTTAACAAATTGATCATATATTGACTTAATAAAAAGATAAGCACATACACCCCAATGGTTACAGCAGTGTTAGCAACAATAGCCAAATTATGGAAAGAGGCCAAATGTCAATTGACTGATGAATAGATAAAGAGAATGGGGTATATATATACAATGAAATATTACTCACCAACCAATTCAAAAGAATGAAATTTTGCCATTTTCAATGATATGAATGGAGGTAGAGAGTATTATTCTAAGTGAAATAAGTCAGTGAAAGATAAATAACATATGATTTCACTCGTGTGGAATTTAAGAAACAAAACAGAGGAACATAGGGGAAGGGAAGGAAAAATAAGATAAAAACAGAGAGGGAGACAAACCATAAGAGACTCTTAAATATAGAAAACAAAGTGAAGGTTGCTGGAGGGGAGGAGAGTGGGGTTATGGGCTAAATGGGTGATGTGCATTAAGGAGGGCACTTGTTGCGATGAGCAGTGGGTGTTGTATGTAAGTATTGAGTCACTAAATTCTACTTCTGAAACAAAACACTATATGTTAACAGTTAACACTATATGTTAACTAACTTGAATTTAAATAAAAAGAAAGAGAATAGAAACAAAAAAAAAAAGAATGATCTTTGAAAAAGAAGTAAGGTAAGTAAGAAATANCCCCAAAATATGACTCTTAAGAGATAATTTCTTATTGGATCTTCTCCAGAGGATCTTCCTTTCTTCCATCCTCCCTGCATTCTTGCTTTGCTGTATACTTGGAGGTATTTTCAGACTTAATACCATTATTCTACAGTCGTTTGTTCATGTATCCTTTTAATGCAATATGCAGTTAGTGATAACAATAGCATGGATTGACAATTTCCCAAAACAAAATCTACTTGAGTTCTACTACTTCATCTTAACATTTGTATGTACAGTTTGAAGATTTAAGAAAACGAGTATTAACTTTGTTCTTACACTTTAGCTATGTTTAAATATGTGTAGATATGTATTTCAAGTAATTTAAAATAAAACACAATTTGTAGGGTTATATGGTGCTTATAATAAAATAAGTTGATATGTAAGGCTCTAAGTGAGTGGATGGAAGCCTAAAACAGAGAGTAGGGGAAAAATCTCTAGTATTATGCAAAGTTAGGAGAATCCAGCATTTAATTTTAGCCTCTTATTAAAATGGAATCAGTTTACTATATCAAATATTTTTTATTAGTGAAGATGTTGGTTTCTGACATACAACCTATTTTATAGGTTGCCACTATTTTCTCAGTGAAGGGTGACTGTTTCTAACCAACCCTCATTGATAGGACATTTGGACTACACCAGAAAACTAATTTATCTTTTCTTGAAAATAGGCTGGAGTCTCATCTGGNATTTGCTTTTTAATGAATTCTTTCTATAAATGTTACCAGCATTAGTTACTTTTCTGAGGAGATAGAAAAAGCCTGAAGCATTAAAGCAAATTAAAATATATAAAGCCAAACTATAATTGTTTTAAAGATGCCATTGTCTTAGTGTACCATAATATTCACACAACTTATAGAAGTTTCCCAGTCCACATCTTAGTAGTTTATTACCATGGACTAATATCTATGCTTCTATAAGATAAGGCTGATGGTAGGGACACCTGGATGGCTCAGTTGGTTAAGCCTCTCTGACTCTTAGTTTCCAATCAGGTCATGATCTCATTGTCTGTGGGATGGAGCCCCATGTCAGCATGGAGCTGTCAGCATGGAGCCTGGTAAGGATTCTCTTTCTTTCCCTCTCCCTCTGTTCCTCCCCTGCTCCCACTCTGTCACACACAATCTCTCTAAAAATAAATAAACTTTAAGAAAAGATCAGGCTGATGGTCAAATATTAGCAAAAAATTAAGATTTCAAAACTCATATTCCATGCAAAAACACAAAATAACTTTAACAGAATTTAGTAAATTTAAAGGAATTGGAGGTCTTTATAGCTAAAGTAAAATATTTGGGAACTCCTTTCAAGTAAATGAGGACAACTAGTAGAAATTGAAAATTTTCAAAAAACTTTTCTCCAAGAGAAAGACTTTCAAGTAAAATTACAGATGAGGTAAATATTATTCCAGAGTTTCAGCTAAATGATTTAATCAATTCAAGCAATTCCTCAGAGCAGTCTTCAACAAGACTCGAAAATATTTGGCTCACTGTAGACTTACATTTATTTTGCCTTTTGAAAATACCAACAAACAATATATTTAAACAGAGAATTGTGGGCCACCTGGGCAACTTAGTTGGTTAAGTATCCAACTTTGGCTCAGGTCATGATCTCAAAGTTCATGAGTTCAAGCTCCGCATAGGGCTCTGTGCTGATAACTCGCAGCCTGAAACCTACTTCTGATTCTGTAGCTCCCTCTTCCTCTACCCCTCCTCTGCTCGTGCTCTGTCTCTCAAAAATAAACATTTAGGGGATTCTAGCATGATGGCGGAGAAGTAGGAAGCTCCGTACTTGCACTCATGCCCATACCTCACACGGAAAATATCTGAAGCCATCGGAAACCTTAAGAAACCCGAGAGATTGGGAGAAAAAGGATGCAGATCCACTGAGAAAGCCTTCTAACGGCTAACTCAAGAAACAATCCAGAGTACACAAGGTGGAGAGTCCCAGATATCACTATGAGTAGGAAAATAAAGTAACCAAGGTCCCAACAAGAGAGACCAAGAGATACCATTCAAAAAACACACTCTGAAAGGATAGGCCCTGGNAGATCCAGGAACAGGAAAGAAGAGCTCGAGAGCTCAGCGATACAGTCAAACGCAACAATATCCATATCAAAGGAATCCCAGAAGAGGAAGAGAGAGGGAAAGGTGCTGAAGGAGTCCTGGAACAAATTATAGCAGAGAACTTCCTTAACCTGAGGAAGGAAGTAAAAGTTGAAATACAAGAGGTTCAGAGGACGCCCCTCAGACGTAATTTGAATCGACCTTCTGCACGGCATATCAGAGTAAAAATGGCCAAATACAAGGACAAAGAGAGAATTTTGAAAGCAGCTAGGGGGAAAAGGGCCNAGCCAGCACTACAAGAAATCCTGAGGGGGACTCTCTGAAGGAAATGTTGCAAG
>NW_027529777.1:0-500 GCF_008692635.1 Crocuta crocuta
AATAACACTGAACGTAAATGGGCTAAATGCCCCAATCAAAAGACATAGGTTAGCAGAAGGGACAAAAAAACAAAATCCATCTATTTGCTGTCTATAAGAAATTCATTTTAGACCCTGAAGACACCTTCAGATTGCAAGTAAGGAGATGGAGAAATATTTATCATGCTACTAGAAGTCAAAAGAAAGCAGGAGTAGCTATACTTATATCAGACAAGCTGAACTTTAAAGTAAAGGCAGGAACAAGAGATGAAGAAGGGCATTTTATAATAACTACAGGGTCTATCCATCAGGAAGAGCTAACAATTATAAATGTCTACATACCGAATATGGAAGCACCTAAATACATAAAACAATTAATCACAAACAGAAACANTATGAATAAGAATGTGATAATGGCAGAGGACTTTAATACTCCACTTATAGCAATGGATAGATCAATGAGACAGAAAATCATGAAAGAAACAATGGACTTGAAGGACACATTGGACCAGATGGATTTG
>NW_027529778.1:0-1142 GCF_008692635.1 Crocuta crocuta
ATGCAGAAAAAGCATTTGACAAAATACAGCATCTCTTCTTAATAAGGACCCTCGAGAAAGTAGGGATAGAAGGAACATACTTAAACATCATAAAAGCCATCTATGAGAAGCCCTGAGCTAACATCATCCTCAATGGGGAAAAACTGAGAGCTTTCCCACTGAAATCAGGAACACGACAGGGATGTCCACTCTCACCACTGTTGTTTAACATAGTGCTGGAAGTCCTAGCATCAGCCATCAGACAACAAAAGGAAATCAAAGGCATCAGAATTGGCAAAGAGGAAGTCAAACTTTCACTCTTCGCAGATGACATGATACTCTACATCGAAAACCCGACAGACTCCACCAGAAGCCTACTAGAACTGATCCAAGAATTCAGCCAAGTTGCAGGGTACAAAATCAACGTACAGAAATCGGTTGCATTTTTATACACCAACAATGAAGCAACAGAAAGAGAAATCAAGAAACTGATCCCATTCACAATTGCACAAAAAACCATAAAATACCTCGGAATAAACCTAACCAAGGATACAAGAGATCTGTATGATGAAAACTATAGAAAACTTAATGAAGGAAATTGAAGACACAAAGAAATGAAAAACATTCCATGCTCATGGATCAGAAGAATAAATATTGCTAGAATGTCATTACTACCCAAAGCAATCTACACATTCAATTCAACCCCAATCAAAATTGCACCAGCATTCTTCTCAAAACTAGAACAAACTATCCTAAAATTTGTATGGAACAACAAAAGACCCCGAATAGCCAAAGTAATGTTGAAGAAGAAAACCAAAACGGGAGGCATCACCATCCCAGACTTAAGCCTCTACTACAAAGCTGTCATCATCAAGACAGTATGGTATTGGCACAAAAACAGACACATAGACCAATGGAACAGAATTGAGAACTCAGAANATTGGACCCACAAATGTATGGCCAACTAATCTTTGAACAAAGCAGGAAAGAGTATCCAATGGAAAAAAGACAGCCTCTTTAACACATGGTGCTGGGAGAACTGAACAGCAACATGCAGAAGAATGAAACTAGATCATTTTCTCACACCATACACAAAAATAAACTCAAAATGGATTTAGGAACTGAAGGTGAGACAGGAAACCATCAAAACCCTAGAGGAGAAA
>NW_027529779.1:0-794 GCF_008692635.1 Crocuta crocuta
AGGAAATCAAAGGCATCAGAACTGGCAAAGAAGAGGTCAAACTTTCACTTTTTGCAGACGACGTGATATTCTACATCGAAAACCTGACAGACTCCACCAGAAGCCTACTGGAAATGATCCAAGAATTCAGCAAAGTTGCAGGGTACAAAATCAATGTACAGAATTCGGTTGCATTTTTATATTGCAATAATGAAGCAACAGAAGGAGAAATCAAGAATCTGATCACAATCACAATTGAAACAACAACCATAAACTACTTAGGAATAAACCTAACAAAATATGTGAAAAATCTGTATGATGAAAACTATATAAAACTGATGAAGGAAATTGAAGAAGACTCAAAGAAATGGAAAAACATCCCATGCTCATGGATAGGAAGAATAAATATAGTTAAAATGTCATCACTACCCAAAGTATTCTACACATTCAATGCAATCCCAATCAAAATTGCATCAGGATTCTTCTCAAAGCTAGAACAAACTATCCTAAAATTTGTATGGAANACTATCCTAAAATTTGTATGGAACCACAAAAGACCCTGAATAGCCAACGTAATACTGAAGAAGAAAAGCAAAATGGGAGGCATCTCCATCCAGACATTAGCCTCTATTAAAAAGCTGTAATCATTAAGACAGTATGGTATTGGCACAAAAACAGACACATAGACCAATGGAACAGAATAGAGAACTCGGAATTGGACCCACAAATATATTGCCCAGTAATCTTTGACAAAGCAGGAAAGAGTATCAAATGGAAAAAAGCGTCTTTCACAGATGGTGCTGGGAGAACTGGAC
>NW_027529780.1:0-494 GCF_008692635.1 Crocuta crocuta
TTGATGAATACGGATGCAAAAATCCTCAACAAGATCCGTGCAAATTGAATTCAACAGCACATAAAAAAGAATTATCCACCAAGATCAAGTAGGATTCATTCCTGGGTTACAGGGCTGGTTCAACATTTGCAAATCAATCAATGTGATGCATCACATCAACAAAGGAAAAGATAAAAACCATATGATCCTGTCAATAGATGCAGAAAAAGCATTTGACAAAATACAGCATCCCTTCTTAATAAAGACTCTAGAGAAAGTTGGGATAGAANCTTACTTAATCATCATAAAAGCCATCTATGATAAGCCTTCAGCTAACATCATCCTCAACGGGGAAAACCTGAGAGCTTTCCCTCTGAGATCAGGAACATGACAGGGATGTCCACTCTCACCATTGCTGTTTCACATAGTGCAGGAAGTCCTAGAATCAGCCATCAAACAACAAAAAGAAGTCAAAGGCATCTGAATTGGCAAAGAGGAAGTCAAACTTTCACTTT
>NW_027529781.1:0-492 GCF_008692635.1 Crocuta crocuta
ACTCAGATCACCAAAGGGAGAAACTGCTACGAGTATGTGGATGGAGAGGATAACTCTCAGGCGAACTGGATGAGGTAAGGCCAATAGGGCTCAGGGATCCAGAGAGGACATTCACCTCTCACAAACCTATGTTCCTTTCCTTCTCATCATGTCTCCCTCAATGGTCTCCCTCAATCCTCTGTTCCTCTTTGTTCTCCATGTAATGCTCTTTCATTTCAAGAGAAGTTTATGGGGAAAAGGAAATAAGAATATAGTATATATCCTCAAAATATGCTAGACAAATTTTGGACATTGGAAAAAACCCCAAGNGAGGAGCCTAGATTCATCAGGAACACTGGATTCACACTTTAATTTATCTGATCAACATTTATAAGCATTTACTGTGTTCCAGTTTAGACAATGGAGTTCATTAGTTAAACATATTACACAACCCATGTCCTGTGGAAAACATAATGCAGATAGATAGTAGACACTTGAGTTTAAGAATATTTA
>NW_027529782.1:0-995 GCF_008692635.1 Crocuta crocuta
TGAGCAGTTCATTAGCTGTCATTTCTTCTTGGAATTTCTTTGGAGAAGAGCTCTTACGTTTCTTCATTTTAGTTAGCTTTCCAACTCTTGTTGGTTTTAAAGACCTGTTAATGCTCTCTGTATCTATGAGCACTGCTATATCCAGGAAGACTCTTTGACTTTCCCGAGCCTGTCCTTTCAGAGAGTGTTTTTTGAATGGAATCTCTTGGTCTCTCTTGTTGGGACCTTGGTTATTTTCCTATTCATAGTGATATTTGGGACTCTCCACCCTGTGTACTCTGGCTGGTTCTTGAGGTAGCCCTGGAAAAGAAAACAGACAAACACACAGGGAGCAGGAGCACACAAATGCACAGGCGAATTCAACCTGCATGCCAAGCGAGAGGGAAATCGAAAAATTTATGAGAAAAGACGGAGGAGGGAAGGCGAATATTAGGGAATATAAAATACATAAAAGGGTCAAAAAGGAGAAAAAAAAGGAAAAAAGAAGAAAACCGATGGACAAAGAACGGTTTAAAGCATATAACCGGATTTCCCAGCTACAGTTAAATAGCCGTGTGTATGCAGTGCTGGGTGAAGAGCATAAAGAAGGAGAGAGAAGACTGGGCGGGATGAGGCACAATTGGAAATAGAATGAAAAGGCAGAAGGCATACGAAGCTTTTATCAAAGAGGTAAAGGGTAGAATATCGTTGGATATGTGAGAAAAGAATGCTGGTATTATCCAGAGAAACTATATAGTCTAATTACTCCTGAGAGAGAGATGAAAAGGTCGGAAGGTGTAGAATTTACATCTACAGAATGGACTAAATTTGATTGTTATGTACCTCAGTGACCAGAGGTAATCAGGTCAGTGTTCAGCGGAAAAAAAGAAAACAAAAAGAAAAACAAAAACAAACCTAAAAAACAAAAAAACAAAAAAAGAGAAACAACACACACACAAAAAAAGGGGGGTGGGGGAAGGGAGGAGGGCAGCTCTCAAGCAGGGATGGGCGTGGTG
>NW_027529783.1:0-495 GCF_008692635.1 Crocuta crocuta
TACCATATGTTTGCACATATAGGTGGCTTAGGAGGAAGTTAATGGAGGACGATGTGGGAGAAAAAGGGGAAAAATAGCTGAGGAGAGGGAGGGAGGCAAACCATGAGAGACTCTTGAATGCTGAGAAGAAACTGAGGGCNGAGAGGGGAAGGGGGATGATGGGCATGGAGGAGGGCACTTG
Organism: Crocuta crocuta; assembly: GCF_008692635.1. Classification (NCBI taxonomy): domain Eukaryota; kingdom Metazoa; phylum Chordata; class Mammalia; order Carnivora; family Hyaenidae; genus Crocuta; species Crocuta crocuta. The sequence continues at coordinate 182 of NW_027529783.1, forward strand.
TTGGGATGAGCACTGGGTGTTATATGTAAATCAACTAGACAATAAACCATTTAAGGAAGAAAAAAATAAAACAAAAAAATTGTAATAAAAAATGTTTTGACTATTCTCAGTTATTTGAATTTTCATATAAATTTTAGAATCAACTTATCATTTCTATTTAAACATCCTGCTGTGATTTTGATTGAGGTTATGCTATGTCTGTAGGTCAATATGGGGAGAGTTAACACCTTAACAATACTGACTCTTCCTATCTAGGAACAAGTTATATATTTCTTTTTTTTTTAATATTTTTTTTATTTATTTCTAGGAGAGAG
>NW_027529784.1:0-1723 GCF_008692635.1 Crocuta crocuta
GAGTTTTACCAATGCTTATCTTTGGAACATGCCCCAAAAGCAGCATTTGTAGAGGTCCAAGACACTGAGTAGAATAGCCCTCCCTTCACACCAGCTCTCAAGGGAAGCTTAAGGAATCAATGTCACGGCTTACGTTGAACAAGCCTTCCCAAGGATGCAAAGCTATCCAAGAAGAAGAGTGAGGGGGAGTACTAGGAAGCAAAAGGGAACATGAAAAGAAGGCTGTGAAATCAGCCTCTTCCATCTGTATCTTTTTGAACACCTTTGCCTCTAACAAGGGTGAAAGACAAAATGAAGATCAGAGGATTGAGTGAGCAAGTGAAATGTGAGAGAGGGCTGATATCTCCAGCTTGAAGTTCGAATCCCTGATCTGTCACATGGTGTTTNGTTGGGGAAGCTAACTGAACTTGCTGGGATCCAGTTTTTCACCTTCACTTGGTGCCAATTTTGTGGAGATGAAGATTATGTGAGAAAAGTATTTTTTAAGATTATACTTTATTTTATTTATTTATTTATTGAGAGGGAGAGAGAACAAGGAAGCAGGGGAGGGGCTGAGAAAGAGAGGGAAACAGAATACCAAGCAGGCTCTGTCAGCACAGAGCCCGATGTGGGGATGGAAATCGTGAACCCGGAGATCATGACCTGGCCCCATGATCAAGAGGCAGAAGCTCAAGCAACTCAAGCACCCAGGCGCCCAGGGAGAAAAGTCGCCATACACTTCTTGGATGATTGTTAACCCTCAATAAACATGGGTCATGAGTCGACCGTACGCTGAATGTTTTCACATAAGATGGATGTACACAATGACAAATCTAAGACAAAGTGTCAGGTTGAGTATGGAACATCCAGCCAATGCACACTGAAGACATTTGAAGGAGCTAAGTGACTTTCAGTATTTCCTCTGTTTCAATATTTTCACGTCCTCCTGAATTTTCATGATGCTAGTCATTGAAGTCAATTTCCCTTCTCTCTTCTCCGTTAGGAGTCCAAAATGGCAATTCTCATTTGCCTTTGACAATCTGATGAAAGTACTGCTTTTCTAAAATTCGCTTGCAAAGTGGCATTGTGCTGCTTTGATGAATCTGTTTCCAATTTCATTGAAATGCACTCGACAATGGGTGCTCTGACATGTCAGATGCAAACAACTCTAAGTTCTCTGGCAATGGTTGTCTTTTACTCCCTGTGGTGATCAGAACATTTCGTCCTAGGGTGATTAAAGAATATTTAACATGTCAAGTTGTCAAATGACCTGCAGTTAAGTTCCTTTATGCGAAATTACATACTACGAAAAAGGAATGTTCTATAAGTTTTCTAATAAACTAACTGAATCACCTCAGGAGAAAGTGCTTACTAACCAACAGATGGTTTGCAAACATCAATCTTTTACCAGACACATCAGTGCTAACTGCCTGGCTCCAACATTTGCGCTTNGCGCTTGCTTCGGGGATGGATTTTCTTTTCTTTATTTTATTGTTGAACCTAGGATTCAAAGGAATCTTTGTCTATACAATTGATTATCTGTACACCCATAATCAGAGTGTACGTAGGTTTTGCTCACAAGAATCACTTTTCAGAAGAGGGGGACCTAGTTTTAATGGCTACAATTTCCTCATAATTTTCTATTATCATTTTAATTGTATCTTGACATTTATTTTCATGGGAAAAACGGAGCTGAACCAGGGAAATGCATTTCAGGATAGGCACAAATGAGAAACATGAGATA
>NW_027529785.1:0-542 GCF_008692635.1 Crocuta crocuta
AAACTATCCTAAAATTTGTATGGAACCACAAAAGACCCTGAATAAAGAAAGCAATACTGAAGAAGAAAATCAAAATGGGAGACATCACCATCCCAGACTTTAGCCTCTACTACAAAGCTGTCATCATCAAGACAGTATGGTATTGGCACAAAAAGAGACACATAGACCAATGGAACAAAATAGAGAAGTCGGAATTGGACCTACAGATGTATGGCCAACTAATCTTTGACAAAGCAGGAAAGAGTATCCAATGGAAAAAAGACAGCCTCTTTAACTATGGTGCTGGGAGAACTGGACAGCAACATGCAGAAGAATGAAACTAGATCATTTTCTCATACCATACACAAAAATAAACTCAAAATGGATAAAGGACCTNTAATCCAGTGAAGAAATGGGCAGAAGATATGCACAGACACTTCTCCATAGAGGACATCTGATGGCCAACTGACACATGAAATGATGCTCAGCATCCCTCCTGATCAGGGAAATAGAAACCAAAACCACACTAAGATACCACCTCATGCCGGTCAGAGTGGCTAAAA
>NW_027529786.1:0-1105 GCF_008692635.1 Crocuta crocuta
CTCCCCTCAGATGTAACTTGAATTGATCTTCTGCATGACATATTATGGTGAAACTGGCAAACCATAAGGACAAAGAGAGAATTCTGAAAGGAGCTAGGGAGAAAAGGGCCCTAACATACAAAGGGAAACCTAACAGAGTGGTGACAGACCTATCTCCTGAAAATTTGCAGGCCAGAAAGGAATGGCAGGAAATCTTCAATGTGATGAACAGAAAAAATAGGCAGCCAAGAATCCTCTATCCGGCAAGCCTGTCATTCAGAATAGAAGGAAAGATACAAGTCTTCCCAAATAAACAAAAATTGATAGAATTCCTCACCACTAAACCAGGCCTACAAGAAATCATGAGGGGGACTCTTTGAGGGAAATGTTGCAAGGAATGCAAGGTACCAGAGACACCACCACAAGAATGAAACCTACAAAGGACACAATGTAAACCCATAGTTTTCAATAATAACACTGAATGTAAATGGGCTGAATGCTCCAATCAAAAGACATAGGGTAGCAGAATGGATAAAAAAAACAAAATCCATCTATTTGCTGTCTGCAAGAAACCCATTTTAGACTGGAGGACACCTTCAGATTGAAAGTAAGGGGATGGAGAAATATCTATCATGCTACTGGAAGTCAAAAGAAAGCTGGAGTAGCTATACTTATATCAGACAAACCGGACTTTAAAGTTAAGGCAGTAATAAGAGATGAAGAAGGGCATTATATAATAATTACAGGGTCTATCCATCAGGAAGAACTAACAATTATAAATGTCTACACACCAAATACAGGAGAATAAAACAATCACAAACATGAAACAAACTTAAGGACAAGAATGTGCTAACAGCAGAGGACTTTAATACTCCACTTACAGCAATGGATAGATCAACAGGAAGAAAATCACTAAAGAAAAAATGGACTTGAATGACACACTGGACCAGAAGGATTTGACACATATATTTAGAACTCTACATCCTGAGGCTATGGTTTTCACTTTCTTCTCATGTGTGTATGGCACATTCTCTAAGAGAGATCACATACTGGGTCATAAAGCAACCCTCAATAAATATAAAAAATAGAGATCATACCATGCACACTTTCAGATCACAATGCTATG
>NW_027529787.1:0-471 GCF_008692635.1 Crocuta crocuta
CCATATAACACCCAGTGCTCATCCTCACAAGTGCCCTGCTCCATGCCCATCTCCTCACTCCCGCCCCCACATCCATCAGTCCTCAGTTTTTTCTCAGCATTCAAGGGTCTCTCATGATTTGCCTCTTTACCTTTCCCCCATCATTTCCCCCCTACTTCTTCCCCATGGTCCTCCATTAAGTTCCTCCTAATCCTCCTAAACGTGCAAACATATGCATTTGTCCTTCTCTGCCTGACTTATTTCGCTCATCATAACACCCTCAAGGTCCATCCATGTTGCTATACATGGCCAGATTTCATTTTTTCTCATTGCCATGTAGAATTCCATCGTATAGATAAACCACATCTTCTTGATCCATTCGTCCATTGATGGGCATTTAGTCTCTTTCCATGTTTTGGTTGTTGTTGAGAGTGCTGCTTTGAACAATGGGGTACATGTGCTCCTATGCATCAGCATTTTTATATCCCTTGG
>NW_027529788.1:0-1467 GCF_008692635.1 Crocuta crocuta
TATTTCTGCCCTGATTTTTATTATTTCTCTTCTCCTACTGGGTTGCTGGTGCTCTTGTTGTTCTCCTTCTAGTTTCTTTAGGTTTTTTAGATTTTGTACTTCTGCTTTTTCTAATTTCTTGAAATAGGCCTGGAGTGCAATGTACTTTCCTCTTAGGACTGACTTTGCCGCATCCCATAGAGTTTGAATTGTTGTATATTCGTTTTCATTTGTTTCCATATATTTTTAAATTTCTTCTCTAATTGACTGATTGGTCCATTCGTTCTTTAGTAGCGTGTTCTTTAAACACCATATTTTTGGAGGTTTTACAGACATCTTCCTGGGATTGATTTAAAGTTTCATAGCATTGTGATCTGAAAGTGTACATGGTATGATCTCAAATCTTTTATATTTATTGAAGGCTGCTTTATGTCCCAGTATATGATCTCTCTTGGAGAATGTGACATGCACACTTGAGAAGAAAGGGAATTCCATGGCCTCAGGATGTAGAGTTCTAAATATATCTGTCAAATCCATCTGGTCCAATGTGTCGTTCAAGTCCATTGTTTTTTTTACCTATTTTCTGTCTAGTTGATCTATCCACTGCTGTAAGTAGAGTATTAAACTCCCCTGCTATTAGCACATTCTTATCCATAGGTTTGTTTCTGTTTGTAATTAATTGTTTTATGTGTTTAGGTGTTTCTGTATTTGGTGCATAGACATTTATAATTGTTAGCTCTTCCTGAAGGATAGATCCTGTAATCATTATATAATGCCCTTCTTCATCCCATTACTGCCTTTACTTTAAAGTCCAGTTTGTCTGATATAAGTGTAGCTACTCCAGCTTTCTTTTGACTTCCAGTACCATGATAGATATTTCTCCATCCCCTTACTTTCAATCTGAAGGTGTCCTCAGGTCTATAATGAGTTTCTTTTAGACAGCAAATAGATGGATTTTGTTTTTATATCCATTGTGCTACCCTATGTCTTTTCATTGGGGCATTTAGTCCATTTACATTCAGTGTTATTTTTGAAATATATGGGTTTAGCGTCATCATGTCCTTTGTGGGATTCATGCTTGTGGTGTGTCTCTAGCATCTTGTGTTCCTTGCAACATTTCCTTCAGAGAGTCCCCCTCAAGATTTCTTGTATAGCTGGTTTAGTGGTGGCAAATTCTTTCCATTTTTGTTTATTTGGAAAGACTTTTATCTCTCCTTCTATTCTGAATGACAGGCTTGCTGGATGGAGGATTCCTGGCTGCATATTTTTTCTCTTCATCACATTGAAGATCTCCTGCCATTCCTTTCTGGCCTCGCAAGTTTCAGTAGATAGGTCTGTCACCACTCTGATAGGTCTCTCTTTGTATATTAGGGCTCTTTTATCCCTAGCTGCTTTTGGAATTCTCTCTTTGTCCATATATCTTGCCAGTTTCACTACAATATATCGTGCAGAAGATCGATTCAAGTTATGTCTGAGAGGAGTTCTCTG
>NW_027529789.1:0-655 GCF_008692635.1 Crocuta crocuta
TGTGTGTTTAGGAATTTATCCATTCCTTCTAAGTTGTCCAATTTGATGGCATTTAATTTTTCATAGTTGGTTGTAATAAGTCCATTTTCATTCATAATTTTGTCTATTTGGGTGCTCCCTCTTTTCTTTTTGATAAGTCTGGCTAGAGGTTTGTCAATTTTGTTTATTTTTTCAAAAAACCAACTCTTGGTTTCATTGATCTGTTCAGTTGTTTCTTTGGTCTGTATGTTGTTTATTTCTGCTGTAATTTTTTACTATTTCTCTTCTTCTACTGGATTTAGGGCGTTCTTGTCGCTCTGCCTCTAGTTCCTTTAGGTGAGCTGTTAGATTTTGGACTTGCGCTTTTTCTAATCTCTTGAAATAGGCCTGGAGAGCAATGTACTTTCCTCTCAGGACTGCCTTGGCCGCATCCACTAGATTATGGACTGTTGTGTTTTTATTTTCATTTGTTTCCGTATATTTTTTAATTTGATCTCTAATTGCCTGATTGGCCCATTCATTCTTTAATAGGGTGTTCTTTAACATCCATGTTTTTGGAGGTTTTCCAGACTTCTTCCTGTAATTGATTTCAAGTTTCAAAGCATTATGATCTGACAGNTCTTATGTATACGCTTGTTTCTGTTTGTGATTGTTTTAGATATTTAGGAGCTCCCAT
>NW_027529790.1:0-227 GCF_008692635.1 Crocuta crocuta
TCGGACGCTTAACCGACTAAGCCACCCAGGCGCCCCTCAAGTTCTACATCTTAGTGAAAACATATGACATCTGTCTTTCTCTGACTGGCTTATTTCACTTAGCACAATACCCTCCAGTTCCATCCATGTTGCTGCAAATGGCAGGATTTCATTCTTTCTCATTGCCATGTAGTATTCCATTGTATAGATACACCACATCTTTATCCATTCGTCAGTTGATAGACATT
>NW_027529790.1:261-528 GCF_008692635.1 Crocuta crocuta
ACTGCTATGAACATTGGGGTACACGTGCCCCTAGCATCAGCACTCTTGTATCCCTTGGGTAAATTCCCAGTAGTGCTATTGCTGGGTCTTAGGGTAGTTCTATTTTTAGTTTTTTGAGGAACCTCCACACTGCTTTCCAGAGTGGCTGCACCAGTTTGCATTCCCACCAACAATGCAAGAGGATTCTCATTTCTCCACATCCGTGCCAACATCTGTTGTTTTCCTGAGTTGTTAATTTTAGCCACTCAGACCGGTGTGAGGTGGTAT
>NW_027529791.1:0-493 GCF_008692635.1 Crocuta crocuta
GTCTTTTGTGTGTGTCTTGTCCTCTGTGTCATTTCGTCCACAACACTATAACCTGTGCTAATTGAAATCGAGGCTTCTTATTCCAGAGAGCCCTGCTCAGGGACGGAAGCATCACCCCTGCACCAAGGATGCTGCTCCAGCAGGACAGGTCTATGCTCTACCTGAAGGCCCAGACTCAGCATAAGGTTTCTGGTTCCTGAATCACTGTTAGGGGTATCTGTCCAGTACGAGGAACTCTTTGGAATATTTGGGGATGTCCCATGTAGAATGGGGTNAGGCAGCAGAATCTGAATCTGCTTCCATCTCAGAGAAAAGAGGGTAAATCATCCAGTGTCCTCTCCTCCCTCCGTAGAAGGAATTTCCTTCATGGTACCGAGGTGGGACTCAGTTCAGTTTCTTCATACTATGGTAAAGAACACTGAGCAAGGGTAGAGATGCAAACAGATAGAAACTGATTATTTCCATGCACCTGGTCGTGAGAAAAACAGAGGAG
>NW_027529792.1:0-427 GCF_008692635.1 Crocuta crocuta
AACCCATATATTTCAATAATAACACTGAATGTAAATAGGCTGAGTTATCCAATCAAAAGACATAGAGTAGCAGAATGGATAAAGAACCGAAATCGATCTATTTGCTGTCTACAAGAAACTCATTTTAGACTGGAGGACACCTTCAGATTAAATGTGAGGGGATAGAGAAATATCTATCATGCTACGGGAAGTCAAAAGAAAGCTGGAGTAGCTTATACTTATACCAGACAAATGACTTTAAATTAAAGACAGTAACAAGGGATGAAGAAGGGCATTATATAANGGTGCGTATGGCACATTGTCCAAGATAGATCACATACTGGGACAAAAAGCAGCCCTCAATAAATATAAAAGAATTGAGATCATACGATGCACACTTGACAATCACAATGCTATGAAACTTGAAATCAATCACAGGAAGAAGTCT
>NW_027529793.1:0-620 GCF_008692635.1 Crocuta crocuta
TTAAAAAGTCTATACAGCCAAAAAAAGACATGGAAGAAACTTAAACACATATTACTAAGTGAAAGAAACCAGTCTAATAAGTCTGCACATCATATGATCCCAACTATAGATACTCTGTAAAAGCAAATCTATGGAGACAGTTAAATGATCAGTGATTTCAAGAGGTTAAAGTTTAAGGAGGAACAGACGAAGGGGTAGAGCACAGAGGATGTTTAGGGGCAACAAAACTATTTTGTATGATACTACAATGGCAGATACTTCTTTTTTAAAAATGTTTTTATTTATTTGTGTGTGAGAGAGAGAGCGCGCAAGCAGGGGAGGGATAGAGAGAGAGGGAGACATAGAATTTGATACTTCTTTTAGATTTATCAGAAAAATGTAGAATGCACAGTACCAAGAATGAATTATCATGTAAATTATAGACTTTGGGTAATAATAATGTGTCGATGGAGGTTTACTGATCATAACAAATATTAGTATGGTGGTGAAGAATGTGGATAGTAGGGGAGATTTCNTCCATGAACCTAAAACTTCTTTCAAAAATAAATTTTGTGAATACACATAGACACACAGAGACAACACACACACACACACACACACACACACACCCAGTATCTTGT
>NW_027529793.1:672-2167 GCF_008692635.1 Crocuta crocuta
ACACACACACACACACACACACACACACACACACACAGTATCTTCTCAGAAGGCCCTCCTAGAAGGCCTCCTAGATGCTTCAACAGAATTTCTCAGAAAGGATTCAGAAAATAATATTGACCTCCAATAACCACCATCTATTCAAGGCCTAAAAACTTTGAGATATATAAAGTTATTTACCTTCAAGTTGGCAAGAGAATCTATTTTAGAAAAATATAGAAAGGGAAAGTTAATGAAAGAATAATAAAAGAAAATACTAGGTTAAATATCCTGGACAAAAGAGAATCATAAAGCAGTAATATGTGTAAAAATGATGGCTATTGTAGTCAGAATGATATAATTGAAGTAGGGAAAAAGCAGTTTTAGTGATGTACAGAGAGAAAAGAAGGAAAATTAATCATAATGGAGACAGTACAAGAAGTCTAAGAATGGTCCATAATTTACATATTTATAAGACTATGAAAATCACTCAGCTCTTATTGAGCAGCTGCTTTATATTGTTCTAAGAATGATGACATTTGTGATGTGTAACAAGCTCACAAACTGTTAATACTTTGGCGTTTACAAAGGGTCTCCTATTGATCCAACTTTAGTCAGGTTCCTCTGAATTATCTTCTCAAATAGACCCTCAATGTTGGGCTTCCATGTTTGTCTCTGAATTGTCCAATTTTAGCAAGAATCCTGCTGAGTTAGTTTAGCCAAAATTCCCCATTCTTAGTATTTAATTGCTTTTGATATTTAATTGGTTTTATCATCTTGCACTATAACCCAAGTGATGTATGATCACTTGGAATGCTTTTAGCAAGAATCCTGTAAGGTTGGTTTAGCTATGATTACCTTACCTATTATATTTCTTCTTACTAATTTTTGATTCCCTAATCTTCTCCTCAGCTCTCATTCNNGTATTCAGATTTTTAAAAGATCTCCTTTCCCTGTCGCCAGATTCCATTGTAGCAGCCTCTCTTGAATAAAGTCTTTCTTACTGTTTTTAATAAGTTTTATGAATATTATTTTTACTTTTTTCTTAAATTTTACTTGTTTGTTTTGAGAGATAGAGAAACCTTAAGAGTTTCCCCACCTTCAATCTTCCTTAATTTCTCTTGAATTCCTTGATATGTTCCCCCTTCATATCCTTACTTTCTACNCCACTTTAGCTCCCTACAATTACTTGAAATATTTCCCTGCCCCATTGGTGGTTATCAATGGGCATGGGTTCCTCTAAAATCAACTACATAGGCTGAAAAGAAAAAATATATATTTGGAAATGGACTGGATTTTTGTGTGTTTTGAAGACATCCAGATAGCTGCCATATGTATTCTTAGCCTAAAATGTAGTCCATCGCTTTCATAATGTTACATATCAGGGCGAGAGGAAATCTTAAAAGTCTTTTCTAAAAATATTGGTTAAAAAGCTACCTTATTGACTAGGTAACCTCAATTTGTCCTATTTTTTGGTCAGAAATATAATTTGGATAAAAATATAAAATACTAGAAT
>NW_027529793.1:2217-5620 GCF_008692635.1 Crocuta crocuta
AGAATGCATTAAATTTTTAGAATAAAATCTATAGAATATCTGCATCTCTTTGTATACTTATGCATATGTGTTATGCACATGTGATATTTTTGTGCCTCTGAATGATTTTGTCAAATTCATTTATAAAATCGCAAAAAGGAGTTCTATTCAATGTGGCTTAGAGAAGAGTGAAGATGATGGAAGGGTAAGGTGACCCCCTACTTGCCTTCTGTCTCAAACACAGCTAGATAAAAGCAAATTGTTCTGACCATGCAAGACATTGATAGTAGGTCTTAGAGAAGAAAGATGAACATCTGCAAACCAAAAAAATTGACCCTGGGAAGGTAGTAGATGCAGAAAGTTGACCTGGGGGAGAAAAAAGTTGTGGGCACTGTGGAGAGGGTGGAGTCCTGATTACAGAGAGAAAAGCAAGAGAGAATGAGAGAGAGAGAGAAACAGTGGGGAAAAAGTGAAAACACACAGGAAAACTGTTCCCCAAACTATTGACTGGGGGAAAAAAAAGAGGTTTAATTTAGATTCTGAAGTTAGGAAAGTCAGTGCCATTGCCAGGATTGTGATTGGCAGTGCTCTGGTGGGGAAGAAAGGTGGAGCCCTTAGGGAAGAGAGTACTGTATGAGGATCCCTGGGCTGCACAGGGAGAAGCAGTTCCCCTGCTTGGAGTGCATTTAGTAGAAATGATACAGCCTCTCCACAGGAAAAAGACCCTGTGGGTACCTTTGAGCCTGCCCCATTCACCAGCAAAGGAACAAAGACACTGGCTGAGGGTAGCAAACCCTGGCACCAGCTGTATGTTGTGATTTACCAAAAATTCTGATCCGCTGCATGGTTGTGTGTATTGTTTTTTGGGACAAGACAGCACCAGCCACAGTGAAGCAAGACCCTCCCACAGAGAATCATAGTGGGTCCATGCATAAGGGTTTATGAAGTGTGTTGTTTTGAAACTTAGCTGCATCTGAGAAAAAAACACAAGAGTGTTGCACTGCCTGGCAAGTAAACAGTTCGGACACCAACAGGTTAAATGTAGGACTCTGACAGAGCTGGGGATACAAGAGGGGCAACACTTTGCTAGTCTGTAAAGGCTTCCTGAAGAGTGGTGAGCACAAGTTTGATATTCCAAAGACAAGATAGTGGGGTGAAGCAATTATCACCCACTGTCCACCAACAGTGAATGACCTCAGTGAGAGAAAAATAGCACCACAAATTGGAGATTGGAGCTGCTTACACCAAGCATTGACCCAATATGCCCTGAGTTTCCATCAGCGCAAGTCCACCTGAGGTCCAAACCACCAGTCTCCTCCCCCAGAAGACCAGGAGAGAGACCTCACACACACCAAGTCTACTGATCATAGAGTGCTGAGAAGCTCCAGTTCTAGGGGAAACAGGATCTAGTTTACCTTGGGTTTTTCTATTTATTTGGGTTTTTTTTTTGTTTGTTTGTTTGGTTGGTTGGTTTGGTTTGGTTTGGTTTGGTTTTTATTTTCTTATTTTTGGGTACAGAAAGCAATTTTTAAAAATGCACTTTATTAACAAAAATATAAGAGATCTGTATGATGAAAACTATAGAAAACTTATGAAGGAAATTGAAGATGACACAGAGAAATGGAAAAAAATATCCCATGCTCATGAATCAGAAGAATAAATATTGTTAAAATGTCATTACTACCCAAAAGAATCTAGACATTCAATGCAATCCAATCAAAATTACACTGGGACTCTTCTCAAAACTAGAACAAACTATTCTAAAATATGTATGGAACCACAAGAGAACCGAATAGCCAAAGTAATATTGAAGAAGAAAACCAAAACGGGAGGCATCACCATCCCAGACTTTAGCATCTACTACAAAGCTGTAATCATCAACTAAGTATACTATTGGCACAAAAACAGACACATAGACCAATGGAATAGAATATAGAACTCAGATTAGGACCCAAAAATGTATGGCCAACTAATCTTTGAAGAAGCGGGAAAGAGTCTCCAGTGGAAAAAAGACAGTCTCTTTAACAGATGGTGCTGGGAAAACTGTACAGAAACATGCAGAAGAATGAAACTAGATCACTATCTCACACCAAACACAAAAATAAACTAAAAATGAATGAAGGACCTGAATGTAAGACAGGAAACCATCAAAACCCTAGAGGAGAAAGGAGGAAACAACCTCCTTGACCTAAACCGCAGCAATTTATTACACGGCACATACAGAAAGGTAAGGGAATCAAGAGCAAATATGAACTATTGGGACCTCATCAAGATTAAAAGCTTCTGCACGGCAAAGGAAATAATCCATAAAACTAATATGCAACTGACGGAATGGGAAAAGATAGTTGCAAATGACATTTCAGATAAAGGACTAGTATCCAAAATCTATAAGAAACTTTTCAAACTCCACACCTGAAAAACAAATAATGCAGTGAAGAAATGGGCAGAAGTCATGAACAGACACTTCTCCAAAGAGGACATCCAGATGGCCAACAGAAACATGAAAGAATGCTCAAAGCCACTCATCATCAGGGAAATACAAATTAAAATGGCACTGATATACCACCTCACGCTAGTCAGAGTGGAAAAAATGAACAAATCAGGAGACTATAGATGCTGGTAAGGATGTGGAGAAATGCTCACCCTCCTACACTGTTGGCAGGATGTAAATTGGTGTATCCCCTCTGGAAAAGTGTGGAAGTTTCTCAAAAAATTTAACACTAGAAGTCCCCTATGACCCAGCAATAGCACTGCTAGGAATTTACCCAAGGGATACAGGAGTGCTGATGCATAGAAGTACATGTACCGCAATGTTAATACCAGCAATTTCAAGAATAGTCAAATCATGGAAAGAGCTTAAGTGTCCATCAACTGACGAATGGATCAAGATGATGTAGTTTATCTATGTAATGGAATACTACATGGCAATGAGAAAGAATGAAATCTTACCATTTGGAGCAATGTGGATGGAATTTGAGGGTATTATTATGAGCGAAATGAGTCACGTAGAGAAGGACAGATACCATATGTTTTCACATATAGGTGGATTAGGAGGAACTTAACATAGGACCATGGGAGAGGAGAAAGGGTGAAAATAGTTGGGGAGAGGGAGGGAGGCAAACCATGAGAGACTCTTGAATGCTGAGAACAAACAGGGTGATGGGGGTGTGGGAGAAGGGAAGGGGTGTGATGGGCATGGAGGAGGGCACTTGTTGGGATGAGCCCTGGATGTTATATGGAAACCAACTTGACAGTAAACTATTTAAGAAAAATAAATAAATAAATAAATAAATAAATAAATAATTTTAAAAATGTACTTTATTTATTTTGTTTAATACTTTTAATTTTTAACTTCTTTTTTTTCTTTGTTTTTCTATCAATCTTCTAATTAGGAAGCAGAGAAAAATGGAACTAAAATGGAGCT
>NW_027529793.1:6234-14260 GCF_008692635.1 Crocuta crocuta
AGACATAAGTAACATGTCTGAATTAGAATTTAAAAGAAGAATTATAAGGATACTAGCTGGATTGAAAAAAAGGATAGAAGCCTTTAGAAAATTCCTTACTGCAGAGATCAAAGAACTGAAGTCTAGTCAGGCCAAAGTTAAAAACATTATAACCGAGATATAAACCCAAATGGATGTCATAACAATTCTGCACAAAGCGGAAGAATGAATCAGTGATAGAGAGGATAAAATTATGGAAAAATAATGAAGCTGAATAGAACAGGAAAACAAAGGTAATGGATCACGAAGCTAGACTTTGGAAACTAAGTGACTTATTAAAACATAAAAAAATTAATCATATGACTCCCAGACGTGAAGAGAGAGAAAATGTGACAGAAGGTTTATGTGAGGAAATTAAAACTGAAACAATCCCTAATCTGTAGAAGGACACTCACACCAAAATCCAAGAAGCACAGAGAACTCCCACTAAATTAAATAAAAGACAGCCATCACCAAGGCATATCGTATCCAAATTTGTAAAATACGTAAACAAGGAAAGAATCTTGAAATCATCAAGGAAAATAAAAGTCCTTAACTTACAAAAGGAAGCTATAGCAGCTTTGCAACAGATCTACCTACAGAAACATAGCAGGTTGGAAGAGAAAGGCAGCATATTCAATATGCTGAATTGGAAAATATGCAGCTAAGCCTACTGTATCCAGCAAAGTGGTCATTGAGAATAGAAAGACAGATAAAGAGTTTCCCAGAAAAACACCAACTAAAGGAGCTCATGAACCACAAGCGAGCTCTGCCAGAAATATTAAGAGGGACACTTTGAGTGGAGATAAAAAGGCCACATGTAACAAAGACTAAAAATGAACAGAGAACACCAGAAACATCAGCTTTACAGAGAAAACAATGGCAGTAAATTCATATCTTTCAATAATCATTGTGAATGTAAATGGACTAAATATTCCAATAAAATAAGTAGGGTATCAGAATGGGAAAAAAATGGTATCTATAGCTAACAACAAGAGATTCATTGTAGATACAAAGACACCTGTAAACTAGACTTTTAACCAAATACTGTTACAAGAAATAAAGAAGGGTATTATATTATAATTAAGGGGTCTATCCATTAAGAAGTTCTAACCATCATAAATATTTATGCCCTCAACTGGAAGCATCCAAATATATAAATAAATTAATAACAAACGTAAACTCATTTATAATAATACAATAATAGCAGAAGAAGTTAACAACAGTATTTTGCAATAATGGACAGACCATCTAAGCAGAAAATTAACAAGGAAGCAATGACTTTGAATGCCAAATTGGACCAGATGGACTTAACAGATATATTCAGAATATTCCACCCTAAAGATACAGATACATATTCTTTTTGAGTGCATAGAAAACATTCTCCAGAAAAGATCACATACTAGGTCAGAAATCATTCCTCAACATGTACAAAAAGACCGTGATCACACCATGCACATTTTGAGAACACAACACAATGAAACTTGAATTCAACCACAAGAACAAATTTGGAAAGACCTCAAATACATGGAGATTAAAGACCATATGCCTAAAAGTGAATGGGAAACAAGGAAATCAAAGACAAAATAAAAAACATACATGGAAGCAAATGAAAATGAAAACATAAGAGTTCAAAACCTTTGGGATGCAGCAAACTCAGTCCTAAGAGGGAAGGACACTAAAATACAGACCTACAACATGAAGCAAGAAAAATCACAAATATACAATCTAACATTACACCTAAAGGAGTTAGAAAGGGAAGAACAAATAAAGTCTAAAGCCAGCAGATGAATGGCAACAATAAGTATTAGAGCAGAAATAAATGATAGAGAAACAGAAAAATCAGTAGAACAGATCAGCGGAACCAAGAACTTGTTCTATGAAAGAAGTAATAAAACTGATAAAAACCTACCCATAAAGAAGGAAAAGGACCCAAATAAATAAAATCACGAGTGAAAGAGGAGAGATCACAACCTATACCACAGAAATACAAACAAATATGAGAAATATTATGAAAAATTATATGCCAAAAAACTGGGATATCAGGAAGAAATGAACAAATTTCTAGAAACTCCCAAACAACCAAAACTAAAACATGAAGAAATAGAAAAAAAATATAGCAATAATTGACAAAGAAGTTGAATCAGTAATTTAAAAATCTTCCACTAAACAAAAGACCATGGTCAAATGGCTTCCCATGGAAATTCTACCTGATACTTAAAGAAAACTTAATATCTTTTTTTCTCAAACTGTTCGAAAAAAGAAAGAAAGAGAGAAAGAGAGAGAGAGAGAGAAAGGAGAAATGGAAGCAATACTCGAAGCTCACTATATGAGGCCAGCAATACCCTGATGCCAAAACCAGAAAAAGACCCCACTAAAAAGGATAATTGCAGGCCAATATTCTTGATGAATGTGGATGCAAAAATTATCAACAGTATACTAGCGAATCAAATCCAACAGTACATTAAGTGATTTCTTCACTTCAAACAAGTGGGATTAATTCCTGGGCTGGAATTTGGTGCAACAATTGCAAATCATTCACTGTGATACACCACTTTAATAAAAGAAAGGAAAAAAGCATATGACCCAGTCAAATGATGGCAGAAAAACCATTTGACAAAAGACAGTATCCATTCTTTTTTTCTTAATAGTTTGTTGTCAACTTGGTTTCCATATAACACCCAGTGCTCATTCCAACAAGTGCACTCCTCCATGCCCATCACCACCCATTCCCTCCTCCCTATCCCCATCAGTCCTCAGTTTATTCTACGCATTCAAGATCTCTCATGGTTTCCCTCCGTCCTTCTCCGCACTATTTTCCCCTTCTTTTCCCCTATGGGCTTCCGTTAAGATCCTCCCAATCCTCGTATACGTGCAACATATGGTATCTGCCCTTCTCTACATGACTTATTTCGCTCAGCATAACACCCTCAAGTTCCATCCATGTTGCTACACATGGCCAGATTTCATTCTTTCTCCTTGCCATGTAGTATTCCATTGTGTAGATAAACTACATCATCTTGATCTATTTGTCAGTTGACGGACCGTTAAGTTCTTTCCATGTTTTGGCTATTGTTGAGAGTGCTTCTATGAACATTGGGGTCCATGTGCTCCTATGCATTAGCACTCCTGTAGCCCTTGAGTAAATTCTTAGCAGTGCTATTGCTGGGTTATAGGGGAATTTTATTGATATTTTGAGGAACCTCCACGCTGTTTTTGAGAGGGGCTGCAAAACTTTACATTCCCACCAACAGTGTAGAAGGGTGCCCATTTCTCCACATCCTCGCCAGCATCTAGAGGCCTCTGATTTGCTCATTGTAGCCACTCTGACCAGCGTGACTTGGTATCTCAGGTGTGGTTTTTATTTGTATTTCCCTAGTGAGGATAGATGCTGAGCATCATTTCATGTGTCTGTTGGCCATCTGGATGTTCTCTGTGGAGAAGTGTCTGTTCATATCTTCTGCCCATTTCTTCACTGGATTGTTTGTTTGTTGGGTATGGAGTTTGGTGAGTTCCTTACAGATTTTGGATATTAGCCCTTTATCTAGATGTCATTTGCAACTATCTTTTCCCATTCCATTGGTTGCCTATTAGTGTTATGGATTGTTTCCTTTGCCGTGCAGAAGCTTTTTACCTTGATGAGGTCCCAATAGTTCATTTTTGCTCTTGATTCCCTTGCCTTTGAGTAAGTCTCATATAATAAACTGCTGCGGTTGAGGTCAAGGAGGTTGTTTCCTGCTTTCTCCTCTGGAATTTTGATGCTTTCCTGTCTCACATTCAGGTCCTTGATCCATTTTGAGTGTATTTTTGTGTATAGTGTGAGAAAATGATCTAGTTTCATTCTTCTGCATGTTTCTGTCCAGTTCTCTGAGCACCCTCTGTTAAAGAGGCTTTCTTTTTTCCATTGGATACTCTTTCCTGCTTTGTCAAAGATTAGTTAGCTGTACATTTTTGGGTCGTAATCTGAGTTCTCAATGCTATTCCATTGGTCTATGTGTCTTTTTCTTTTCCATTACAATACTGTATTGATGACGACAGCTCTGTAGTAGAGGCTAAAGTCTGGGATGGTGATNCTTATATCTTTGGTAAGGTATATTACTAGATATTTCATGTTTCTTTTAATGTTTTATTTATTTCTGAGAGAGAGCGAAAGCATGAACAGGGGAGGGTCAGAGAGAGAGGGAGACACAGAATCTGAAACAGGCTCCAGGCTCTGAGCTGGCAGTCAGCACAGAGCCCGACACGCGGCTCCGACCCACCAACTGTGAGATCATCATCTGAGCTGAAGTCGGACGCTTAACCGACTGAGCCACTCTGGCGTCTCTATTTTATATTTTGTGTGTGTGTGTGTATGTGTGTGTGCAATTGTGAATGGGATCAGTTACTTGATTTCTCTTTCTGTTGCTTCATAATTGGCATATAAAAATGCGACCCATTTCTGTACGTTGATTTTGTATCCTGCAACTTTGCTGAATTCATGGAACAGGTCTAGCAGACTTCTGGTGGAGTCTGTTGGATTCTCTATGTAGAGGATCATGTCGTCTTCGAAAAGTGAAAATTTGACTTCTTCTTTACCAATTCTGATGCCTTTTATTTTCTTTTGTTGTCTGATTCTTAATGCTAGGACTTCCAGCACTATGTTAAAAAACAGTGGTGATAGTGGACATCCCTGTCGTTTTCCTGATCTCATGGGGAAAGCTCTCAGTTTTTTCCCATTGACGATGATGTTAGCTGAGTGTTTCTCATTGATGGCTTTTATGATGTTTACCTAAGTTCCTTCTATCCCGACTTTCTTGAGGGTGTTTATTAAGAAAGGATGCTGTATTTTGTCAAATGCTATTTCTGCATCTATCGACAGTATCATATGGTTTTTATCTTTTCTTTTGTTNTGTTAGACCCTGTGATTATTCTATAATGCCAATTTTCATCCCTTGTTACTGTCTTTACATTAAAGTCCAATTTGTCTGATATAAGTATAGCTATTGCAGCTTTCTTTTGACTTCTAGTACCATGATATATATTTCTCCATCCCCTTAATTTCAATATGAAGGTGTCCTCCAGTCTAAAATGAGTTTCTTGTAGATAACAAATAGATGAATTTTGTTTTTTTATCCATTCTGCTACCCATGTCTTTTGATTGGGGCATTTAGTCCACTTACATTCAGTGTTATTTTTGAAAAATATGGGTTTAGGGTCATCGTGTCCATTCTGGGATTTATAGTTGCAGTGGTGTCTCTGGTATCTGGAGTTCCATGCTACATTTCCCTCAGAGAGTGAATTCCCTCAGAATTCCCTTAGGAATTCTTGTAGGGCTGATTCAATGGTGATGAACTCTTTCAATTTGTGTTTTTTGGAAAGACTTTTATCTCTCCTTTTATTCTGAATGACAGTCTTGCTGGATAGAGGATTCTTGGCAGCATATTTTTTCTATTCATCACATTGAAGATTTCCTGTCATTCCTTTCTGGTCTGCCAAGTTTCAGTAGCTAGGTCTGTCACCACTCTGATAGGTTTCCCTTTGTATGTTAGGGCCCTTTTATCTTTAGCTGATTTCAAAATTCTCTCTTTGTCCTTATATTCTGCCAGTTTCACTATGATATGTTATTCAGAAGATACATTCAAGTTATATCTGAGGGGATTTCTCTGTGCCTCTTGGATTTCAATGTCTGTTTCTATCCTGAGATTGGGGAAGTTCTCTGCTATAATTTATTACAGGACTGCTTCAGCGCCTTTTCCTCTCTCATCCTCTTCTGGAATTCCTATGATACGGATATTATTCCATTTGATTGTATCGCTGAGCTCTCGAAGTCCACTTTCGCGTTCCTGGATCAGTTTAACTCTCTTTTTCTCAGCTTCCTATTCTTCTATAAGTGTGTCTTCTAAATAACTTATTCCTCTTTCTGCCTCTTCAATCCGTGCGTTGGACGCCTCCATTTTATTTTGCATCTCATTTGTTGCATTTTTTAATTCATTACAACTATTTTTAAGCTCCATAATCTTTGTACTAATAGTTTCTCTGATGTCTTCCATGCTTTTTTCAAGCCCAGCGATTAATTTTATGACTATTGTTCTAAATTCTTGTTCAGTTATGTTGCTTATATCTGTTTTGAGCAGTTCTTTAGTTGTCACTTCTCCTTGGAATTCTTTGGAGGAGAGTTCTTCCGTTTCTTCATTTTGGTTAGTATTCTATCTCTTGTTGGTTTTAAAAGCTTGTTATGCACTCTGCACCTGTGAGTGTTGCTGTGCTAAAGAAGACTCTTTGACTGTCCAGGGCCTGTCCATTTGGAAAGTGTTCTTTGAATGTTTTCTCTTGGTCTCTCTTGTTGAGACTTTNTGTTGCTTATATCTGTTTTGAGCAGTTCTTTAGTTGTCACTTCTCCTTGGAATTCTTTGGAGGAGAGTTCTTCCGTTTCTTCATTTTGGTTAGTATTCTATCTCTTGTTGGTTTTAAAAGCTTGTTATGCACTCTGCACCTGTGAGTGTTGCTGTGCTAAAGAAGACTCTTTGACTGTCCAGGGCCTGTCCATTTGGAAAGTGTTCTTTGAATGTTTTCTCTTGGTCTCTCTTGTTGAGACTTTGGTTATTTTATTTTTCTACTCGTAGTGGTATTTGGGACTTTACACCATGTGTACTTTGGCTTGTTTCTTTAGGTAGCCCTGGGGAAAAAAAAAAAAAAAGACAGACAGACACACAAGGACCAAAGGCACAAAAATGCACAGACAAATCCAGCAAACATGCAAACCGAAAGGGTAAAAGAAAAAGAAAAAAAGGAAGGTACACATTCAAAAAGAAAAAAGGAAGCAGGGAAGACGAATAATAAAAATAAAAGTACGTAAAAAAGAAAAAAGAAGAAAAGAAAAGGAAATATAAAAAAATCCAGTAGATAAAGGACAGTCTAAAGCATATAACCAGATTTCCCAGCTACAAATAAATAGCCGGTGTATGCTGTGCTAATGGAAGAGCATATAAAAAGAGAGAAATGACAGGGCTAGGAGGAAGCTAAATTGGAAATGAAATGACCAGGCAGCAAGAGCAAGAGGCTTAATTCAGAGAGAGAAAGAGAGGAATATATTTGGAGAAGAGGTGAAAGAAATGACAATAATGTTACTCAGAGAATCTATATAGCCTGCTTACTCCAGAGAGAGAGAGAGAGAGAATAAGGTAGCCATGGAGGTGTAGAATTTACATTGAGAGAATGAATTAAATGTGACTGTTTTAGCAAGCCAGTGACCAGAATTAATCAGGACAGTGCATCCATGTTGGTCTTGCCCCAGCTCCGGTAAAAAACAAAACAAAACAGAAAATAACAGCTCTGTAGTGGGGATGGGCGTAGTTTGGTCCAGTGCATTCAGTGGGGCTCCTGCCTTGGTGGTTGTGGACAGAAAATTGGTGACATCCCAGTCCCGTCTCGAACCAAGTGTTGCAACTCACTCTTTTGGGTGTGATCTCCCTGTGCCTGGGGCGTATCCAAGGTGGGCTTTGTTCTACATCCCAAGCCAGGCCTCGTTTCCAGATCTCAGTCCGCTTGCACCATTCATATTGCCTGAAATATAATCTCGCAGGTGAGTCTCTCAGACCTGTTTCAAGCCTCTCACCTTCCCCCTGAAGATCGAGCCGGAAACCTCTGCTCACTTCTCCAGGTCGAGCTGGCAAGGGAGAAGCAGTTTCTCCAGGGGTCTCCTGGGAATAGTGTGTCCCGCCTAGGGTCAGCTGGACAGCAGGAAACCGGGTCCCTCGGTGTCCCGTCGTCTGAAATATAAACTGCCAGAGCAGTTTCAGCGGAGCCAGAGCACAACAGCACAGCTTCAGGCGCCACTCGTGCCCCCTCCAGGTAGTACTGGCAAGTGAGGAGCAGTTTCTACCAGGGTTATCTGGGATGAGTGCCTCCCGCCTAGGGTCAGCTAGACAGCTGGAAACCAGATCCTTCTGTGTCCCGAGCAGAGGTTTTTCTCTTCCCCAGTGATAGGGACAGTGTCTTGAGCAGTTTCAGCCACTCTTTTTTTTTTTTT
>NW_027529793.1:14663-15302 GCF_008692635.1 Crocuta crocuta
GGAATTCCGCCCCCCCTACCCTCTGTGTCTCCGGTCCTGGCCCAATTTTGTCTTCCCCAGTTAACCCTCACGCTATAGAGTTTCCTCAGTGTACTCTGTCTCCGTTTCCTCCCAAACTCCTGGATTCTGTAAGGGTTCCTTTGGCTTCAGGCCTTCTCCGTTTGAGAGATGGGGACAAGTGAAATGTAAGGAGCTCCCTACTTCACCATCTTGTCTCCTCAGCATCCACTCTTGATATTAACCCTCAGAAGAGTAGTTATTATTTGAACAGACGTCAATACCATAAAGACAAAATATGAAAGACACATTTTATATTATCCTCAGTGGGGAAAAAACTGAGAGCCTTTCCCGTACAGTCAGGAACAAGACAAGGATGTCCACTCTCACCATTACTATTTAACATAGTACTGGATGCCTTAGCCTCAGCAATTAAGCAACAAAAAGAAATAAAAGACATCCGGATCGGCAAGGAACAATTCAAACTTTCACTATTTGCAGACAACATGGTACTCTGTAAAACATCTGAAAGTCTCCACCTGGAGACTGGAACGAATAAATGAATTTAGCAAAATTTTAGGGTAAAAAATCAATATACACAGGAGAGGGGGCAAGATGGCGGAGAAGTAAGGAGCTCCGTAC
>NW_027529794.1:0-894 GCF_008692635.1 Crocuta crocuta
AAGAAATGGGCAAAAGACATGAATAGACACTTCTCCAGAGAAGACTCCAGATGGCTAACAGAGATATGAACAAATGCCCACCGTCACTCAGCATCAGGGAAATACAAATTAAAACCACAATGAGACACCACCTCACACCTGTCAGAATGGCTAAAATAAACAATTCAGGCAACAACATGTTGGTGAGGATGCAGAGATAGAGGATCTCTTATGCACTGCTGGTGGGATGCAAACTGGTGAAGCCACTCTGGAAAACAGTACGGAGGTTCCTCAAAAAATTAAAAATAGAACTACCCTACAACCCAGCAATTGCACTACTAGGTATTCAACATACAGGTGTTTTGTTTCAAAGGGGCACATCCACCCCAATGTTTATAGCAGAGCTATCAACAATAGCCAAAGTATGGAAAGAGCCCAAATGTCCATCAATGGATGAATGGATACATAAGATGTGGTGTATCTATACAATAGAGTACTACTCTGGAATCAAAAAGACTGAAATTTTTCATTTGCAACATCGTGGATGGAACTAGAGGGTATTATGCTAGGCAAAATTAGGCAGTCAGAGAAAGACAAATATCATATGACTTCATTCATATGAGGAATTTAAGATACAAAACAAATGAACAGAAGGAAAGGGAAGCAAAAACAATATAATAACAGGGAGGGGGACAAAACATAAGAGACTCTTAAATACAGAGAACAAACAGGGTTGCTGGAGGGGCTGTGGGTGGGGGGACGGGCAAAATGGGTGAGGAGCATTCAGGAGGGAGGGGGGATGAATCACTGGAATCTACTCCTAAAAGTATCATAGCACTAACTTGGATGTAAATTAAAAAAGAAAAAGAATAGATTAATGCAAAATTGGACTGAAAAAAAAAAGAGGCATCCTTG